>NC_041387.1:32582308-32617310 GCF_002162155.2 Triticum dicoccoides
TGAACAGTGAACGGTGGGAGTGCATGAACAGGACCCGTGGCGTTGCCTCTGGATGAACAGGACCCCGTGGTGTGGAGGGCTCGATGAACAGGACGACCCCGTGGAGGGCTGGATGAACAATAGACAGTGAAGGGGTGGATGAACAGTAGCCCGTGGAGGGGTGGTTGAACAGGAGCCCGGGGAGAGGGGTGGTTGAACAGTAGCCGGTGGAGTAGCGCGCGGTGGAGGCTGGATGAACACGAGCCCGTGGATGAACAGTCGCAGGTGGAGGCTGGAGGAGGTCGACGGTGGATGAACAGTAGCCCGTGGAGGCTGGAGGAGGTCGACGGTGGAGATGAACAGTATCTCGTGGAGTCCCGTTTTGCGGTACGCCAGACCCCTCCCGATGAATAGGACCCCTGTTTCGACCGTAGCGCTCCAACACAAGTCCGGTTCGTCCGATTTGCGGTACGCCACACCCCTCTCGATCAACAGGACCCCCGTTTCGACCGTAGGAGGTCCGTTTCGTCCATTTTGCGGTACGCCACACCCCTCCCGATCAACAGGACCCCCGTTTCGACCGTAGGAGGTTCGTTTCCTCCGTTTTGCAGTATGCCACACCCCTCCTGATGAACAGGACCCTCTTTCGAACGTGGCCGGTCGAACACAAGGCCATTTCCTCCGTTCTGCAGTACGCCAGGCCTCGTTTCCATCACCTGTTCCGTCCAAGCCCTCCCGATGAACACGACCACGCATTCCGTTCTGACCCAGCCGGTTGGCTCCCCATGAACACGACGACGATGTTGTTTCTCCGTTCCGACCCAGCCATGTACACGAGCCCTGGCCGTACGTATATATGCGCGAGTAGGCGTTCGAGACCCCGCCCGTATGTAAATATACGTGGCCGTATTTTCTTTCTTGCACCCTGGCCGCTGTACGTACGTGTACATGCTACATGCGCGCCTCTACTACGACACGTGCGCGCCTCTACATCCACCAGTATGTACGTACACGTTCGCGACCAGAATGACAACGCTACGTACGCTTCGACTAGGTGGGTCCCGACAGTCAGGCACTTCCTTGCGTGCAAATATGTAGCTGGTGGGTCCCAGCAGTCAGGGGGCGAATCATTTTTTTTGCCCGGACACACTTCCTTGCGTGCGAAGGTGTGGCTGGTGGGTCCCAGCAGTCAGGGGGCGAATTGTTTTTTTCCCGGACGCACTTCCTTGCGTGCGAAGATGTAGCTAGTGAGTCCCAACAATCAGGGAGGCGAATTGGTTTTTTTCGGACGCACTTCCTTGCGTGCGAAGATGTAGCTGGTGGGTCCCAGCAGTCAGGGGGCGAATCATTTTTTTCGCAAAATACGGTGGCCTGTCCGGTGGGTCCCCGCTGTCAGGTGGAGGAAAATTATTTTGTGCATAATAAGGAGGCACTTCCGATGGTGTGGCGGACCCAGCTGTCAGCTTCTCCACGTACAATCCACGTCCGATGGAAGTCGTTCCTTGACCATGTTGACCACGCTGCGCCGAGAGTACCACGGTGGTGGACGACGGCGAGGCCTAAGAAGGGGATGACGCGGAGCCGGGGAAGACGCAGCAGTTGATGCATACACGGAGAGGAGTACGCAGGTTCACTGGTTCGGCTGCGGTACCGTCGCCGCAGAATAATAGGGGGTGTGGGTGAGTGGAGGGATGGCCTGGCCAGCGGTGGGAGTAGTAGGCGGCGATGAGGCCTCCGCGGCAGCACAACCGACCATGAAAGGCAGGAGCAGGCGGCACGACCGGCGCTGCTTTGGGCGGCTGGAGCAAGAAGACCAGAGGTTCAAGAAGCACGACGGCCGTTGGATGGACATCATACTGTCACTACAGCTAGGATCATTTATATTGACTATGTTGACAAAGCCCTTGGTACATCAACTTAGAGGCCCACGGGTCAGCTTCCGAAACGGTGCACCCCAGATGTCAGGGGGAGGAATCATTTTTTGGGCGGGTGAAGCTAGAATATCCGAGATTGAAGAAGAAGCACGGCATCTGTTGGATGGACATCCAATGACCACTGCTGCTAGAACCGTGTGTTCAATATAAGTTGACAAAGCCTTGCATACGCGTCAACTCTGTTTTTTTAGGGGACGCGTCAACTTAGTAAGGCCAGAAGTGTGTGGCAGAGAACTCATAGCCCATTTGAGATTTATAAGAATGTGCAGCCCATTTTTGAATTCTAATGGAATTTACTCCAGCCCATTTACAGTTTGTTAAAAGTACAACCCATTTCTACCAACCATTCAAAACAGAATTCAATAAAATTTCCCACATTTTGATGGGATCCGAAATATTTTTATCCCGAAATTTCTAGTCAGATTAAATACAATTTGAATATAAATTTATATTACGTAAAAATCCAACGAAAAATTGCGCTCGCAACAATTAATGAAATTAAAATTTTCAATATCCAAAAATAATAGTTACTGCCCAATTTTTATAATTACATCCCATTTATTATTTCTTAAAGCCCATTTTCTTGTTAAGCCTAATGCATCCCTCCTAGGAAAGATTTGCAGCCCAGCGGGGCGGAGAATAATAACTTGACCTTGCCTGGGTATTCATAAAAAAAAGTATAGCTGGGCTAGCCATTTTCAGCTTGAAAAAAATTAATATCTGTGCTGGATATCTGGCCTGGGCTAGACGGGCCACAGCCCGCCTAGTTAATATCTGCACCGATGTTTTCGTTGTTGTTCAGAGGAGAAAAATTAATATCTGGGCTAAACATCGAAAAACTGTGCAGTGCTCACACCTAAAAAAACACAAATACTGCTCGAGCTGCTTGGTCCCAGCTGTCGGACGCTTCTTGTGCAATTCTCTCGTTTATTGACTACATAGGTTGACAATGGTGTGGGACCGTGATGTCAGGAAACCAGGATAAAGCAAAATAAATTGTAGTTTTATATATCTATATCTATATCTATACTACTTATTATATATATTTATATTTATTTTTTATTTCATATATAGTGTATCAATTTTGAGATGGATCCAGAGCTTCAATCATAACCGTTGGTCTCCAAAATCCAAGGGCTAAGATCAGCCGGATTCGCCATGAACAGTAGACTGGTGTTGCCTCTATTGTGTTCTAGAATATCCACGTGGCCCTTCCAGGAAAAAAAGGCCCATATGCGATGCCTCATGGGCTATATTTTACGGCTTGAGCGCATGATGACTTGAGCCCAGATAAGAAGGTTTGGGAGGAGAATGGGAAGAAAAAATAATAGAGTAACATACAGTTTTTTAATGAACCTCCAGTGTTTTAGATGTGAATGTACACTTTTTTGTATGAATGTTAAAAACAATTGTGGGTGGAATTCCATTTATCAAAATCACTCCATTATATTTTTTCGAGTCACACTCCAAAATCACTCCATTCTTTTAAGACGTGCATTGCACGTGCATACATACTACTCCCTCCGTCCTAAAATAAGTGACTCAAAAATGACTCAACTTTGTACTAATGTTAGTACAAAGTTGAGTAAGTTTTGAGTCACTTATTTTGGGATAGAGGGAGTAGTATATAATAAGGAGGCACTTGCGTACGTTAGGCTATGGCCCTGGTGGGTCCCCGTTGTCATCCTCTCCAAGTAAAGTCATCTCCTCGCCCGCGCGCGCTTTCCGCCTGAAACAGTCAGCCCCGCCCGCCCTGCTTCCCGGTGCAGGCGATTGCTCCGCCTTCAAACGACACAAGTGCCGTCCATCTGTCCATCTGCCGCCCACATTAATGATACGCGGTTGCTGAGGCGGCTACTCCGGCGCCACACGCCCGTCCCTCCGCCGCCCACCATTGCTATATAAACTGCTGCGCCGGCCATAGCCATAGTCATCCGCATCCGTTCCCTTTCTCCTGTCCATACCACTACTGCCCACCATGGCTTCCTAGCGCTCCAGCGCTCTTCGGGACGGGCGGACGACGGCCCACAAGGAGATGGCGGCCATTGCTGCCGACCGGCTGGCCGGCAGGAAGCCGAAGGACGACGACGTCCCAATGGAGAACATGGTAGTCGACGATCCGACGCCAACCCCCTCCTCCGCGCCATCGTCGCTGGTGCATTGCTCAATGACCATCAGTGAGGCCCGTGCCCAATATATCAACACGGTGAGGCAGATGCGTTAGGAGCAGTTCCGGGAGGCGCAGGCCGATGCCGCCTACAACCACCATCTCCTCCAGGAGCAGCTTCAGGCGGAGGAGCAGATCGCCGCGGAGCGGGCAGAGCAGGAGGCGTTGCTCGACTCGTACCGCTTCGCCCGCAAGGGCCGCCTCGAGCGCTCGCGGTACCGCATGTGGGTGGCGGAGGCTGCGGCCGCCTACAAAGAGGGCGATGAAGCGGAGTCGCTGTTTAGCGAGACCGAGGACGAGGCAGAGGACAATGCCAGCTCCGACGAGTCACGGCTCCACTGGCGTCAACGAGGCCCTGCTCCGCCGAGGCCCTATGGCGCCAACAACAAGGCAGAGGACACCGCCGGCTCCGCTGAGGCCCCGCCCCACCAACAACGAGGCAGAGGACATCGCCGGCTCCGCCGAGGCCCCACCCTACCGGCAACGTGGGGGAGGATTTCCACCGCTCCGCCGAGGCGCCGCCCGCCGGCAACGAGACATAGTACATCTCCGGCTCCACCGAGGCCCCGCCCCGCTGCCAACGAGGTCGCGCCACACAGAAAACGAGGAAGAGTAGAACACGGTAGGTCGCCACCACTCAGGTCCAAGTAAGGCCACCGCTGCTACCCTCCGGTTGAAGCCAAGCTAGGCGGGTTTACCATTGACAGCCGGTTAGCTTCTTGGCGGCAACATGGAGTCAGAGAGCTGCGCTGGAGAAGAATGCTGCTTCTACTTAACTGCTGGTGCAGTTGGCTGACTGGCACGTTGGCCCAACAGGCCACATGTTAGTTACACAACTGCACCTGCAGTTAAGTCACTAAAGCTTCTGTTCGGCTCAGCGGGACACCGGTGGGTAGCTTTGGTTAATTAATTATACCTCCAGCGCACCCCTTTTTAGTTGAAGAATGTATGAAATGTAATGAAATCCGACATGTTTATATGAAATCTGACCGTGTATGAATGAATTTATTTCGATTAGTTTGAATTCCTGTATCACTAGCATTGGATGAACATGCAAAACAATACGTACTAGCATTATTCCCAGGGTGATCACCTCGTTTGCAGCAGTTTCACATGTACTCCCTCCGGTCCTTTCTATACAAGTTTTGTCTATAGTCAAAGTATCTCTACTTTGACCAATCTTATATAAAAAAGTATGCACTTTCACAATGTGCAAAGTAAAAAAGGAACAGAAGGAGTACAAAGAGTTTGAGCAGCTTTTTAGCGTTTCTGTACATTGCAATCAAACACACAGGGCTGGCAATTCATAGAGATCATTCAAAACAATCGATGATTATGCATCTCAGCAACTCACATGTCAGAAGCAATATTTACTTCATAACTAAAGAATAAAGAAAAAATTGATTGACGATGCTGACAGCAAGGGCGTCCCATTCGAAAATATCAAACGCATGTCTTAAAATCAATGAGTAAAATTTGACAAGGTTGTCCCATTCCAAAATATCAAATGCCTACGATTGTGGAATGGGCAGGATTTGCCATCAGTTCGGACATTGACATGGCACCTCGTGCTAAATAAACCAGTTGTTCTTTTTGTGAAGCTCCACCAAAATCAACCAAATTCGCGCATAGCTTGTATGATTTTGCCCTTATATGTTGCAACGCCTTGAACTTATTGGCACCTCCTTTCTTGTGGTGGAAATGAATGATTCGATGTATTCATGAACATTTTGTGCAGTTCCCATTGAAATCAAGCTGATCACCCCTGTTTGCACAAATACAAAAAAAGTGATTAGTATAAAGCAACCTGTACTATGAATTGACAGTTTAAATAGGCAGCTACATGCTCCATGTAGAGCACACTTGTAGAAAAATGGAACTCACCAGAAAGAATCCTAGAACAACATTATACTCATGCATTACAACAAAAAAATGGAGATTTGTTAGTACTTGTGAGTTGAAGTTAGTTTGGTCTTGTGGGGGGTAATGTAACCATCCTTTAACTGCTCCTTTTGATGAGAATCCTAGAACAACATTGTACTCGCGCATCACAGCAAAAAAATGGAGATTTGTCAGTCCTTCTGAGCTGAAGTTAGTTTGGTCTTGTGGGGAGTAATGTAACCATCCTTCAACTGCTCCTTCTGATGAGAAGATAGACAGGGCTTCTTCATCCTGGCATAATCGGAACTAGTCACTTCACGTACTCCATATTCTTCTTCAGAGGAGGATGATCCTATTATGCAAAGACAAGAGGACAACTAAATGCTAGCATCTCAATTTGCTCGAAAAAAAGGAAAGGAAATATTTAAAACCGCACAGATGAAGCACTTCTCAAGGACAATACCACTTTTTCTTGACAGTATCTAAACAGTAGCACAACACCAATAGAGATGACAAAGCTCAATCATGTGGATGAATTAGTGGGCGAGTACCAACCTTTGTTAGGAAGCTTATTGTGTAGAGCATACAGATCCCTGTTTGCACAAGTAGAGATAATTACGTATTACATTAAGAGTGTCATCAAACCAGTGGAAAAACAATTGCTCGTTCCAGCCATAGCAATAAATTAAGATGCAAAACTATATCATTACTTGTGTCATCGCAGTTCCAGTGCTTCATTACAACACCGGGAGTTGATTTTTGTTTTTCCGCTTGTTCTTCCCCTTCATCACTTGGTTCAATAACAGACAAGCTTCGCATTCAATGTAAGATTTGGCATGTCAATTAGGGAGCACAAGTATAGCACTAAACAATGACATTAATTTTCTGATGAAAGCAGCAAAATACAGGCCAACAATTGTGAAATATCCTTATCTTACCTCAATGGGATAGTACGGTGCACATACAGATTGGAAGTCTTGTCTCCATTTGTGCAGTTCACTAAAATCAAGCAACATTGTCATACAAGTAGCACAACATATGTAAGCACACTGCAGAATCATGTGAAAGAGGGCTAGTACTGACCTCTCATGATGCGGAATTGAAGCAACTCACAAGAAGAAGATCTGAACCAAATTCTCCAACACGGATGGTAAGTAAGATCTCCTCTTGTGCAGTTCCACTAAGATCAAGCAATCAAGCAACATTGTCGGTGTGACATTTTGGTTGAACTGCACAAAACACTCTTAAAACAAAAGTGTTTTGTGCAGTGCAACAAAAGGTCACAATGGCAACGAGGTGAAGTAGATAACCCTATTTACACAGAGGTGCAAAGGAAACAATTAGTGGTCAATAACGGTGGATGACACAGAAGCCAACAAAAAGAAACATCTACCTTATCTAAATGTGAAAGAAAGCGACAGTAGCATTTCTCAAACGGTGGCATTGATTAATATTAACATAGAGATTACATTAATAATAAAATTCATTGAACATGTAATTTGCATTTAACTGTGGCATTGCATCAATTTTCTAGCGGCATTATTATAGGGTGTTTGTTTACAGGGACATTTTGGTGTAGGGACTAAAAAAACTCCGTGTCAGTCCCATCTAAGCCGAACAGGAGGGACTTTTAGGGACAAAAAGTGGGCATTTGGGACTAAAAAAAGAAGACCCCAATGGAGTCTTTTTGGGACTTTTTCCAATAGTTGCCCCTGCCACGCATCGCACCTTGTCTCTATTAGTTCATTACTAGGGGCAACATGGTCTTTTAGCATGTCATTTAATAACCGCTAGTCCATGTTTAGTCCCTGGAACCAAGCAGGTAGGGACTAGGGAGTTTTTAACCGAACAGGGCCTTAGATAAACAACAGCTAATGAGTTGCACGGGACAGTGGACGCACCAGCACCATGTGCATCTACGGATGTACTGTGGTCATGCACAGTCTGTTGCAACAAAGAACAAACAACCAAGGAGCATATTTGTATTGGTCCCAGTTTTTTTATCTTTAGACACCTTTCCCTATGTGAGCGCAGCAAATCTAGTCCTGCTCAAACTCTACAGCCTTGTCCCCCAAAACAAAAGATCAGTTCGTTACAGATGTGCGTATTGCATTTGTCATTGTTTTCCCTTTTCGACCAACGTAGGTGCTGGATAGCCATTCTGTACTAGTACTTTCGCCCCTTCCTTTCCTCTTTGAATCATGTCCTAGATTTATGTGATACAACTTTCCCCACTACTTTCCCCCATTCCTTTCCTCTTTGAACCACACCCTAGATTCATGCTGTACAACTTTGCCCCTTCATTTCCTCTTTGAACCACGTCCTAGATTCATGCTATATACAACTTTTCCCACTACTTTCCCCCACTCCTTTCCTCTTTGAACCACGTCCTAGATACATGGTATACATGTAGCTAGAGCAATGCATGTGGAGTAAGTAAATTATACCTTAAGGTTCTTGGGGCATGGTTCGGTGGGCAACGAGATGGCGGCAAAGAAGAAGGGGTCGGAGGCCCTCCAGCGGTGCCGTTGGTTGAAAGTGAACAGCTGCGCCGGTAGTGGATTCCCTCCCTCGCCGACGACGACAGCGTTAAGCCTCCTTCCCTTCCCGGCGGACAGATCCTGCCAGCTCTTTGAGCAGCAGTGAGGGGAGAGAGAGGCCAACGAAGTCTTGTTTAGGTCTGGACAGGGCGAGAGAGTTTGAAGAGAGCAACTACAAGCGCTGAGACTCCAGCGTGTATATATATACTGGAGAGAGTGTGTGAAGCATGCAAACCCTAGAAAACAAGTGTGGAGGCTGCAGCTTATACGTGATTAGGTGATTATACAGTCACTACGGTCCCTACGAGATCATATAGGTCCGTATCCATCCATTTTGACCAGTCAAAAAAATCCTCCTGGCACAAATTATGCTCAAATGTAGTTATCGAACCCGAGACCTCAAGTTTGATCAGCGAACAAGCTAACTAGCTAACAACCTCCCGTTATGTTCAACAAGAGGAAAATAACCTTTTATACATTCCTGCATTCGTGTGACAAGCATGTCATGTTTTTTTGTGTGTGTGTGGGAGTCATTGGGATTTCAATCATAATCGTGTCATGTGGCTTTGGTGGTAAGACTATCCACAGTGGTGTAGAAATAATGCGGCCTTAGTCACCTTACCTCTCTCCACGTAGTACGTTGGGTCCCACCAGTCAGAGGGTGAAACAAACAAATTAATAAGAAAAATTAAAAGCGCTAGCGGTGTATCTTACCTCACACATCTCGCTACTGCTCGGGAACACTGTCCAATTGATCCCTCTGTTCGCTCACGTACTATTTTAAGTGAATCCTTATTATAAGATGCACACAATTTTGGGCACTTGTATTCGACTTAAGTCAGTGTGCCACCGTATCTCGTATACTTACTAATCCCTCCGTCTAGGTGTAATAAGTCACGTTAGAAGGTGCAATGGGACCAAGGTGTGTGTGTGTGTGCGTGTGTGTGTGTGTTTAACAGCATGGGTGTGTTAGAGAGAGCGACAGATGGACCTACTCCTATAGAGAGATGGTGTGTAGTGTACGATTTTAGCCGCGAGAGTCGGTGCATCCTCTCATTTGCGGGCGTGTCTGGTAGGGACATGCGGACAGCTGCCACGCCCGCTCCTGACCAGCCTGGCCCACCCAAAGCCCCTCCAACGCCCGCGCGCGCTTCCCGCCCGAAACGGTCAGTGCCGCTCCAAAGAATCGGTGCTGCATTCATGCCCGGGCAGAGCGGACGCGACCTCTCACTGGCGCAAGAGTGATGGTTTCTTCGTTCGTCGAACTTACTGCTGGGTCTATGTGATTTGACGGCTCATTGGTCTTTATTACTGAGGTGGTAGGACTGCTGGATGTCCCACGCTTTCTGCGAAAGGATGTACTCCCTCCGTCTAGGTGTGTAAGTCATGTTACGAAAACAAAATAATCCCAAAACACTTAGGCGTGATGCATTCACTTCTACATCGTTTCTTGTTTCTTCACATATCATCCAATAAGAGACGAGGGGTGTGCATGCTTTTAATGACTTGAGACTACCAAACACGACATGCCGTGGTTAGTTCATTGCAAGCAATGCTATTAATTAGCAAATAAACATTACTCTAAGGTCTTTCATTTTCCCCTTCTCCTTGGTCACGGTGCACAGGCTAAAATACTTACTCACCTAGACGAAGGGAGTACTACTAGATTACAATTTTCTCCATTCTTACAGCGGAGGAGTGCAAGAGCAGTGAAAACACGCAGGCTCCGTGCGTTGCCGCGGAACAACCGTTTATTTCTCTTCACAAAATTATCGATTTCATAGAATGAAAAAAAAACTCTATAACTGCATGACAAATGTGGTAGCCAAACTAAATAAACTCCCATCATCATTTGGATCATCCCACGTAAGGAAAAAAGACCAGCCAACTCCTACTGCATAATGGGATTTTTTTGACATGTTAATGGGACTTAAAAGCCCACTTACATGCATGCTACCGGTGCATGCTTGCATGAAGACATGTTGATGTGATTTAAAACCCACTCACATGCATGCCACGGTATTTCTGCATGCTTGCATGTGGCTTAGTGCGGAGCCTCTCAACGTCTAGATCAGACGGCTATTATGGACTAATTTAGTTCATCTAACGGCTACATTAATTTTGATGATGTGGCTCAAGGAGAGGATAGAGAATTCCTAATAGTGGCGGCTAGCTATTACTAGTAGATAAGTCTTTGTAGAGATTCCACTAGGTTAACTACATATGGAACAAAATGAATGAATCTACACTTAAAATGCATCTATATACATTCGCATGTGGTTCATGGTGAAATCTCTACAAAGACTTATATTTAGGAACGAAGGAAGTACTAGTATAGTACGTACTGTAATTTATCAGTGAGATAAATTTGTACAATGCTATGAAGCTTCCAGCTTCTGTTACATGTATCTTGCGTCCAAGGTTGCCCGTTGCAACATTTCATCAAATACAAAGGAGACTAACATGCATGCTATTGCATTTCAATGATTGACAAATCATAGCCAATATGTACTCCCTCTGTTCACAAATAAGTGTCTCAACTTTATGCAAACTTTAGTACAAAGTTGTACTACTACTAAAGTTGACACTTATTTTGGAACAGAGGCAACTAAATAAAAAACGATCCATGCAGTCCCTAGCCCTTGCACCGTAAACCCTAACCAGGCTTAAATTTGCTGGCAGCGTTCGAACTTCCTAGAAAATGAAGTTTGCAACCTTTTGACCGTCGGATCATTTTTGTGCAGTTTCACCAAAATCGAGATGAGCATCCCTGTGGCAAAGAAATTGAAGAAGCATGATTAGAATAAGATTACTGGGACTAGTTGATTCACAAATACAATACGTAGAAGCCAGTAGAGGTATGTGCGGGGCAAAGAAGTAGAGAAATATCCACAAGGAGTGATGTGGGAAGCTGGAGCAGTGGTGCAAGCCGGCTATAAAGGGAGTTGTACCTGAGGGACGTAGCTCGACCTCGAGGAGGGCGGCGGGAGGCGGCAACTGCCCATGTCGCGGCAGTGAGCAAGGGATGAAGGCAACCTCACCGGCTTTGTGAGAGAGAATGACGGGGACCCCTGATCGGGACGTGCCAACAGTGGGTTTTCACCGTCGGTGACGGCGACCGCATCTACACTAAGCATCCACCCCTTCCCCCAGCGGACGTGATCCGCTGGGATGTTAGAGATGTGTGAGGGAGTTCTGGATAAGGGGGTATCCGGACAGCCGGACTATATACTTTGGCCGGACTGTTGGACTATGAAGATACAAGACAGAAGACTTCGTCCCGTGTACGGATGGGACTCTCCTTGGCGTGGAAGGCAAGCTTGGCGATTCAGATGTAGATCTCCTTCTCTGTAAACCGACTC
This sequence comes from Triticum dicoccoides, assembly GCF_002162155.2. NCBI lineage: Eukaryota > Viridiplantae > Streptophyta > Magnoliopsida > Poales > Poaceae > Triticum > Triticum dicoccoides. The sequence goes on from NC_041387.1 coordinate 32,594,172, forward strand.
TGTGTAACCCTAGCCCCCTCCGGTGTCTATATAAACCAGAGGGTTTAGTCCGTAGGACTCACGATCATCAACAATCATACCATAGGCTTGCTTCTATGGTTTAGCCTCACGATCATCAACAATCATACCATAGGCTAGCTTCTAGGGTTTAGCCTCTCTGATCTCGTGGTAGATCAACTCTTTAATACTCATATCATCAAGATCAATCAAGCAGGAAGTAGGGTATTACCTCCATCGAGAGGGCTCGAACCTGGGTAAAACATCGTGTCCCCAGTCTCCTATTACCATTAGCCTTAGACACACAGTTCGGGACCCCCTACCCGAGATCCGCCGGTTTTGACACCGACATTGGTGCTTTCATTGAGAGTTCCTCTGTGTCATCACGATAAGGCTTGATGGCTCGTCTCGTTGTTAAAGACAACATCACCGCCGGGGGAAGCCTGGCTTTAGGCCAAACTCTCCGGCTGGGCGGCTTCGTTATGACCGCCCGAACGGCTATTGCGCCGACAATAACTTCTCAGGTCAATTAAAATAGCCTCCACGTTGATTCGGCATTTTCCGAACAGATGGATCCAATGGAGCTCTCCTCCCTCAATGAGATCTTGGATCGCATCGCCGCCCTGGCGTCGCTACGAACTATGACCGGATCGGGCTTAAACCCGATCAAAGGGAGATTCACTCTCCGCCGGTCACCCATGAGATAGCGGTAGTGGAAGAGCATCATCCTAATTCTCCCTCCACTTTGAGGACGAACTATGTCCGGATTTCTGAGCTCTTCGAGCTGGACTCCCGCTCGCGGGAGGACATGACCCCGGTCCTGGACTCAGGATCGGGAGGCGGGCCAAAGAAGTTGGGCAACGCCCCAGAACCCGAGCCGTCAAGCTCAGAAGCTTCCTTGCCCCGGGGTCGCAGATTGGGTCGGGATTCAGACTCAAATCCGCCCACCCACCCAGATTTATCCAATCTTTCCCATATCAGACAAGAGCCCCAAGAAACAGTACATCACTACTGGGCCAGATTCCTCCTTGTGATAAACAGGGTCAAGGACTGTCGTGAGGTAGATGCAATCTCCCTCTTTTGCAAAAAATGCACGGACAAAGGGAATCTCAATGCTATAAGCTGCCGTGACATAATACACTTCGCTGACTTAGCGGCCATAGTGCAAAAGTACTGCGCGATGGAAAGCGTCTGGAAAACCCAAACAAGTTTTTGGGACAGTCCGGCTCTAGCCACATCCCCTGTCCGAACTAAAAGGGTAAACTCTCGTAAGTCACCCGATTGAAGTACCAAAAAAATAAAACCCGCCGCAAGGCGCGGAACCGTACTGGAAGAATGGCTAAACGGGCCGTGCAAGATTCATAGCACACCGGATACTACGCCAATGCATAGCCTTAGAGCATGTTGGATACTCCGGCAGGTGGCAAAGAGCGGTGAAGATGTCCTCATAAAACATCCCGCCGGAGACAACAATACGGTATTTACAGTCTTCAAGACCTTCGCCTCAAATAATAGGCGAAAGCGAGCTCAGCGCAGCCTCGCAGAAGTTTGCCACGTGGCAACAATAAACCCATGGAATGACACGGCTATAACCTACAATGCCAGTGACGAACCCCAATTCCGGACAGTCCAAGCACGAGCCGCTTTGGTCCTTAGCCCAATCGTGGATGACTTCAGGCTTACTAAAGTGCTCATGGACGGCGGAAGCGGACTAAACCTCATTTATGAGGAAACCCTCAACAAGATGGAAATTGACAAGAGCCGCATTGAACGAAGCAGCACTACCTTCAGGGGAATCATCCCTAGTCGAGAGGCACAATGCGCGGGAAAAATCACACTGGATGTGGTATTCGGCACGCCGGAGAATTACAGGTCCGAAGAAATTACATTCCATGTAGCCCCGTTCAGCAGCGGATACCACGCCCTTTTAGGGCAGGACGCATTCACGAGTTTTCAGGCTATACCCCATTACGGGTACATGAAGCTCAAAATGCTCGGGCCTAAGGGAATCATCACTCTAGCTAGTGATCCGGACGTCGCACTCCGCGCCGAAAATAAAACTGCCGCTCTCGCTCTGGAGGCATTATCAGAAGCCCTCACGACCGAAGAGCTGACAACACTACGAGCAACAGTGGATAGAGATGACGTGATACTCGACAAGCGACCTAAATCCACCTCCTTCAAGCCAGCGGACGAGATAGTCAGATTCTAGGTCCACCCAACGGACCCTTCAAAGATAGCTTCCATAGGGACACAACTGGACCCCACAATAGACGCCGCACTGCGAGACTTCCTGCACGAAAATTGGGATATTTTCGCCTGGCTTCCTTCAGACATGCTGGGCATCCCACGCGGGCTGGCCAAACACAGCCTCAATATACTAAAAGGATACAAGCCAGTCAAGTAGACTCTTAGGCGCTTCTCAGACCCTAAGCGGCAAGCCATGGGAGAAGAGCTAGCCAAGCTACTCGAAGCCGGATTCATTAGAGACATCAAACATCCGGATTGGCTAGCAAACCTGGTAATGGTACCAAAAAAGGACAAATCCTGGCGCTTATGTGTCGATTTCAAAGACCTCAATAAAGCCTGTCCTAAGGATCCCTACCCCCTCCCCCGCATTGATCAGATAACCGATGCCACCGCAGCACATGATTCATTGTGTTTCCTCGACGCATACTCCGGATACCATCAAATCAAGATGGCGGAGTCCGACTAGGCTGCAACAGCCTTCATCACTCTGTACGGCCCTTTCTGTTTCAACACCATGCCCTTCGGGCTAAAAAACGCCGGCGCAACCTATCAACGCATGATTCAGACATGCATGGAAAAACATATCGGAAAGACAGTAGAGGCCTACGTAGACGACGTGGTCATCAAAACAAGACACGTCAAAACCTTAATAGACGACTTGAGGCTTACGTTCGATAATCTCCGAACATACGACACCAAGGTTAACCCGGAGAAGTGTGTCTTTGGAGTACCCTCCGAAAAATTGCTCGGCTTCATCGTTTCCAATAGAGGAATTGAGGCCAATCCGACAAAAATCCGAGATCTGTCACAGTTGGCCATCCCAACTGACCTCAAGCAGACCCAGAAACTAACTGGATGTGTGGCTGCCCTAAGCCGCTTTATCTTCCGCTTAGGAGAAAAGGCACTACCCTTGTATCGCCTTCTCCGACGCACCGAACACTTCGAGTGGACGGACGCGGCCACGGCCGTACTGGAAGAAATAAAGGCACTCTTGGCCACCAACCCAGTCCTGACCGCGCCAAATATGGGCGAACCCATGCTATTATACATAGCCGCAACAAACCAAGTTGTGAGCGTAGTGCTCGTCGTCGAACGAGAGGTAGACGGACACAAGTTCCCACTCCAAAAACTAGTATACTATGTGTCCACGATCCTCATTCCATGTAAATCTCGGTACCCACAGTATCAAAAGATGGCGTATGCGGTCTTTATGGCATCCCGGAAACTACGACACTACTTTCAGGAGTGTTCGATCACGGTGGCCTCCGTAGTTCCACTCAATGACATAATAAATAACCGCGACGCAATAGGATGAATTGCTAAATGGGCTATTGAGCTCCTTCCGCTCGACATAACATACAAACCATGACGGGCCATTAAGTCGCAAGTACTGGCTGACTTCGTCACCGAATGGACAGAAGATGAACTCCCTAAAGAGTACGGCGCATACTCAAATTGGATCATGCATTTCGACGGCTCCAAAATGATGGCCGGATTGGGAGCGGGTGTCGTTCTGACATCCCCCACCGGAGATACGGTGCAGTACGTCCTCCAAATATTATACGCAGACTCTAACAATGTAGTCGAATACGAGGCTCTGTTGCATGGTCTTCGGATGGCGGTCTCCATGGGCATTCAATGCCTCGAAGTGCGTGGGGACTCAAACCTTGCAATATCTCAGGTAAATGGAGACTTTGACGCCAAGGATCCGAAAATGGCGGCCTATCGCAATGCTGTCCTCAAAATATCAGCGCGGTTCGAGGGGCTCGAATTCCACCATGTGGTCAGAGAAAACAACCTAGCGGCCGATTTACTCGCCCGCATCGGCGCTCGACGCATCCCCGTCCCACCTAACATCTTCTTAGAAAGGTTGTTCAAGACATCCGTGGAGTGGGAAGGAGAGTCCAACACTGTTAGTCCGGCTCCGAACACAACCCCAGATTCTGGACCTTCAGACGTAATCAGAGGCTCTGCCACCGAAATAACATCTTCGGCCCACGAGATAATGGCTGTCATCGCCCCGTGGAACGAACCCTTCTTGGCCTACCTTAATAGGAAGAGCTCCCCGAGGACCAAAATGAGGCACGTTGTATTGTGCGACGCTCTAAAGCCTACAAAGTCCATGAAGGAGAACTCTACAGGAAGAGGCCCACCGGAGTGCTCCAACGATGCATCTCCGAAGAAGAAGGGCGACATCTCTTAGCCGAAATCCATTACGGACTAGGAGGGCACCACGCGGCAGCCCGAGCCCTCGTAAGCAAGGTTTTTCGGATAGGATTTTACTGGCCGACAGCTCGGGCGGACACATAGGACCTTGTCCAACATTGCGTTGGTTGTCAGCTATTTCCCAATCAGAGCCATATGCCCCCTACCGCTCCACAAACGATCCCCATAACTTGGCCCTTCGCGGTCTGGGGGCTGGATATGGTGGGACCCCTTAAAGGAGGAAGCCATAAGAAAAAATACTTATTAGTCATGGTGGATAAGCGCACCAAATGGATAGAAGCCAAACCAGTTAAAACGGCCGAATCTGGACCAATGATAGACTTTATATCAGAGGTTGTGCACAGTTACGGCGTCCCCCATAGTATCATCACTGACAACGGCTCGAATTTTACAGCCGAGGAGGTGAAAGACTGGTGTGGCAAAATGGGCACTAAGCTCGACTATGCCTCTGTCTATCACCCCCAAACAAATGGTCAGGTCGAACGTGCTAATGGTCTTATTATGAGCGGCATCAAACCCAGACTAGTGTGATCCTTGAAGGAATCAGACACGCACTGGGTCGAGGAACTCAACTCCGTACTCTGGGGGCTACGGACCACGCCGAATCGCACCACCAGATACACACCATTTTTCATGGTGTATAGTGCAGAAGCAGTACTGCCCTGCGATATAATTCATGACTCACTCGCGTGCGCATGTATGAAGAGAAGGAAGCCGAGCTAGATCAGCAGGACAACTTAGATGCTTCGGAGGAGGAGCGTGATGTCGCTAAAGCCCGTTCTGCATTCTATCAGCAGCAGGCTCGAAGGTATCAAAGCAGAGAAGTACGGGCCAAAACTTACAACATTGGCGAACTCGTTCTACGCCTACCTAAGAAGAAGAAGGACAAGCTCAAACCCAAGTGGTAGGGTCCCTTCGTCATCGATCAAGTTCTCACCGGAGGAGCGTACCGTCTGTGCAACACCTCTGACAACAGACTCGAGCCGAACCCATGGAACGCGGCCAGACTCCGGAGATTCTACGCCTAACACCGCACCCAATGTTCATATCCTCATCTCCGCCTCTTAGATTATGTTCCTTTTCCTCCTTTCTCGCCACTTTTTCCCTTTTTTTAACATACAGCCTTAAAACTGTACGGATGCCCTGAGCACTCCGGCCGCATTATGCGCGCGCACTATACCTGGGGGCTTCCTATTTGGAACCTATATATATAATCACTTTAATGGCTTCTTGCCAAGCCACATATGCATTCCTATTTCCATAGGTGCCTTTTCTTCACCATTATATGCATCGATATGACTTAAATTTTGGCCATGCTGGGTTGCCTGGCTCTTGTATCTATGCCCTACGTTCCCGTTAATTCAGCTAGGGTATAAGGGGAGCACCTCTGCGATTATTACTGCCGGTTGAGCCGAATGTGTACCTTGGACTGGGTGAAGCCGAAAGCTAGCGTTCTTAAGGGAATATTTGGTCGGTGAACAAAAGATGTTCTCATTCCTAACAACGAAAATACCCAGATGTTTTGTTTCCTGTGCTTTCGCTCGCAGTTCGGACATGCACATCGATGCATGCGTACCCAGAGAAAGGAGCCCCTAACGGAACTATTCTCTCTAGAAGATGTTTCTTACTATCCATGTAATATTACACAACTAGTCGGGTACTTGTCTGTTCACGCACTTATGACCCCTACGCCTGGTTTCCACGCATGCCCTAGTTTTTCATAACTGTGTGAGTATTCGGATACACCCCGGACTGTCGGATCTGGGGGCTGAAGCGAAAAGGTCCGCCATGAAAAATGATTTTCAATCCGGCTAGAAAGTACACGAGCCCATTCAAAATTACATAATCATACTGACTGGTTGTACTCTTCCTCTATGCCATCCAACAGGCTGTCTAGCTTATAATCCTGCTGGGAATACTTTGTAGCTAATGCTACCTGATCATATACTAAACTAACGGGTATCTCTTGCCCATCTGGCCTAGCCGGTCCGACTTCGGCCATATGGTTTGGGTCAGACTTGGCGTATTGCGTCTTCACCATGGTCGAAGCTTCTCTCGCACCTTGCCGGCAAGCTGATATCTTCCATAGTCGGAAGCGTCGCCGTGCTCCTTTAAGCATCTCTGCAAGTTCGCCCATGCCTCCTGGCAGGGAAGCGGATGGCCACAAAGCCTGGGCAATACTCTGCATTCCCTGCCGAGCTCGTTCATGCAGTTGTGAAAGCTCTTGCAGCATATCGCCTGCAGACCCGAGCATCTCTTCTTCAGGGCGTCCCGTCAACATACCTGCAGACATAACTCTGTCAATACGCCTCCTCGCCGAACTATACTACAATTCGTTCAAGCACTTACTATAATTGCCACGTCGAAGCCTGCGGTTCTCCTTCACGGAATCCGCGAGCTGAGCCCGAACATCTTTCAATTCGACGCTCAGTTTGAGATTAGCATCCTCCAGCTTATTCTTCTCCTGGATAGACTGCGTCAGTATGCGTTCGCCCGCCTTCAGCTGACTTCGCAGATGCACCTCGTTATGTCCCATAATCTCTGGATTTTCTCTGGGATTGTCTGCCGAATGTTTCTTCAGATTTATAAAACATGCCGAACACACAAACTGGCAGAATGAAATTCTTACCAGAAGAAGCCTTTTCGGACCCCCCTTGTTCGGCTACATTAGCCTTCATTTGGGCCTTACACTCCTCCAGCTCTTGAGACAATTGGGCATTCTTCTCTACAAGAACCTGTGCATTCACATGATCCTTAAATCAGTTCTACCAATAGTTTCAAGTCTCAGGGGCTACTAGTACACATATGTATTTATTCTCTTACCTGTATATCCTTGACATACTGGTTCGTTGCTCTGGCAAGTCCATCTTGAGCAGCATGGATATAGGGGTGTCCGGAATTGAAGGCATTGAACGCCCCTTCGGAAAAAATGCCACCACGGAGTACGGCTCGTCGGTGCCGGTGATTCATGGCGCTCTCTACCTCTGAATTTGTGGCAGAAAGCATATCCGCATCCTCCGTAGGAGGACAGTTTGGCACTGTCCCCATATCAGCCTCCGCCTGTGAACCTGGTTCAGGAATCCGGCTGCTGGAGGCGTGGCCGGTAGGGTCCTCGGACACAGTCCGGTGTTTCCTGTTGGGGCATAGTTCAAATTGTCATGCCTCGACAAAAAGACCAAATAAACCACAGGGCAAGTTTAATGCATACCTCTGCACCTGCATATCGCTCCTAACCGCCTTCCTTTTAAGCCTACCTCGTCTAGGCGCCTCTTGCTGAGAGGCCCCTGCGGGATCCGCATGACGGCCCGACGGCCGTTTCTATGAAAAGTACGACATGTGGTCATAAGGTATGGCGAAACGAAGGAATCCTTTCGAAAGGTTGGAACCTCGACATTACTTACATGCGACACGGGAAGCAGTCCGGGATAATCCGCGATGATGGCCACTAAAGAGCCGCCACTGCTTGCCTGATATAAGGTCCCATCGACGAAATCCACGGATATGTCTGGGTCTTCTTCGAGTCCGGGGTCGTGAGCCCGGCCGGGATCCTCTAGCTGCGGAGAAGGGCTGTTGAATTCTTTTACAGCCTTCCTTAGTTCCTGTTATTGAGACAGCAAGGTAAATAATGGTGGTCGAGAAGGTAAGAACGAATAGAGTCGAGTAACAAATAACGACTTACCCAGCTTCGGGGGTTGTACATGGAAAATCCATCCCATGGATTAATGCAGAGGAACTCCTCTTCTTCTCCCTTGTACAATTTGGATAGTATCTTCGCCAAAGATGTGGCAGAGTCCAGACCTTTGCGACTACAGCGGGAGGCATTTTCTTCTCCATTGAAGTGCCACATGGGTTTTCCCCTATATTGAAGTGGCTGCACTCCCCTTATAATGCATATTGACATGACTTCAATTATTGTCAATCCTGTTTGGCCAGGGTTTGTATCCGTCTCATCAGGTAGAAGACTTCCCTGTTTTCCTCCTCCTGGGGGCTCCGAGGGCGCCGGCTTTGGCGTTTCTTCAGCGGAGTATTGGTAAAATCAGGAAGGCCCGTCCGGACTGGGTCTGGAAGGGGAACGTCATCGACATAAAACCACTCCGAGGGCCAGTCTTCGGACGCCTTCTTGGGAGTACCGGACAGGTATCTGGTCTGGGCGATGCGCCATATTTCGGCTCCGCCCACTTGATATATGGATCCCTCCTGATTGCGTGGGACGAGGCAAAATAACCTCTTCCATAGCTCTAAATGAGCTTCGTAGCCCAGGAACAACTCGCAGAGGGCAACATAGCCCGCTATGTGCAGTATGGAGGCAGGGGTAAGATTATGCAACTGGAGACCGTAAAACTCCAGGAGCTCGTGGAGGAATGGCTAGATTGGAAACCCGACGCCTCTTAGCAGATACGGGACAAGGCATACCCGCTCCCCCAAAGAAGGGTTGGGGAATCTCTCCGCTTGCTCCCCGCCACTATAGGTGGCTAGTCCGAATTGGATAGGAACCATATATGCGGGCGGAAGAAACCCTTTGGTCTGCAGCTCTATCAGGCGATTGTGAGGGATGGAACACTTTTCCCATCCCCCTGGCTTCGGGCTAGGGGAGCGGCGAGCAGGGCTGCGATGACCGGTCATTATGGGATGGCCTCTTTTGGATGCGCTCTGTGAAATGCTTGCTTGGGGGAAGAAGATGTGATTTGGATCTGAAGATCCCCGTCTCTTCAAATAGATGGCTCACCTACGGGATTAGGGTGGAAAATACAAAAATGCCCCGACCCCTCGTCTTCGATCAAAACATGGAGATGGCTATTATGAAGGCACAGAAGCCGAGGAGTACAACTTTACTAGGAGGCCGGACACTATTCACCACGACGGGTGCACCGGATTTAGATAGGAACCTGGCTTGCAATGCTGAAGACAATCTGCGCGCCGGACTCATCGTCATTGAAGCCTAGTTCGGGGGATACTGAGGGAGTCCTGGATAAGGGGGTATCTGGACAGCCGGACTATATACTTTGGCAGGACTGTTGGACTATGAAGATAAAAGATAGAAGACTTTGTCCTGGGTCCGGATGGGACTCTCCTTGGCGTGGAAGGCAAGCTTGGCGATTCGGATGTAGTTCTCTTTCTCTGTAAACCGACTTTGTGTAACCCTAGTCCCCTCCGGTGTCTATATAAACCGGAGGGTTTAGTCCGTAGGACTCACGATCATAAACAATCATACCATAGGCTAGCTTCTAGGGTTTAGCCTCTCTGATCTCGTGGTAGATCAACTCTTGTAATACTCATATCATCAAGATCAATCAAGCAGGAAGTAGGGTATTACCTCCATCGAGAGGGCCCGAACCTGGGTAAAACATCATGTCCCCAGTCTCCTGTTACCATTAGCCTTAGACGCACAGTTCGGGACCCCCTACCCGAGATCCGCCGGTTTTGACACCGACAATGTGGCCACAGTCGTTTAGTGCGAGAGAGTGTGAAGAGAGCAACCCCAACAAGCAACCGTGTAGGCTGGCCCGTCCTGACTATGTATATAGTGGAGCAGTTTCCTTTTCTCTCCATATGAACCTATCATATTGCGTACGTGCCACTGAAGAAAAAAACACTTTATTTATAAATGACGTGGCACCTACTACTCGTTCTCCTATAACCTTGCGCTTGGCATCTCCAAAATATTAACCTTGCGATTGGCTCTTCGCCTCTTCAGGAAGTCGAGCAATAATGGTAGTGCAGTATATATTGTTCTGGCTATATGGGACCGGATGAATTACTGCACGTCCACCACGTGGGCGAGGGTCGAGGGTCGAGGGAGGGTGCTACATACGGAGCAAAATGAGTGAATCTACACTCTAAAATACATCTATATACATCAGTGTTTGGAGTATGTACTAGTAGTTCATATTGAAATCTACTAAAGGACATATATATTCCAAACAATATGATATAATCTCTATAACCAAGGTATTAGTAGGGACGAGGAGTAAACAGAGGGGGTAGTAATTTTTTCTCCTCGTCCTGCGAGCCACCGCGCGCATGGGCGAGGGAGCGGGCATAAGGCTGAGCAAGCTTTGTCGGTGTCAAAACCGGCGGATCTCGGGTAGGGGGTCCCGATCTATGCGTCTTAGGCTGATGGTAACAGGAAGCAAGGGACACAATGTTTACCCAGGTTTGGGCCCTCTCGATGGAGGTAAAACCCTACTTCCTGCTTGATTAATATTGAAGATATGTGTAGTACACGAGTAGATCTACCACGAGATCATAGAGGCTAAACCCTAAGAGCTATCCTATGATGGTATGATTGTAATTGTGATCGGCCTTCTAAGGACCATCCTCTTCGGTTTATATAGACACTGGAGAGGGCTAGGGTTTACATGGAGTCGGTTACAAGGAAGGAAATATAATATCCGGATCGCCAAGCTTGTCTTCCACGCAAAGGAGAGTCCCATCCGGACACGGGCCGAAGTCTTGAATCTTGTATCTTCACGCTTCAATAGTCCGGAGGATGTATACAGTCCGGCTGTCAAGATACCCCCTAATCCAGGACTCCCTCAGTAGCCCCTGAACCAGGCTTCAATGACGATGAGTCCGGCGCGCAGTCTTGTCTTCAGCATTGCAAGGCGGGTTCCTCCTTCCGAATACTCCAAGGTTATTATCGAACACATAGGCCATGTCCAGATCTGCAAAATGATCTTCACATACCACCATAGAGAGAATGATACTTCAGCTGACAACTTTTTAAACGACGTGACATGTCCTTATGGTTGGGTCATTATTCGAACCGTTTTTCTGCAACCAGCCACAGCGTGTATTGCGAGGCGGTTTCCTTGACACATCTTGCCAAAGCAGAGATCGTGTCCCCTTATCACGGGATTCTCATCAATACGGGTGTGGGTAATCCCCCCGTGCCATCAATCGTGGCGCTTGGGAAGTAAGCGATTCTCAACAGGCTAGTGGGGAGGCTCATCGCTTCCGTCACCTCTATAAAGGGATAAGAGTTCCCCATTTTTACCCACGCCTTCTTCCTCCTTTGCCCACTCTTGCCTCCTCGAGGTCCAGTGCCCTAGTCCAAGTCTTCTCTGCACAGTTAAACATGTCCAGAGCAGGAGGCAAATGGGCGGCTTCCACCATGAAGGAGAAGAAGATGGCAAGTCTTCGGGTGGCTGGATACTTGGCCGCAGACATAGTGCACCGGCTACCAAACGGCGGGCAAGTCATTCCAACTCCAGGACCCCACGAGAGGGTCATGTTTCTTGCCCACTTCGTCCGTGGACTGGGGTTTCCACTCCACCCCTTCATCCACGGGCTCATGTTCTACTACGGGCTAGACTTCCATGATCTAGCCCCGAACTTCGTCCTCAACATATCGGTGTTCATCGTCGTATGCGAGGGTTTCCTCCGCATCAAGCCTCATTTCGGCTTGTGGCTGCAAATCTTCTGCGTGAAGCCGAAGATCATGAGCGGCCAGCAAGTGGAGTGCGGAGGAGCCATCGTGGGCAAAATGCCTAATGTCACCTTGCTTGATGGTTCCTTTGAGGAAACCGTGAAGGGGTGACAGTCGGGGTGGTTCTACATCACCAAGCCGCGCGATGCTGACTGGGCGGCGACCCCCGAGTTCTGATCCGGAACCCCCATGCGGCTCACCTCCTCGGAACAGAAGGGCCTGTCCTTGGGCGAACCTACAGAGCTGCTGGACTCATAAACTGCATCAAGGGCATGAAGGACAAGAACATCAAGCTTTTCAACGTGATCCAGGTCATGCTCGTTCGCTGAATTCTGTCGTGCCAAAGGCGGGCATTAAATCTGTGGGAGTTTGTCCCGGCCGAACACCAGATGCTCTAGAGGCTCTACGGCATGAAGCATAAGAACGCGTGGAAGGCGTTGTTCAAGGCCTCCGAAGTACCTCCTCTCATATCCGAGGACCGCGGGCTCCACGCTGTGCGGCATCCTATTCAGGTGAGTTCTCAGGCTACCACCGGGTTCGGTTCTTTCCAATATATTCATGCGGAAGCCTTAAGTGATTGTGTATATTTGTTTAGAATTATGTGGAGACAGCGGAGCGGATTGACTATCCGGCTCCGCTGCCAGAAAACCCAGCGAATGCTCTCCTGACGGAGATGCTGGTTCCGGCGCCCTACAAGGGACCGGAGAAGAAGGCCGATAAGAAGGACCCGGGATCCGAAAGGGTCTCCGCCGTAAGTCTGCGCCAGAAGCCTCGTCCGAAGATGACGAGGCACACTCCTCCCCCGAAGGGGAAGGAGAAGAAGAAGAAGAGGAGGCCGCCCCATCCGGAAAGGACGGGGGGCCTGAGAGGGCGGACCAGGGGGCCAGGAGAGGCCCCCGGCGCAAGACCATCATATCCTCATCGTGCGATGACGATGAGGCAGATTCCTCCCGCGGAGGCGGGGGGGAACAAGAAGAAACTCCACCTCCCCGTATTGGGGGGGGGGAGAAAAAGAGGAAGGCCGCTCTGGTGGGGAAGACTAGGACGTCCAAGAAGAGAAAGGTGTCCCTTCCGGACTACTCCGCCACCGCCGCCGATAGCATGGAGGGGTGGCTGCCCAGGAAGAAGCCCCTAGTGCGATCGTAAGTATCCGCACTCCATCGTAATTTGGCTTCATAGTTTTGTTATAACATCGAACTTGTATGCAGTCCGGCCAGGGCCCATCCTGAGGTGTTGTCCTCGGACGGGTCCTTGAGTGAGTCAGCAATGAACTCACTCCCGACGGCCACTTCTCCTCGGCCTGCGGATGACACGGAGGTGTTGTCCCAAAGGCTCCCCGAGCGGGGGGAGGTGGATCTGGAGGCACCCCAAGGCGGCATTCCAAACGTCGGACACGCGGGGTTCAAGATCCCCACGGATCGTGTTGGTGAGAGCCGTAGTAAGTCGGACTCTTAGCCGAACACCGTTCCGGAACCTCCCGTGGTTTCGGACTCAGGAGGACTGCCCCTCGTTAAGGAGGGCAAGCTGTCTGTGCCGAGCACTTCCGCTACACCCGAGGCGTCGGATCGTCTGCTGGAAGCGCTTCGCGGCGCTTCCATAGATGAAGAGCACCGTACTCTCATGAGTGCGGTGATTCAGAAGGTTTCGTCCGCCAAGAGTGGACTAACTGAAGCCTGCACCAGCCTCCTAACAGGCTTTGAGGTAAGTAGTAAAAATGTGTGAAATTACCACTCGATAGGTAGTAGCCCATGATACTTTGTTTGGTGTTCGGAAGGAAAAACCAAACGGAGGGTCAATTATAATCCGCCGGAGTTTAACAATAAGTTTAAATTTTAAGCAGGCTGTGCTGCTTGCTGCTGCGGTTCGTATGGCCGAGATCGCCGGACTGAAACAAGACCTGGAGCAGGCGCACGGAGAGCTCGACCTCACGAGGAGGCAGCTCGAAGAGAGCAAAGTGAATGATTCCCCTCTCTTATAAAATGAATGGTAGATAAAATTTGATTATGCTAACAATGAAGCGTCGTGATTTGGAACAGAGATCACCACTGAAGTGGCGTCTCTCAAGAAAGCGCTGTCCGAGGCTGAACACAAGGCGGCCTTGGAACGCAAGGAGTGCAAAAAGCAAGAAGCCCGCGTGGGCGAGGTACAAGAAGAGCTCCAAGAGCATGAGGTTATAGCAAAAGAGGCCGAGCTTGCGAAGGCCCTTACAAGTATAAAAGACGCCAAGGCCGAAGCCGAGTAGGCACAGCAGGAAATCCAGGAGGCCAAAAATATAACGGCGGGTAAGAAATTCTTTATGCAAAGCAAACATGTGGAGGAGGCGTTTCTTTTACTTACCTGAGTCCGGAGCTCTCCAGGGGCATTCGCAGATCTGCCACGCAGCGTATCAGATGTCGTGGAGTTCTACCGTGTCCAGGAGGGGAGCTCAACGGAGAAGCTGTTCTGGTCCCAATATGCTGGGGCCGAACATTCAACGCCTCTGAGTGACCAACTGAAGTAGTTGGTCGAACTCCACAAGGCGGCCGAAGTGGCTATGAAGGATTTCATAGTCCGGATGTGGCCTGGTGAGCCCCTGCCCATCAGCTACTTCGGCCTGATCAAGCGGATGGTGAATGCATATCCGCGACTGGAAGTCATCAAGCGATCCGTTTGCATTGAGGGTGCCCGCTGGGCCCTTGCCCGTGCGAAGGTGCATTGGGGGCAAGCTGGATGCGGAGAAGCTGGTGAAGGACGGGCCGCCAGAAGGCAAGCCGCATCGCATTCCCGAGAAGTATAATGATGGCGTTATGAAGGGTGCTTGCCTCGTGGCCAATGAATGTACCAAGGACATAATTTTTGAATGAATTCACTTCTATCATGTTTGTAATTTAAAGACGAAGTTACTTGCGCTATGTAGTGCTTTGGTTATTTAAAATATTACCTTCTGTGCGACTGTTTGCCAAATTCTGAAAGTATGCCAGTCGTCGGCTTCCGCCCCCATGTAACTAGTACTGGGGTGTTCATGGAAAACCCGGACACTCTTTATCCAAATGTTTGGTCCCTTAAGGAGGTGTCCAGCGCAGCGAACAAGGCAATCGGACTATGCGGCTTTATAACCTTCACTTAGCCATAGAACTCTACAATTTTAAATTTCGGCAAAGCCCCTAGAATCCGGAAGGCCGAATTGGCGCTATATATGCCTAGATCGGACGAAGCCGAATTATCGCCTAAAGCGGAAAAATCTTTGAGGATTTTAAGACCTCTCGAACAGCGACTAGCTCTCGCCACATCATGCCGGTCAGTTTTCGGCTTTCTCTACTGAAGTGCTCGTCCGGAAGAACCAGGGCACAATCGCAGTAGTTCTCCCTGCGCTACCTTAGCCGATATAACGGAACGTAAGGCACCAAAACAAGGGAGCTGGGCTATCCCAGTTGTAGACCCAAGACATGATTCGGAGCTGATGCATATAATGCTATAAGTTCAGGGTGCAGCACTGTTGAAAGTGTTCGGACTTTTCTTACCATATTATGGGGCGCCATAAGAAGCCCCTGGCAAACTAAACATACCAAAGTGTACGGATACAAAATCAAATATACATTTGTAAAGAAAAATGTTAAAATAATAAGCTGATGCTATATCTGATCTCCCATTGATGAATAATACATTTAAGCGTATGTTTACAATGGATGCATTAAGCGGAGATAAATAGGATTATTTGACATATCCTATCCAAGGGTAGGCTACGTACAGATAGATAAAGCAGGTATAACGATCGTAAATAGATTCCACCCGGGTGTTTCCTTCTGTGGGAAAAGCCTGTTGCCTCCTTGGTTTCCTCTCCTATGTAAGTCCGGCAATCCGGCTCTTCGGAAGAGGCTGCGCTAAAGCAATATCTTAAAAGGTAAAAAGAAGGGTTACGAGGCGTGTGGTGGCGATGTCGCACTATTGACTGAGCCACTGTTGCGCCTCCGCCTGTGCCCATGGTATCTTGAGTGCGTAATTGTGTACGCGTGGCACAAATGCTGCTTTGATGGGATTTGAGCGGAGGCCAGACTGCTAGTCATGTTCTTGGCATGCCTGGTGATCCTGTTGCGGGGTGTTCCGCCCTCGCTTGACGGAGCTTGAGGTTGTCGTCGCTGGATTGGTGGTTTGCCGGAGGAGGCCGCATTGTACTTCTGCCGCAAGGGCTGTTGTATGCTCTTCTATACGGAGAGAGCGGTCCATATTTCCGTTGACTGTTATGACCCCGCGCGGGCCTGGCATCTTGAGCTTGAGGTATGCATAGTGTGGTACCGCATTGAATCTAGCGAATGCGGTTCGTCCGAGTAGTGCGTGGTAACCACTACGGAAAGGGACGATATCAAAGATTAGCTCTTCGCTTCGGAAGTTATCCAGACATCCGAAGACCACTTCCAATGTTACAGAGCCCATACAACGGGCCTCTACTCCATGAATTACACCTTTAAAGGTGGTTTTGGTGGGCTTAATCCTTGAAGGATCGATGCCCATTTTGCACACTGTGTCCTGGTAAAGCAGGTTTAGGCTGCTGCCGCCGTCCATAAGGACTTGCATGAGGTGGAATCTGTCGATAATTGGGTCTAAGACCAATGCAGCTGAGCCGCCGTGACGGATACTAGTAGGATGATCCCTATGATCAAAGGTGATCGGACAAGCTGACCATGGGTTGAATTTGGGGACAACTGGCTCCATCGCGTAGACGTCCCATAGTGCTCGCTTCCGTTCCCGCTTGGGGATGTGGGTGGCGTAGATCATGTTGACCGTTTTCACCTGGGGGGAAATTTCTTCTGTCCCCCCATGTTCGGACGCCGGGGCTCCTCGTCATCGTTGCTGTGCAGCCCCTTGTCCTTGTTTTCGGTGTTTATTTTGCCGGCCTATTTAAATACCCAGCAGTCTCTATTGGTGTGGTTGGCTGGCTTGTCCGGGGTGCCATGAATTTGGCACGAGCGCTCCAGTATATGGTCTAGACTGGACGGTCCCTAATTGTTGCATTTGAATGGCTTCTTCCGCTGACCAGATTTGGATCCGCTGAATCCGGCATTGACCACCGTGTCTTCGGTGTTGTCGCTGTTGTTCCGACGCTTGTGTCTGTTGCACCGTAGCTTGCCATTATTGTCACAGACGTCTGAGGTGATAGAATGTGGCGTAGTGCTGCTACGAGCCAACCAGCTATCCTTGCCCGTGCAAAAGCGGGTCACTAGTGTCGTGAGAGCTGCCATGGTCTTGGGTTTCTCTTGGCCGAGTTGCCGGGCGTGCCACTCGTCTCGGATATTATGCTTGAAGGCCGCTAGGGCTTCGGCGTCCGGACAGTCAACTATTTGGTTCTTTTAGTTAGGAAACGAGTCCAGAATTTCCTGGCTGATTCTCCGCGCTGTTGAGTAATGTGGCTCAAGTCATCGACATCCGGAGGTCGCACATATGTGCCTTGGAAGTTGTCAAGAAATGCGTCTTCCAGGTTTTCCCAACTGCCAATGGAATTTGCAGGCAGGCTGTTTAGCCAGTGTCAGGCGGGTCCTTTGAGCTTAAGGGGGAGATACTTGATGGCATGTAGATCGTCTCTGCGGGCCATGTGAATGTGGAGAAGGAAATCTTCAATCCACACCGCGGGGTCTGTTGTGCCATCGTATGATTTGATGTTTACAGGTTTGAACCCTTTGGGAATTCATGATCCATCACTTCATCGGTGAAGCAGAGGGGGTGTGCGGCGCCTCTGTGCTGGGCTATGTTGCGACGCAGTCCGGCTGTATCTGACTCGTTAAATTCAGCCCGGCCGGATTTGCTGTTAGTGTATCCGGTATGACGGTCATCGTCATGTGCTGCGGCGCCCCCCCGTGATCCGTAGATCGATCTTGGTTGTCCTGCGGCGTTATCCAGCTTATTGCGCAGGTCCTGAGTATTGCCCCGGGCCGTAGTAAACTGGCATGGGGGTGCAAGCTGGTATTCGGGTTGATATGCCATTTTATCCCGACCTCGAGGCAGCCGGTCAGCCGTGTGGCGCTCGAGTCCATATTCCTCGGCTGCTAGGACTTCTGTCCATCTATCTGTGAGCAGTTCTTGATCAGCTTGAAGCTGCTGCTCCTTCTTCTTCAGGCTTCTCACAGTGGCAATAAGCCGGTGCTTGAAGCGCTCCTACTCCGGGGGGTCCTCGGGCACGCCGAACTCGTCATCGCCGAGGCTAATATCGTCTTCGAAGGAAGGCATGTAGTTGTCCTCCTCCGGATACCCGTCCGTCGCCTGTTCATCTGGGCTGTCCTGCCCATCTTCCTGCTCGGCCTGCTCGAAGGCGGGCTGTTCGGGGTTGTATTCATCGTCGGCACCATCTGGATTGTTTTCGTCTCCGGTGCCGGTATTGCCTTGGCGGGGCTTGGAGCGGCGCTGGCGACGCCCATGCTTTGCTTTTTTCTTGGAGGGGTTATCCTCCATTGCCTCATCGCCATTAGTTTCTTTCGGAGTGTCCACCATATATATATCGTATGAAGAGCTGGCTATCCATCGCCCTGTGAGCGGTGGCTCCTATATGTCTCCTGCATCGTCTTCCATACCGTCGATGTCTTCGGAGTCGAAGTCAAGCACGTCGGTTAAATCATCGACCGTGGCAATGAAGTGGGTGGTGGGTGGGCAGCGAATTCCTTCGTCACCTGCTTCCCACTCGAACCGGACATAGTTCGGCCCAGAGCCTCCCGACAAAGAGAGAGACTTCAATGAGTTCAGCATGTCGCCAAAGGGCGAGTGCTGAAAGATGTTCGCAGCAGTAAACTCCATTACCGGAGCCCAAACTGGCTCCGCTGGCTCGGGAGTGCACGGACCGGAACCAACAACCAGATATGAGTCCGGGGGTCCGGGGTTACAGGCCTCTACAGAGGTAAAACCTGTGTTCAGCTCTACCGCCAATTAGTATGCGGCCTGCAGGGTGGGGTCCACCCCTCCGTCCTTGGGCAACACAACCTGCTCCGGATTTAAATTTGGGGCTGCTGCAGGGATGATGTCCTGAGCATTGTCCGACAGCAGGTCTAAGCCGTGCTCGTCGTGACTGTCCGGTGCTCCTGGCACAGGCCCGAATCCATCGAAGATCAAGTCTCCGCGAATGTCCGCCGTGTAGTTCAAGTTTCCGAACCTGATCTGGTGGCCAGGGGCGTAGCTGTCGATCTGCTCCAGATGACCAAGCGAATTGGCCTGCAGTGCGAAGCCGCCAAACATAAAGATCTGCCCGGGGAGAAAAGTCTCGCCCTGGACCGTGTTGTTGGCGATTGAAGACGCCATCAAGCCTCGAAGCGATGACACAGAGGAACTCTCAATGAAAGCACCAATGTCGGTGTCAAAACCGGCGGATCTCGGGTAGGGGGTCCCGATCTATGCGTCTTAGGCTGATGGTAACAGGAAGCAAGGGACACAATGTTTACCCAGGTTTGGGCCCTCTCGATGGAGGTAAAACCCTACTTCCTGCTTGATTAATATTGAAGATATGTGTAATACAAGAGTAGATCTACCACGAGATCGTAGAGGCTAAACCCTAAGAGCTAGCCTATGATGGTATGATTGTAATTGCGATCGGCCTTCCAAGGACCATCCTCTCCGGTTTATATGGCTAGGGTTTACATGGAGTCGGTTACAAGGAAGGAAATATAATATCCGGATCGCCAAGCTTGTCTTCCACACAAAGGAGAGTCCCATCCGGACACGGGCCGAAGTCTTGAGTCTTGTATTTTCACGCTTCAATAGTCCGGGCGATGTATACAGTTCGGCTGTCCGGATACCCCCTAATCCAGGACTCCCTCAAGCTTCACCTCATCGTGCGAGCCACCAAGCCCGTGGGCGGGGGAGACGGTGTACTAAGCAAGTTTCTCCTCGTTCTGCGAGTTGACGGGACACATCAAAATTACTCCAGTGTATAGAGCCTTGCCTCTAAGGTAGGCCCCACATGGTTTGCCTCTTTTTTTAATTTAACATAACACGTCCAGTCGCAGTTTGTTTGTTCACCCGTGGTAGACGATCCTCCCTCCACCAAGTGGACAACCAGTACACGTGCCAAATTACCACGTGGGCTGCCTTTTTTGTACAGAAATGAGCTCCACCATGTACCCGCGCGGGCGTGGTTGGGAAAGAGACGGGAGTACGTGCGTCGTGCATGCACCTCTTCTCTTCGAGCATGTCCCCCACCTACGTGGGTGTGTGTGAGAGATACAAACCGCGTTCGTGAGTGTTTTTTGTTTTGGGGTGGGGGTGGGGGTGGGGTGGGGGTTGATTTCGTGAATTATTTGAGGGAATACGTGTCGATGACATCTCAAACAAAATTTTGCATGCAATGTGTGTGAAATAGAGGCCTATACATATCATATATAGAGGGTCGGGCAATCCACAAGAAGAGAGGGAGGGGTCATAGCTACCGATAGAGTCGAAGAGAGGATCAAGTGGGTGGGTGCGAGATCGATGAAGAGAGCCATCGAAATTGTGTGTGTGTGCAAGTCAAAGATATAGGGCGATTGGCCTACCGGAACGTTAGAGGGCACATGTCAAGTTTGTGTGTGGCAGGGAGACATGACTAGAGCGCTCGATGTATCGATGTGTGTGGGGGTGGGGGGAGGGGGTGGGGTAGGGGTAGGCAGAGGCCTAACTATAGAGGTAGAACGACTCGTATATGTGTTGAGAAGGAGAGACCCAGCTATGTCTTGAGGGAGATCGGTCGACATCCATACATAACTGAAGGACGGGAAATATGATGGGACAGCTAGAGAGAGGAGAGAGAGAGGGAGGGAGAGGGGTAGAGTGTTGGATGGGTGATGGAGTTGCTTCTCGGAGATGGTGGGAGAGGCCTACTAGACAAACTGACGGTGGAACTGCAATGTTATCAATAAGAGTGGGGATGTGTTTCTGTGTGTGCATGTGCGTGATAGATCTGTCGGGACGCATCCATGGATGATGAAGGGGAACCATGTGTTTGGTAAGCAAATCTAACTAGATCAGTAGATCTATTGTTGTTTTTCGGAGGAAGGGAGAGACACAACTAATGAGGTAGATCGATCGACGCGTGGGTAAAAACGAGTTATAAGGACCTAGCTAGCTATATGTATAGCGAGAGATCGGTCGGTGTACGTCCATTTGTTAGAGGCAAATAAGGCCCAGCGAGACGGATAGACAGAGAGAATGGAGCTAGGAGGTGGTGCGAGAGGCCCGACTACTAGCTAGATAGGCGGAGGAGTGTGCGGTTGTGAGATCGATGAAAAGAGGGGCGAGAGTTTACACGTGTGTGTGACCGTATGAGAGACACGAGGCAAGGACACATAAAGGAGGAGATTGAAGGTGTGTGTGTATGTTGTAGGAAGGCATCGCTGGAGAGGTTTATCAATTGGTGTGTGTCGGAAAGGAGTTGTGGAGACTCTGGGAGAACGACCTAAAGAAAAAAATGAATGTGCCCGGTGGATAAAATGCCGAGGAAGGTGGAGGGCGAGGAGGGCGTGTGCATGCACGAGAGAAAGTTAGTGGTGGCTACAAAGGTTAGAGGATTGTGTGGGTGTAAGAGATTAACAAATATCATAATTTGATATGAAAGCGGATTCATATATTTGAATAGGAGATCATAGTGTTTTAAACATATGCATGCATGAATATAGCGGTGATACACGTGTTGTGCACATGTTATACCATGATGTGATAATGCATGGCGTTTGCAACTCACAGCTAAATGCCGAACAATCTAAACCATACTATACATCAAACAATCTCACATTTTATTTGAATTTGTGATAATGTGTGGCGTTTGCAGCTTACAACTAAATATCAAACAATCTAAACAATACTATATATCAAACATTCTCACATTTTATTTGAATTTGTGGTAATGTGTGGTGTTTGCAACTCACATCTAAATACTTGTAGG
The DNA here is from genome assembly GCF_002162155.2 of Triticum dicoccoides. Classification (NCBI taxonomy): domain Eukaryota; kingdom Viridiplantae; phylum Streptophyta; class Magnoliopsida; order Poales; family Poaceae; genus Triticum; species Triticum dicoccoides. The sequence continues at coordinate 32,615,945 of NC_041387.1, forward strand.
CGTAGGGGGCAGGGCACATAATGTGATAAACACATTATACATATGAGACATTGTTTAGATTATGAAGATCTAGCTAGAGCTAGAAATGTAGTGTGATTTGAAATCAAAATAAAGTGGATTCAAAAAATCGAGTTTGAGTTCATATAGTACACATAGTTCATATGTAACTCGAGACTAATCATGTGGTGTGATGTGAATATAATACACAAACGATGGTTTAACTTGACAATAAGGATGATTGTAGATCTTATTAAAACAGAGAAACGAATTCAAATGCTTTGACTTCACAACAATAATTACTGTAGATCTTATTCAAATAGAGAAACGAATTCAAGTTTAGTTCATATTGAAGCGGTAGTATATACGTTTGGAATGCACTAAAACGTTCATTTGAGTAGTAGGTTGCATGCATTATACACGTAGCGAAATATTTTAATTGAACATAACATGAATTCAAAGTTTTGAGTGACATTTGTCGTGCGCATTGATTTGGTACAGTACACGTTAGGCTTGTCCAGAAATTTCAACCCGCGCCTTGTTAGCCCGAAATATTTAAGATATATCTTTGTCTCGTCGTGCTCCGACAATGTAACACCCCGGATGTAACTTTCCATCTTTGTATCTCCAACTCTTGCCCATTTTCGGCTATGTGATATGATATTCCCTCCATGGTTGGGTTTTGTCTTTTGTTTTGCATTTTATTCATGTCATGCATATCATATCATGTCATCATGTGCATTTCATTTTGCATATGTGTTCGTCTCATGCATCCGAGCATTTTCTCCGTTGTCCGTTTTGCAATCCGACACTCGCACATGCATCGGCGCACCCCTCTTGTCTCTTTCGTGTGCGGGTGTTGAACGTTCTCGGAATGGACCGAGCCTTGCCAACTGGCCCTGGTATAGTACCGGTAGACCACCTGTCAAGTTTCGGGTCATTTGGAGCTCGTCTGATACTCCAATTATTAACCGCATAACCGCAAAGGCCTCTTTTGAGTTGCATCCCAACACCCCTCCAAAACAGCCCAATAACCCATCTAAGTCACTTCCATGCTCTCCGTCGTCGGATCACGATCGTGTGGGCGAAAACGGCACCTCATTTGGACACTCCTAGCTCCCTCTACATATAAATATGTGCTTCCCCCCGGATTTTTCGCAGTCCAACCCTAGCCCCGCTCCTCTCCGCGCTGCCGGACACGTCCGGACGGAGCCGGACACGTCCGCCCGCCGCCCCGGACGAACCAGGAGCTGCCACGTGGCTCCGGCGCCCGCTGCCGCCGCCGGCCCGCCCGGCCCGCACGCCCGCCGCCGCCGCTCGCCCGCGCTCCCGCGCTCCCCGCCGCCCGAGTCCTCCGCCACCGTCCGCG
>NC_041387.1:32617536-32634555 GCF_002162155.2 Triticum dicoccoides
GTCGCCGGCCAGACGCACCGCCGCGCCGGTCTCCTCCGCTCCCCGTCGCCCCGAAGGTCGCCGCCCCGTCCCCGCGCCGCCGCACCGGAGCTCCGCCGGATCTGGCCGCCCCGGCCTCGTCTCCGTCCTCCGTAAGCATGGCAATTTTACCCATGGGTCCGGGTACCCGCAGATAGCGTACCCACATGGGCAGGGTATGGGCACAATTTTATACCCATGGGTAGTACCCATACCCTACCCATTAAGTCATGGGTAGGGCAAGGGTATAGCCTTTTACCCATGGATATACCCATACCCTACCCATTTATATTGACATATGGACCTTACCCGTGATTCACAAATGTACCTATGTTAAAGTTGTCTCGTGGGCCTGTGAACCTATGTTAAAGTTGTCACCCATTGTTAATTTGAATTGAGATAATTGACATGTACTCATCTATTTGTTATTGAGTTGAGACCAATGTTTTTTTTGTCAAATGTGCTATATGGATGTAAAATTACAAATAACTTGTGTACTGTTTGATCTACCCTTTGGGTACCCAATGGGTATGGATACCCATCGGGTATGGGTACGGGTAAAGTTTCATACCCATGGGTACGGGTATGGGTAGAATTGTGTACCCATTGACGACATGGGTATGGGTATGGTATTGCTCTACCTGCCCCATACCCTACCCATTGCCATCCTTAGTCCTCCGGCAGCTGCGCCGCCTCGACTCCGGCCATCTCCCTCCTCTTCGGCCTCAACTCCGGCAGCCGCGTCCCCAAGCCGTCGCACGCCTCGATCCGCGCCCAGATCCGATCTGCCCCTGGGTTGACTTTTTCTTCTCCCCTGAATTTCGTCTAAGTCCTTATCTGTCATTAATTTTGTCGCATGTTCATCGCCCCACAACTTTGCACTTGTGGCTCCTTTTTGGGCGTATAGCATACCGAATTGTTCGTCTCGAAGAGTACATCATTCCATCTCATTGCATCATTTTCATTTGAGCTCATCTTGACGCCTGAAATGCTGTTAGAAGAGTGCTTCATAATATTAGTTTCAGATTCTTATCAGAACATGCACTTTTGTCATTTTTGCCATGATTGATGTGTGCATCTTATGTACTTGAGCCCTACATGTGAGTTGAATTATGCCATGTCTTCTTTACATAGGTACTTGCCATGTATTTGTGTGATCAATGTGGTGACTAGCACAAGCATGCAAACTAGGCTTCGTGATATTGCTGATTTTAGTCCCTGTTCTGCTGTTATTTTCATGCCATGTAAACTTGATGCTACAGAGATATCCATGCATATTGTGAGATACTTCAGTAAGGATGCTTTGAACATATGGTTATGATCTATCCATTCATGTCCCTGGTTGCAATTATGGAGTAGTCTTGCATGTCATTTTCGTGCTCTACGTTTGCTTCAAAATGTTTCCTGGCAGATTGTTTACATGTTATTCAATTTTGCCAAGGTTGTTGTAGTTGATCTGTGTATGCTATGATGTTGTTCTTGCCATGTATAGCTTATATGCCATGTCTTATTGATGGATGTATGCTTAGTTTATCATGAGATGCTCTGTAGTGAGTGCATCGAGCTCGCGAAGGTGCCTTCGTAATTCTGTCAATGCCATGCTTTGTTTGCTGAATCTGTTAACGAAACTTGCTATGTTTACATGGGTGCCATCATATTTTCTGATCCTTTTTGGCTTATGGTCAGTAAGGGACTTTTGATCTATGCTTTGAGTAGATTCATGCCATGCCTTGTTTTGCTATTATAAGTTCCTGTAGCATGTCGATAACTTGCTCTGAACATTGCTTCGTGATGGTGTTTATGCCATGTCCAACCTGATATTTTTTGCACTTTCACCATGCTTGTTTGAACCTGTTATGATGTGATTTAGCCGTAGCTCAGTGTTCCTCTTTTGTTAAGAATCTCGTGTATATCACTGCCATATGTTTTATTTTTATGTTGGGGTGCTGTAGCATAGTTTCTTGTTGCATGCTAAGTAGCATCATGCTGTTAATCGCAGCTTTGTGCCATTCTTGTTTTGCTTGCCATTTGCAAATCGTGCATCCGTTCCCGGTGATCCTTATATCGATTTCAATCGAAATCATCTCATCTTTCCAGCGGCATACTTGGTTTGCCAAGTTGATGCCTTGTTCATCCTTTTTCCTCCCGGAGCACGCATACGCATTGCATATCACATCTCGCATATCATGACATGTATTGCATCATGTTGCTTGTGCATTGCACCATGATTTATTGTGGTTCCTTTGCTTGTGTTCTTGCTTTGGGTAGAGCCGGGAGACGAGTACGTGCACGAGGAACCTGTTGAGTACACTAACGAGGACCAAGCCTTCGACAACTCTGAGAACCTTGTAGGCAAGATGACCATACCTTCGATATCACTTCTATCTTTGCTTGCTAGTACTCACTCTATCGCTATGTTAGCTCTACCTGCCATTGTTTATCATGCCTCCCTATTGCCATGTCAAACCTCTAACCATCCTGTCCTAGTAAACCGTTGTTTGGCTATGTCACCACTTTTGCTCAGCCCCTCTTATAGCGTTGCTAGTTGCAGGTGAAGATGAAGCTTGTTCCTGGTCGGAACATGGATATTTTGGGATATCACAATATCTCCTATTTAATTAATGCACCTTATATACTTGGTAAAGGGTGGAAGGCTCGGCCTTATGCCTGGAGACTTGTTCCACTCTTGCCGCCCTAGTTTCTGTCATACCGGTGTTATGTTCCTTGATTTTGTGTTCCTTACACGGTTGGGTGATTTATGGGACCCCCTTGACAGTTCGCTTTGAATAAAACTCCTCCACCAAGGCCCAAACTTGGTTTTACCATTTGCCACCTAAGCCTTTTTCCCTTGGGTTTTCGCGAGCCCGAGGGTCATCTTTATTTACCTCCCCGGGCCAGTGCTCCTCCGAGTGTTGGTCCAAACTAGAGCACCGTGCGGGACCATTCCTTGGCAACTTGGATTACGTCGGTACCTGTACGCTTAGCTTATCCGGTGTGCCCTGAGAACGAGATATGTGCAGCTCCTATCGGGATTTGTCGGCACAGCGGGCGGTCTTGCTGGTCTTGTTTTGCCATTGTCGAAATGTTTTGCGAACCGGGATTTCGAGGCTGATTGGGTCTTCCCGGGAGAAGGTATATCCTTCGTTGACCGTGAGAGCTTGTGATGGGCTAAGTTGGGACACCCCTGCAGGGTATATTATCTTTCGAAAGCCGTGCCCGCGGTTATGAGGCAGATGGGAATTTGTTAATGTCCGGTTGTAGATAACTTGACACTTGACTTCATTAAAATGCATCAACCGTGTGTGTAGCCGTGATGGTCTATTCTCGGCGGAGTCCGGGAAGTGAACACGATTTGAGTTATGCTTGACGTAAGTAGTTTCAGGATCACTTCTTGATCGCTTCTAGCTTCTCGACCGATGCGTTGCTTCTTTTCTCGCTCTCACTTGCGTATGTTAGCCACCATATATGCTTAGTGCTTGCCGCAGCTCCACCATATTACCCCTTTTCCTACCTATGAGCTTAAATAGTCTTGAACTCACGGGTATGAGATTGCTGAGTCCTCGTGACTCACAGATTCTACCAAAACAGATGCAGGTGTCGAGGATACTAGCGTAGATGGTGCAACCGAGCTCAAGTGGGAGTTTGACGAGGACCTTGGTCGTTACTATGTATCGTTTCCAGATGATCAGTAGCGGAGCCCAGTCGGGACGATCGGGGATCTAGCATTTGGGCTTGTCTTCTTTTCATTTGAATTTGACTGTAGCCGGTCTATGAGTGTATTTTTTATTGATGTATGATCTTAATTTATGTATTGTGTGAAGTGGCGATTGTAAGCCAACTCTCTTTATCCCATTCTTGTTCATTACATGGGATTGTGTGAAGATGACACTTCTTGCGACAAAATCACCATGCGGTTATGCCTCTAAGTCGTGCTTCGACACGTGGGAGATATAGCCGCATCGTGGGTGTTACAAGTTGGTAATCAGAGCCATCCCCGACTTAGGAGCCCCCTGCTTGATTGTTTGCTGGCGAAGTTGAGTCTAGAACAAAAATGTTTTGAGTCTTAGGATTATATATATCGGAGAGTAGGATTCTTTTTACTCCTCAGTCCCTTCATTGCTCTGGTGAGGTCTCCTGACGTAGATGTTTTGACTGTCCTCTTCTCAAATTTCACTAAAAAAATTAGGATCACGCGGGTATCTTGGAATCGTTCCGATGGTTTTGTGACAAGAACATTGTTCTTGGTGCCTCCCGTCTATTATGTGGCATTGACTCGGGGAGTTGAGCTCTGAGGTGTTGTCGTCACAATTTTATCGTTGCAGTTCTGGAATACCTGAGTTTTGCCGACATCGAAAATCTCTTTTATGCAGTTGTTGGTGAGATAACCTCGACGCCACCCAGTACTGGGGCGGGAGTTCGGGAGTATTGCCATAACTCGTATAACGGATGCTTTTCGAAGGTTAAGGTACAGGATTTCCGAAGGTTTCTTGGTTATGTGTTGACGGATGGATACAGCTGGATGTAGGGATTGTTAGTTTGGGTGAGATATATTGCTTCCCCTGTATCCCCAACACCTGATTGCATAACCAGAAAGTTTCAGGAGTTTATAGGTGGGTTTCAAGTAGCTCTAGCATTTCTTCCCGCAGATATTTGGTTTGTGATTGGGTAATCCTTACCACTTATTTGTTCCAGTTGTACCTTGTTTATTTCATTCATCAATCTCTTATCAAGTGGCTTCTCACCTTAATGGATGTGTGATGTTTGCGTTGGAATTCATTCGTTCATCCTTGTTCAAATGTTTTTTGTGAAGACTATATGTTGCAATTTCTATCCGTTGATTCAACTTGTCTATCTGTCTATCAAGATGCTAACGGATGTCACCCTCTTCAGGATGGCTCCGCCAACACGTCAGAATCCAGAACGCAATGATGGGAGTCAGGCGAACCCTCCACCTCCACCTCCGCCTCCGGAGGCATGGCAAGCTTTGATGGCAGCCACAAACGCCAATGCTCAGATGATGATTCAGCTCATGCAAGAGCGCAACCAAGGCCAAGGCAACCAAGGGAATCAAGGTCAAGGGTAGTTCAATCATCAGCCTCAATTTCCTACCCTCAACCAATTCCTTGCAAATCAGCCGAAGTCTTTCAGCTACTGTGTCGAGGCCACAGACGCCGATGATTGGCTCGTGCATATCAACAAGCATTTTGAATGCAGCAATGTCAGGCCTGAGGACTATGTCAAGTTCGCTTCTTTTCAGCTCAAGGATCAAGCAGCTGATTGGTTCCAGCAATACAAGGATTCCAGAGGAGGTCGAGTGATTACTTGGACTGACTTCTGTCGGGACTTTAAAGCTCACCACATTCCTACCAGTGTTGTTGAGAGCAAGCGTGAGGAGTTTCGCAATCTCAAGCAAGGCAACATGTCAGTGGACGAATACAACAAGCAGTTTCAGAAACTTGCTTGCTTCGCTAAGCAAGATGTTCCTGATGAGAAGAGTATGATCTATCAATTCAGAGGTGGCCTTAGAGAGGATCTGCATTTAGCTCTCGTTCTTGTTGAGCCTACTCAGTTTGATCAATTCTACAATATGGCACTCAAGCAAGAAGGTGCTCAGCTCAAGTGTGAGGCTTCTAAGAAGAGAATCAGGGATGCAGTGCAATCTTCTTCTTCCTCACAAGTGGCAGCTAAGCAGCAGAAGTTCTACCTTCCTCCTCCTCCGTTTCGTCAGCCTTACCAACAGAAGAACTCAGGTGGTCGTGGATCTTCCCACCCACCCAACCCAGGCTATCAGAACAAGTCTCAGTCTCAAGCTCCAAGTTCAAATGCTCCTTATCATCGTCCTCTCTCAGAAGTGACTTGCAACAAGTGCCAGCAGAAAGGTCACTATGCGAACAAATGCTTCAATCAAAGGCGCCTTCCTCCTCCTCCTCCTGTGAGATCTTCAAGCAATGTAGTGGTCAAGCATAATCCAAAGTCTGCAAAGGTGAACATGATGAATGCAGCGCAAGCAGAGGATTCTTCTGATGTGATAATGGGTAATCTTCCAGTTAATGATATTCCTGCAAAAGTTTTATTTGATACCGGTGCTTCGCATTGTTTCATGTCTAGATCATTTGTTGCAAAGCATGATTTCATTTCGGAAATATTGGAAAAACCCATGGGAGTTGTTTCTCCGGGCTCTTCTATGAGGGCTACCACAATGATTCCGGATGTTTCTATCAAGATGGGCGATTATAAATTTATTTCTAAACCATTTGTTCTTGGCGACTCTGATATTGATCTAATTCTTGGGATGGACTGGCTTTCTAAGCACAAGGCTCAGCTTGATTGTGCTGCCAGGCAGATTCAATTGACACACCCTTCTGAGGATGTTATCATCTATGCCGCTCGCGATGAAACCATTCGGTTGTTTTCTCTCAATGAGAAGGGCGAGTTGGATGCTATTTCTCAAATTCCAGTCGTTTGTGAGTACCAAGATGTCTTTCCAGAAGAGCTTCCGGGTATGCCTCCTCATCAGCCAGTCGAGTTCGTTATTGATCTTGAACCTGGAACTGAACCCGTTTGCAAGCGTCCATACAAGTTTGGACCCAAGGAGCTGAAGGAATTGAAGAAGCAGCTCGATGAACAAGAGCGTCTGGGTTTGATCAGACCGAGTTCATCCCCATGGGGTTGTGGAGTTCTTTTTGTCCAGAAGAAGGATGGCACGGACCGACTTTGCGTCGATTACCGTCCATTGAACAAGAAGATAATCAAGAACAAGTATCCACTTCCCAACATCAATGAGCTTTTCGAGCAACTCAAAGGTGCTAAAGTTTTCTCCAAGCTTGACCTCCGTATGGGTTATCATCAGATTCGCATTCGTGAACAAGATATTCCCAAGACAGCATTCAGAACAAGCTATGGTTCTTATGAATATACTATCATGTCTTTCGGCCTTGTCAATGCTCCTCCAACGTTCTCTCACATGATGACCTTTATCTTCAACCCCTACACCAATGAATTCGTCTTGGTGTATCTCGATGATATCTTGGTCTTCTCCAAGAATAAGCAGGATCATGCCAAACATTTGCGATTGGTGCTCGACAAGCTCAGAGAGCATCAATTCTATGCGAAGTTTTCCAAATGTGAGTTCTGGCTTGATGAAGTTCTTTACCTTGGCCATATCATCTCTGCCAAGGGCATTGCAGTTAATCCCGCGAAGGTGTCTGCAGTTCTGAATTGGGAACCTCCTCAGAATGTCAAGCAGCTCCGCAGTTTTCTTGGTCTTGCAAGCTATTGCCGAAGATTCGTTGAGAACTTCTCTAAGATTGCAAAGCCTCTTTCCAACCTCCTCCAGAAGCATGTCAAGTATGTCTGGACGCCTGAGTGTGATGTTGCTTTCAACACCCTCAAAGAGAAGCTAGTCACAGCTCCTATCTTGACTCCTCCTGATGAATCCAAGCCATTCGAAGTTTTCTGTGATGCTTCCCTTCATGGTCTCGGTGCTGTGTTGATGCAAGAGAAAAAAGTTGTGGCCTATACCTCTCGTAAGTTGAAGCCCAACGAAAAGAACTACCCCACTCACGATCTTGAGTTGGCAGCAGTTGTCCATGCATTGATAACATGGAGACATCTCTTATTGGGAAGGCAAGTGGACATTTTCACCGATCACAAGAGCCTCAAGTATATCTTCACTCAACCCAACCTTAACCTCAGGAAAACTCGATGGGTCGAAATGATTCAAGAGTACAATCCGAGTATTGAATATACTCCTGGCAAGGCGAATGTGATTGCAGATGCTCTGAGCAGAAAGGCTTCTTGCAACAGTCTAATTCTCAAGCCATTTCAACCGGATGTTTGTGAGGCTTTCCGCAAGCTGAATCTTCAAGTTGTTCCTCAAGGCTTTCTTGCCAACCTCATAGTCTCTCCTACTTTGGAAGATCAAATTCGTGAGGCACAACTCCTGGATACCATGGTGAAGAAGGTGAAACGTGGTATTGACAAGGGCATTCCCAAATACAAGTGCTATCGCTTGGATGACAAAGATACTCTTTTCTTCGAGGATCGAATTGTGGTCCCTAAAGGTGATCTAAGGAAAGTCATCATGAATGAGGCACACAATTCCCTCCTATCCATTCATCCTGGAAGTACAAAGATGTACCATGACCTCAAGCAGTCGTATTGGTGGACTCGAATGAAGCGAGAGATTGCTCAATTCGTGAATGAATGTGATGTCTGCAGAAGGGTGAAAGCAGAACACCAAAGACCAGCTGGTCTCCTTCAACCTCTTGCTATTCCAGAATGGAAGTTTGACCATATCGAGATGGACTTCGTGACTGGTTTTCCTAAGTCCAAGCGTGGAAATGACGCTATCTTCATTGTCATTGACAAGCTTACTAAAGTGGCTCATTTCGTTCCTATCAAAGAATCGATCACAGCAGCTCAGCTGGCAGAGCTATACACCTCCAAAATTGTCTCCTTGCATGGTGTTCCACAATTGATATCTTCAGATCGTGGTAGCATCTTCACTTCTAAGTTCTGGGACTCCTTTCATAAGGCCATGGGCTCCAACATTCGTTTCAGCACAGCTTTCCATCCTCAGACAAGTGGCCAAGCCGAGCGAGTCAATCAAATCCTTGAAGATATGCTAAGGGCTTGTGTCATTTCTTTCGGTATGAAGTGGGAAGATTGTCTTCCATATGCCGAGTTCTCCTACAATAAAAGCTTCCAAGCGAGTTCGGGCAAGGCCCCTTTCAAAATTCTCTATGGCAGAAAGTGCCGTACTCCTCTCAATTGGTCCGAGACAGGTGAACGCCAACTTCTTGGCAACGACTTGATCACAGAAGCTGAAGAAATGTGCAAAGTCATTCGTGAGAATCTCAAAGCCGCGCAACCGCGACAGAAGAGCTATTATGATAGCAAACACCGTGACTTGGCTTTTGAAATCGGAGACCATGTCTACCTCCACGTCTCTCCAATGAAAGGCACTCGTCGCTTCGGTATCAAAGGGAAGCTTGCCCCTAGATATGTGGGTCCTTTCAAGATCATTGGCAAAAGAGGCGACCTCGCCTATCAACTTGAGCTTCCATCCAACTTTGCGAACGTGCACGATGTGTTTCACGTGTCACAGCTTCGCAAGTGCTTCAAGACTCCTGAACGCACTATCAACTTTGAAGGAATCGACCTCCAAGAAGATCTCTCTTATCATGAGCACCCTGTTGCTATTCTTGAAGAAACCGAGCGCCAGACTCGCAACAAGTCGATCAAATTCCTGAAAGTGAAGTGGTCACACCATTCCGACCGAGAAGCCACCTGGGAGCGTGAGGATCACCTCCGTTCCGAATATCCGGAGTTCTTTCAGTCCTAGATCTCGGGACGAGATACTCTTGTAGTGGTGGAGTGTTGTAACACCCCAGATGTAACTTTCCATCTTTGTATCTCCAACTCTTGCCATTTTCGGCTATGTGATATGATATTCCCTCTGTGGTTGGGTTTTGTCTTTTGTTTTGCATTTTATTCATGTCATGCATATCATATCATGTCATCATGTGCATTTCATTTTGCATACGTGTTCGTCTCATGCATCCGAGCATTTTCTTCGTTGTCCGTTTCGCAATCCGACACTCCCACATGCATCAGCGCACCCCTCTTGTCTCTTTCGTTTGCGGGTGTTGAACGTTCTCTGAATGGACCGAGCCTTGCCAAGTGGCCCTGGTATAGCACCGGTAGACCACCTGTCAAGTTTCGGGTCATTTGGAGCTCGTCTAATACTCCAACAGTTAACCGCATAACCGCAAAGGCCTCTTTTGAGTTGCAGCCCAACACCCCTCCAAAACAGCCCAATAACCCATCTAAGTCACTTCCATGCTCTCCGTCGTCGGATCACGATCGTGTGGGCGAAAACCGCACCTCATTTGGACACTCCTAGCTCCCTCTACCTATAAATATGTGCTTCCCCCCGGATTTTTCGCAGTCCAACCCTAGCCCCGCTCCTCTCCGCGCCACCGGACACGTCCGGACAGAGCCGGACGCGTCCGCCCGCCGCCCCGGACGAACCAGGAGCTGCCACATGGCTCCGGCGCCAGCCGCCGCCGCCGGCCCGCCAGGCCCGCGGGAGGCCCGCCCGGCCCGCGCGCCCGCCGCCGCCGCTCGCCCGCGCTCCCGCGCTCCCAGCCGCCCGAGTCCTCCGCCGCCGTCCGCGGCTCGCCCGAGAGCCGCCGCCGCCCATTCCGGCGCCGCCCGGGAGCCGCCGCCTCCCCGTCGCCGGCCCGTCCCCGCGCCGGAGCTCCGCCGGATCTGGCCGCCCCGGCCTCATCTCCGTCCTCCGGCAGCCGCGCCGCCCCGACTCCGGCCATCTCCCTCCTCTTCGGCCTCAACTCCGGCAGCCGCGTCCCCGAGCCGCCGCACGCCTCGATCCGCGCCCAGATCCGATCTGCCCCTGGGTTGACCTTTTCTTCTCCCCCGAATTTCGTCTAAGTCCTTATCTGTCATTAATTTTGTTGCATGTTCATCGCCCCACAACTTTGCAACCGTAGCTCTGTTTTGGGCGTATAGCATACCGAATTGTTCGCCTCGAAGAGTGCATCATTTCATCTCATTGCATCATTTTCACTTGAGCTCATATTGATGCCCGAAATGCTATTATAAGAGTGCTTCATAATATTAGTTTCAGATTCTTATCAGAACATGCACTTTTGTCATTTTTGCCATGATTGATGTGTGCATCTTATGTACTTGATCCCTACATGTGAGTTGAACTATGCCATGTCTTCTTTACAGAGGTACTTGCCATGTATTTTTGTGATCAATGTGGTGACTAGCACAAGCATGCAAACTAGGCTTCATGATATTGCTGATTTGTCCCTGTTCTGCTGTTATTTTCATGCCATGTAAACTTGATGCTACAGAGATATCCATGCATATTTTGAGATACTTCAGTAAGGATGTTTTGAACATATGGTTATTATCTATCCATTCATGCCCCTGGTTGCAATTATGGAGTAGTCTTGCATGTCATTTTCGTGCTCTACTTTTGCTTCAAAATGTTTCCTGGCAGATTGTTTACATGTTATTCAATTTTGCCAAGGTTGTTGTAGTTGATCCGTGTATGATATGATGTTGTTCTTGCCATGTATAGCTTCTATGCCATGTCTTCTTGATGGATGTATGCTTAGTTTATCATGAGATGCTCTGTAGTGAGTGCATCGAGCTCGCGAAGGTGCCTTCGTAATTCTGTCAATGCCATGCTTTGTTTGCTGAATCTGTTAACGAAACTTGCTATGTTTACATGGGTGCCATCATATTTTCTGATCCTTTTTGGCTTATGGTAAGTAAGGGACTTTTGATCTATGCTTTGAGTAGATTCATGCCATGCCTTGTTTTGCTATTATAAGTTCCTGTAGCATGTCGATAACTTGCTCTGAACATTGCTTCGTGATGCTGTTTATGCCATGTCCAACCTGATATTTTTTGCACTTTCACCATGCTTGTTTGAACCTGTTATGATGTGATTTAGCCGTAGCTCAGTGTTCCTCTTTTGTTAAGCATCTCCTGTATATCACTGCCATATGTTTTGTTTTTATGTTGGGGTGCTGTAGCATAGTTTCTTGTTGCATGCTAAGTAGCATCGTGCTGTTAATCGCAGATTTGTGCCATTCTTGTTTTGCTTGCCATTTGCAAACCGTGCATCCGTTCCCGGTGATCCTTATATCAATTTCAATCGAAATCATCTCATCTTTCCAGCGGCATACTTGGTTTGCCAAGTTGATGCCTTGTTCATCCTTTTTCCTCCCGGAGCACGCATACGCATTGCATATCACATCTCGCATATCATGACATGTATTGCATCATGTTGCTTGTGCATTGCACCGTGATTTATTGTGGTTCCTTTGCTTGTGTTCTTGCTTTGGGTAGAGCCGGGAGACGAGTACGTGCACGAGGAACCTGTTGAGTATGCTAACGAGGATCAAGCCTTCGACAACTCTGAGAACCTTGCAGGCAAGATGACCATACCTTGGATATCACTTCTATCTTTGCTTGCTAGTACTCGCTCTATCGCTATGTTAGCTCTACCTGCCATTGTTTATCATGCCTCCCTATTGCCATGTCAAACCTCTAACCATCATGTCCTAGCAAACCGTTGTTTGGCTATGTCACCGCTTTTGCTCAGCCCCTCTTATAGCGTTGCTAGTTGCAGGTGAAGATGAAGCTTATTCCTGGTCGGAACATGGATATTTTGGGATATCACAATATCTCTTGTTTAATTAATGCACCTTATATACTTGGTAAAGGGTGGAAGGCTCGGCCTTATGCCTGGTGACTTGTTCCACACTTGCCGCCCTAGTTTCTGTCATACCGGTGTTATGTTCCTTGATTTTGCGTTCCTTACACGGTTGGGTGATTTATGGGACCCCCTTGACAGTTCGCTTTGAATAAAACTCCTCCATCAAGGCCCAAACTTGGTTTTACCATTTGCCACCTAAGCCTTTTTCCCTTGGGTTTTCGCGAGCCCGAGGGTCATCTTTATTTACCTCCCCGGGCCAGTGCTCCTCCGAGTGTTGGTCCAAACTAGAGCACCGTGCGGGACCATTTCTTGGCAACTTGGATTACGTGGTACCTGTACGCTTAGCTTATCCGGTGTGCCCTGAGAACGAGATATGTGCAGCTCCTATCAGGATTTGTCGGCACAGCGGGCGGTCTTGCTGGTCTTGTTTTACCATTGTCGAAATGTTTTGCGAACCGGGATTCCGAGGCTGATTGGGTCTTCCCGGGAGAAGGTATATCCTTCGTTGACCGTGAGAGCTTGTGATGGGCTAAGTTGGGACACCCCTGCAGGGTATATTATCTTTTGAAAGTCGTGCCCGCGGTTATAAGGCAGATGGGAATTTGTTAATGTCCGGTTGTAGATAACTTGACACTTGACTTCATTAAAATGCATCAACCATGTGTGTAGCCGTGATGGTCTCTTCTCGACGGAGTCCGGGAAGTGAACACGGTTTGAGTTATGCTTGACATAAGTAGTTTCAGGATCACTTCTTGATCGCTTCTAGCTTCTCGACCGATGCGTTGCTTCTCTTCTCGCTCTCACTTGCGTATGTTAGCCACCATATATGCTTAGTGCTTGCCGCAGCTCCACCATATTACCCCTTTTCCTACCTATGAGCTTAAATAGTCTTGAACTCGCGGGTATGAGATTGCTGAGTCCTCGTGACTCACAGATTCTACCAAAACAGATGCAGGTGCCGAGGATACTAGCGCAAATGGCGCAACCGAGCTCAAGTGGGAGTTTGACGAGGACCTTGGTCGTTACTATGTATCGTTTCTAGATGATCAGTAGTAGAGCCCAGTCGGGACGATCGGGGATCTAGCATTTGGGGTTGTCTTCTTTTCGTTTGAATTTGACCGTAGCCGGTCTATGAGTGTATTTTGATTGATGTATGATCTTAATTTATGTATTGTGTGAAGTGGCGATTGTAAGCCAACTCTCTTTATCCCATTCTTGTTCATTACATGGGATTGTGTGAAGATGACCCTTCTTGCGACAAAACCACCATGCGGTTATGCCTCTAAGTCGTGCTTCGACACGTGGGAGATATAGCTGCATCGTGGGTGTTACAGACAACTCCCTCCATCTCAACCCGCGCCTTGCTATTCTGAAATTACAACGCGCTAGAAAACTCCCACCTCCTGTGAAATCCCGACACGTGAAATGCCCGTGATACCCCTGAACTGAAAGAAGCGCCTCAAATTGGTGGGGATACTTACGTAACTTACCCCACATTTCGGACAAGCGCGTCCCTAAGCTATGGTTCCCCACTGCCATCCCATTCGCCCACCCATTCGTACACCGAGGCCGCGAAAACCCGCGATGAAGCCCCACACCCTACGCCGTCCACCACCAGCCGGAGCCTCTTCCCCGACGACGTCGTCCACAGCAACACCTCGACGTCCCTCATCCACCGTACCGGATGAGGATCCGTCGTCGTTCTCATGGTCCGGTCGGTTCAGACGCCCCATCCTCCACCTCCAAGGAGCTGCCCTAACGTTCCCCACGTCTTTCGCGCCACCTCCATTCCCACACCGCCGTCTTCACCTGCACCACCGGAAGAGCATCATCATCGACGTTTCCTCGGATGAAGCTGCGGACTAATCGGCGCCACCAAAGAGGTTGTACACTAATCGCCGCATTTTCTTCTTGATTCGATCTCACGGTGCTGCCGGCGCTCGGTCCCGAGCCGACACGGCGCGGCTCCATGCACGGCGGCGTCGCCGGCCACTTCCTCCACGGCGTCGCTCCCTCGGCGGCGACGTCCACATCAGTAGGAGCTGCTGCTGCTTTAGCTCTCGCTCGTGCTCCTGCTCTGCTCTTGCTCTCGGTCCCCTGCCTGGTCTGCTCTTGCTCGCGCTGCTGCTCTTGCTCTTGCTCTTGCTTGTAATGCTGCTTCGATTTAGCTACACTTCAGTCGACTGAATCGACTTTTGGGTCTGTCGATTTTCAGGGGGGCTCGCCGGGGTGAAGGAAGAACCAGCTGCAGTGGGAGGGGGCTCGCCGGAGAGGTACCCCACTATCTATCTTAGGGTTCAGGGTGGGGGCGGTGGTTGCCGGCGGTTGCGGGGTGGTTGTCGGTGTCAAAACCGGCGGATCTCGGGTAGGGGGTCCCGATCTGTGCGTCTTAGGCTGATGGTAACAGGAAGCGAGGGACACAATGTTTACCCAGGTTCGGGCCCTCTCGATGGAGGTAAAACCCTACTTCCTGCTTGATTAATATTGAAGATATGAATAGTACAAGAGTAGATCTACCACAAGAACGTAGAGGCTAAACCCTAAGAGCTAGCCTGTGATGGTATGATTGTAATTGTGATCGGTCTTCTAAGGACCATCCTCTCCGGTTTATATAGACACCAGAGAGGGCTAGGGTTTACATGGAGTCGGTTACAAGGAAGGAAATATAATATCCGGGTCGCCAAGCTTGTCTTCCACGCAAAGGAGAGTCCCATCCGGACACGGGCCGAAGTCTTGAGTCTTGTATCTTCACGCTTTAACAGTCCGGATGATGTATATAGTCCGGCTCTCCTGATACCCCCTAATCCAGGACTCCCTCAGTAGCCCCTGAACCAAGCTTCAATGACGATGAGTCCTGCGCACAGTCTTGTCTTCGACATTGCAAGGCGGGTTCCTCCTTCCGAATACTCCAAGGTTATTATCGAACACATAGGCCGTGTCCGGATCTGCAAAATGATCTTCACATACCACCATATAGAGAATGATACTTCAGCTGACAACTTTTTAGATGACGTGATACACCATTACGATCAGGTCATTATTCGAACCATTTTTTCACAACCAGCCAAAGCGCGTATTGCGAGGCGGTTTCCTTGACACGTCTTGTCAAAGCAGAGATCGTGTCCCCTTATCACGGGATTCTCATCAATACGGGTATGGGTGAGGGAGTCCCGGGTTAGGGGGTGTCGGGATAGCCGGACTATGACCTTTGGCCGGACTCCTGGACTATGAAGATACAAGATTGAAGACTTCGTCCGGTGTCCGGATGGGACTTTCCTTGGCGTGGAAGGCAAGCTTGGCGATACGATATGAAGATCTCCTCCCATTGTAACCGACTCTGTGTAACCCTAGCCCTCTCCGGTGTCTTTATAAACCGTAGGGTTTTAGTCCGTAGGACGAACAACAATCATACCATAGGCTAGCTTCTAGGGTTTAGCCTCTCTGATCTCGTGGTAGATCTACTCTTGTACTACCCATAGCATCAATATTAATCAAGCAGGAGTAGGGTTTTACCTCCATCAAGAGGTCCCGAACCTGGGTAAAAACATCGTGTCTCTTGTTTCCTGTTACCATCCGCCTAGACGCACAGTTCAGGACCCCCTACCCGAGATCCGCCGATTTTGACACCGACATTGGTGCTTTCGTTGAGAGTTCCGCTGTGCCGTCGCCATCAGGAAGGATGCTTCATCTCGTCTTTAAAGACAGCGCTGTCGCTAAAGGAGCTTTGGCTATCGGCCAAACTCTCCGGCTAGGCGGTTTTCTTATGACCGCCTGTTCGGCCGCCGCGCCGACGATGACTTCTCGGGTCATCGAAAGCAATCTCCACGTCAACTCGGAACTCGTCGAGCAGTTAGATCCGATGGAACTCTCTTCCTTAAACGAGCTCTTGGATCGCGTCGCCACCCTGGGAGTCGCTACGACAAAACAGACTTTAAGTAACACAATCATGTAACACATACAAAAATGTGTGGTAAGGTAATTTCCAGTAACACCTCATTTTGTGTTGGACGGCAGGTAGTAACATATACTATATAAGGCCCCAAAATGTGTTACAACGGTATTTAACAGTAACATATAAATATGTGTTAGCATCATTGTGTTACATATGTTTTCACGTAGTAACATATAAGTATGTGTTGGTGCATATGTTACGAACTTTACGATTAGTAACACATAATCATTAGTTGATCATAGTGTTACAAGTTATATTATATGGGGAAATGGAAATACTAAAATCAACTGTCTACAGAGATCACACACACAGAGCCCACGTGCCAACGTGTTTTTTTTTTTGTAAATACCTTTTTATATTGGTAAATAAAGTTTTCATTTTTTGGGCAATATGGTACAAAAATAATACAGTTTTGTACTAAATACTCGTACGGAACTATTTCGACATGGTTGCAGTGAATATCAGATTAACCATACTTTTACGCGGTTTTTTGGATGACTTGATGACCATAAATGCAAATGCACACTTTAAAATGATTATGTCAAATTAACAATTTAACGCCGGTACTCATGAAGGAGTGGAAGACCAACAGCAAACGAGTGCACTTTTGAACATAGTTTTAAAAACTGTACTAGTCCGACTAAAACCCGGAATCGAGGCCTCATTCAATTTTTTTAGGTGCATCAGTCTTTAGCAAAAAGCCAGTAATAAAATGACAAGAAAATCATGTGTAAACTAGGAATTGAACCATTGACCATAAATGCAAATGCACACTTTAAAATGATTA
>NC_041387.1:32634870-32778307 GCF_002162155.2 Triticum dicoccoides
ATCGAGGCCTCATTCAATTTTTTTTAGGTGTGTCGGTCTTTAGCAAAAAGCCAGTAATAAAATGACAAGAAAATCATGTGTAAACTTGGAATTGAACCATTGACCATAAATGCAAATGCACACTTTAAAATGATTATGTCAAATTAACAATTTAACGCCGGTACTCACGAAGGAGTGGAAGACCAACAGCAAACGAGTGCACTTTTGAACATAGTTTTAAAAACTGTACTGGTCCGACTAAAACCCGGAATCGAGGCCTCATTCAATTTTTTTTTAGGTGCGTCAGTCTTTAGCAAAAAGCCAGTAATAAAATGACAAGAAAATCATGTGTAAACTAGGAATTGAACCATTGACCTTCAGGCACCGCACGTCCAACACCCCTACCAACTAGGCTAGCCACAGTTTGTGATTCCATAGTGGATTATAGCCAATAAATGATTCATTTGATTAGAGGTCAATTCTTTTTAAATAACTTGAATATTCCAGTTTTTTGTCGCTGAATGGGTTGAACCGGCAGTCGGACCGATAAAAATCTAAACCGGTAGCCTCAACGGTTCAACTGTCAGTCCGATTTTTTAAAGTAAGCATAAGAATTGTAGAGCCGTACAACTATAGCATCAATCAACCACTAAACAACAGTCTAGTAGTAAGCAAACAAGCAGTTGTTAGGCAGTGTACATCGCCTAGTTGACCGAATGGCAAGATGGCTAGGGGCCAGCTGTAAGTGCAAGCACAAAAAATCACACACGCACAACGCCTAGCACCTAGCTGCAAGTGCAAGCCACAGAAGTCACACACACAAAGGCTGGTTTACAACGACAAAGAAGAAACCATTGAATCAGACGTCCAGGTTTTGACACGAAACAAAAATCCCAAATTAATCAAAACGTCAATTTCGAACAACATAAGCTTAGTTTACAAGATGGTAAATCTAACATAAAGTGTATCTATCTCCAATGACAATCTGTCATACATGAACTTAACTTAGTAACATTTTTCTGAAATTATCTAAGCTTCATGTTTGAAGAGCAAAAACTATGCAAACATATAAAAGTCCACTAAAAGAACGCATAGCTTCATCTGCCAGTTTAGAACAATCCTTCACCTCCACTTGCAAAATTTCCTGCAAAATAAGATTCACTGAAGCGCATGAGCAGAAGTTCATTATAAATCAGAAGAGTCAGGTTATTTTCAATACATATATGGACTGTAATAACAACCCTAATGATGCAAAGCATTTTAAAGTTTCGCCATCACTAATTCCACGTTCTTTTGCTTCGCCGTGATAGAAACATTATAGTAAAAAAACGCAAAGATAGAATGAACTGAGAGTCAGAGAGTGACATATATCGACCATCCAAACATCCAATAATCTAGTAGGCTCCGCTTTAAATTAAAAATCAAATCGTGTTAATATTGATCAATCATTGATCACTGTGAGCTGAGTTGACTGGACACTGTGAGCCAGGTAATGCATGGAACATGAATAGGCAAAAAGGAACATACCTTTTGGGACACAAGAATCCTTATGTAGCCTCTTCCTCTCTGTCAGCGTCGCTTCTGGTACTCGACTACTTGATGGTGGTAAGTACCTGACCGTCGTCCATGCCCAGGCAAGAGAGGCAGACTTGGCTTGGCTCGATTTGGTCAATTGATCGAACATCTCGTAGGCGAGCTGAGCACGAAGCAGGCAGCAGGCGAGGTGGTGAGGTCGCTAAAGGAGCTCGGAGCAGGAGCGGGGCGAAGATTGGCTGCTGGAGGAGGCCAGTGTTGTCAACGCCGCCCCTGTTCACGTACCTGCAGCAGAAGATCAGCATCGCTCATCATATACACTAATAATCTCTAGTTCTCTGTCACAAAAAGGACAAAATGAGATATAAATCACCGTATCACCATAAACTTCATCACATCACCAACACTAAATAGCAAACCAGAATCAGTACTCAATCAAATGTAAGTCTTTCTCATAGTCATTCGTAAAAAAAAAGTCTTTCTCATAGTCTCAAACAAGTCTTCCTCATAATCTCAGAACACCAAATAGCAACACAATAAAACTGAAATATAAATTACCAAATACCAATTTCTAATTCTTTTCCCTGATCTCTATAATTCTTTATCAACTATTGTCATCAGGCCAGCAAAAGCAACACAGTTTAGTAGTTCTACTAGTTCACAAACTTCACAAGTTGACGTATCACATATGGATGCTTGGATAGAATAGAAGAATTGGTAATCAGAGTGGAGAAGAAAGAGATCATATTACCAGCGTCGGTGGTCGGGGCGTCCTGGTCGGGAGCGGAGGAAGGCGACCATCGGTCGTCCTTGTCAGGGGCGGAGGAAGGCCACCATCCGTCTTCCTGGTCCGCTAGCTGGACCTCCTGGTCCGCAGTGTGTATCGGAGGGAGGGCTGGAGTAGCTGGACCTGCAGCGGCTGGACGGCTGGACGCTGGAGACCAGGCAGCGGCGATGGCGTCCCCTGGATGGCTGGGGTCGCTTGACCAGCACCCAGCACAGCGGTGGCGCGGCCGCACGAGGAGGCATCGGAGTGTCCGTCCTGGGCTCCTGGCGGCGCGGGGTGGCGTCGCCGTGCCGTGCAAGGGCGGCGGCGGAAGGGCGGTGGTGCCCTATAGTGGAAGGGGCGGCGGCGGAAGGGCGGTGGTGCCCTATAGTGGAAGGGGCGGCGGCGGAAGGGGGGCGAATGTGCACCTATTCGGGGAAAATCCCTAGATTATCCACACGAAAATAAATCAGACGATGGGCTTTTGGACCGGTTCGCTTGTTTTGGGGCCTTTCCGCCGGTTCGCTCGCTTTTACCAAAAAAAATAAAAAATCATGCACGGAACGGTCCATGAAGATTAGCCAACTGCCAATGTCACTGGTTCCGGGTTTTCTCGGTCATGCCTTTTTCTCAAACTATAATCCAAGGTAATAGTGGGGCGGCTGCGATGTCCCATACTCCCGACGGTTGTCTGTCTTCTGTTAGTGGACTCGACTTGCCGGTGTAAAGTCAATCTGTTACCTCTTGGGTCATAGGATCACGTAGCAACACTGGTCACTGCAACATCATCGCGCCCATCGTTGCTGTTGTGGCAACCAGCTGTCACCCTCTCGCATCACTGTCATTGCAACATCGTCGGTGGTCGGTCACATCTCAAGCATCCCATCGACACCACTTTGTAGCACCACCACATGTGTTTTCAGCGCCCATCCAAAGTCGCCCACCACAATGGTCACAACTTTATCCCATGCCGATCGTAGCTCTCATGGGCACTCGCATGGGAATGACATGATCTTGGTCGAGGCGACCGATCAGGAGCAAGATCTCCCCATATTCTTTGTCGGCCTGTTGCCATGTAGGGGAAGGAAGGAGGAGACTGGATCGATGTGTCAGCCTCTCAGATCCATCGTTCCCAAGTTATTTGAAGGTTGCTTCGGATGTCCATTGTTCTACCATATGCGTTGCTACGTCATTCTTCATGAGCAATAGAATAGTTTCTTTTGTTGGGAGTTGGTGTGGTTCCATATTGTCCAACGCTAGCGAGAGCTATGACGACACCACAACAAGGAGTCCATCTATGATAGTTTCGTCGAGGTCTATTCCGATCACCACTACCAATGTTCACCATCATCTATGGTTAGTGCAACCATCGTCGCCCATGTTCTGGGTGCCGCTAGCTCTCACGAGGTAGAGAAGCATATGCTCCATTTGGCCGGCGGGGTAACAGATCAAGGACACAAATGAATATCATGAGTCGTCATCAACCTCAATGTTTTTTATATCAACTGGATCGTAACCTCATGCTTAAAGTACCTTGACCAGACAACATCACAATTAAACTTATAGTTTGATCTCTTGTAAGCAAGGGTACACAACGCACGTTCTCTTTTCGCCCAAATTAAAATTCATCACCTAAATGTCTTAATTCCGCCTCACCAATTTTATCACAACACGACTCGGTGAATATAAAAGCAAATGTCGATTCTGAATCACAGCCGCCCTCCGGGAACAGTGTCGCTCCCATCGCAGCAGCGACATCGCTCCCCAAGGACGCGGCAACGCTGCGCATTGGTCATGACAACAACATCGCCATCGTCGCCGCTCCGGCAACTGACCGCCGATTGTCATGACAACACCGGCGTGCCCATCGTTCCACATCAGGATATCCCAGTCAGAACAACGCTAGTACCCATGGCAGACCCTCCCCTGCACTCCCATGAGACTCTGTTATATGTTATATTGCACATGTTATGTAAATACACATGAGAATGCAAATCATAACTTTATGCTGGTCTATTATGGCCAATGCTTATTCTCCAACAGGCGTTGAGAAGCGAGTGAGGAGCGTCTTGTATAGTTTTGTGTTGTCTACTGCAGATTCGCCTGGTGGTGACGGTTTTCCAGAAATTTCCGGTGTTCTTCATTGATTTTGTTGGCTGAAGACATCGAATTCGAGGCCCAAGGTGCCGGGGTTGAACCCCAACCACACACGTGTGTTATGCCTTCATGTATATGTATGTTTTTTTTAAGAATTTTTTGAAATGTAGACAAAATTCCAATTTTTCAAAACCGAGCTCCATGGAGCTCGGCCTCCAAAGACAATATCCGATTACTATTTAACTATATCCAATTTCCCTCTCAATAATAGATAAATACTAAAATATGCTCCATTTTTTATGCAAAAAAAACATTTAAGATAATTTTCATGCCAAACGAATAACTATATGTAACAGTGTCCCGGTTCTTCCAAAACAATTTCCCTCCAGATTTCCCTTGATTTTTTCTGCTGGCGCTAAATCTCTAATATTCCCGCTTACTTTTCCCTCCAATTATAACCAACAAAAGGCTAAATAAACTGGGTCTCAAATCCGATCTACATCCAGCCCAGCCGCTATCTCTCCGCCCTCAAACGCCCAGCACGCCCCCTGTTCGGCGGCTACGTCGCCGCCCTCGAACGCCCAGCGCGCCGCCGCCTGTAGCCCCTCCCAGCACCCGCGCCCCCACCCACCTCAACCCCCGGATCGATCTACCGCTTCCTCAACCTACCTCGGCGCCAATTGGATTGCTGCGGCGACGGCCTCGTCGATCCTCAGCTTCGGCACCTACATCCTGAAGGGGTACGATCTCGTGTTTGGTATGGATCTGAACGCCCACCCCTTCTCAGATCTGCCTGCTACGAATTCCTTATTTGGGTCGGGAGCAAGCTGTAATCTCAGTACTTGTACTTGTTCATCCATCTAAGTGTTTCACCTCTGTACTAGTACTTTCATCCATCTGATTCTTTAACCTCTGAACCTTTCACTTGTACGTTTCTCTGATTTCTCACCCCGCGGCCACCTTGCTGCTGCTGCTTCACTGACTTATTGGGATGGCACATGAGGCAACATGCTGCTGCGTTTGGAGATTTCATAAAAAAAGACATTAGCATGTAGCAAACCATGAGAGGGTATTAAACAAAACGGCCACAACACTAAACAGATGGGTCACCAGTTTAGGATCAGTAGCAGACCATGGACAATTTTGGTCTAATGAATAAAGCAAAGATACCAGGGTAAAACAAATCAGATGAGGAATGTTACACGCAAGAGTACTCACCCATGAGAGCAGGACAATATGTCCTGTTGGAATTGCTGCATGTTCATCGGCACACAGTCAGTCAACAACTCGAGGAGCACGACAATGTGTGCACTTCACAAAATTCACCACCTTCTCATCCTAGTGCCACACATGAATCCAGCACAAACTGGTAGAAATTAAAATAAGTACCATGCGCAAATGTCCCGGATTCTTAGTCCGATTTTTAACTTGTTATCTCGAAGTTCCAGCAGAAGATTTTTTTAATGAATATCTGTTGATTGAGCGTTGTGTTTTCAAACTAGATAAGATTTTGTTCATAGGCGCATCTTATATCCAATGGCATTGAGTGTGGGTGGCTGGACCGTGGTCTTGAATCTCCTCTCTCTATTTCGAGTTATGATAAGCTGATAGTGCATTGGCATGCTACTGTGTACCTCTTTGCCCTCTCCATTCACATGTTTCTTTTGGTCGGATTGCTTGGTTCTGCGACCCAAATTGCAGAGGAGACGTCCACAACTTGTACTGCTTGGTTTTCCTGTCCAAGACTCAAATCTTCTCCTAGGTGGATTCTCCTTTCTCCTTCCCTCATTTATCTTCTACGAATTCATGTCTATTCGCAATTTATATTGTGCTTGTGATGTCATTATTTAATCTGTCTTTACTTGTAATGGTTTTATTGACACTTAATTAGTACTTTTCTTAATCTTGTATTACATAAGGAAGTACGCAAGCACGGGAGAACAAGCTTGTCAATTTTTTTGGAACATGCCAAAGGGGCAAAGAATAGTTGTAAAATGCAATGAAGAAAGCTAGCCTTTTGGAACAAGCTTGCCAATTGTTTGGAACATGCCAAAGGGAATAATGGAATAGAAGAGGTAAATGACTTCTTTGTCCCTTCCTTTTGTATGCATTTATATCAATATTTTACTCATACTTGTTAGTTCTGTAGGAAAATCTCCAATCAAATCATACTGGCATTTCTCGGTTACAAATACTACATGGTAAAACAAAGGTAATGTCAATACATGGCTATATCATTGCTTTTCACTTGAAACCTTCGTATTAATATTTCAGTTTGTAGAGAATCCAATGCAATGGACCTGTTGAGGCATGCTTGTCTATGAAACATGACATTTTTGAGGCTAATAATCTGTCGCGTTCATGCCAAAAAGTTATGTCTAGACTTACTCTCACTCATGTCACAAAGATAGAATATAAAAATATTAATTGCTTACCATTGTTGTGTCATGGAACCAGGATGGCGAGCATGATGATGTCGGTCAGTTACAAATTCAACAAAAAATCATCGTCACCACAAGACCTTGTTATTGATTATGTACAAAAGGTAAGGTTTGTGTGTTTTTGAGTTTTGAGCTTTCTGTAGCTCTAGGATATGAATATCATTCCATCTACTACTTGTCTCTTTGTAGGCAAGGGAAATGAGGGATTGCGCAGTTGAATATTTTTCAAGACTAGACAAGCAGGGGACTAGAATTGAACGCCCACATCCAGTTCGCTAAAAAAAGGCGTACTTCTTCAATCAAGGTAAAGATCCGCCAAGGGGCATGGGTTTACTGTACTCAAATTCCTGACCCAAACCAATCTAACATGCCTCCTTAAAAAATGACTTCTGTTACAAATCTACAAGTAAATGATAACTTCAACCAAGCGTGAGCAAGTGAGTTGTCCTTGGGCATTAGACTTTGATGGCTAGTCCAGTTTATTTAGTTTTTATGGGGTCATGTATTTTAGGATGCCATTAAAATAGAGATCATATTGTTCATGCAAATTATATTCTTATTGCTGTTGAATGCTAATAATGATCATAGCTTTTAAAGTAGTTTTAAAGACTTCATCATATCCCAACAAGCAAAACATTGTATGGTACTTTTCTGACTATTGATCCAGTTACTAAGGCTGGTGGTATTGAGTTAATTTCTAAAAAATTTCATGTGCGCATAGATGAACCTATTCTTGATAATGAGGAGTTAGTAAGGGAAGTTTCTGGTTGCAGGACAATTGGTGAAGCTTTCTCTTCAGGATACTTAATTGCTTGGCCTTCAACTTTTGTAAGTTGAAGTCTTTTCTTCCATATTCGAGATCATATTTGTGTATATTTAATTACATAACTATAGGGTCTTTTCTTTTACAGATTTGAAACAAGGATAATTGACTTGCAGCTGAATACTTCGGTTGGAACAGGAAGCAAATAAAATTTGAAGATTTTACTTCCCAATAGTTGTAGTTTACACTGATAGATTGAAAAATGTAATATTATTCAAAAGATCTTTTTCTTTGGTCGAATTTATGCAAATGCTATGGTGTAATATTCTCCATACTTGTGTTTTCTATAGTTAAATTGATATAAATGATATGTTGTTGCACCTAAGAATATTTGTATTTATTTATTGTAATGCATAAGTGTAATACACTCTTGTATATTCATAGTACATATCTTGATATTTTGAATTTGTGTATCTGCCGTGCTTCAATTTCTCTACCAATCTAACTGTGGCAAGCAAAATATAAAAACAATTAACTATTTTGCAATTACAGTGTTTTTTAATGAATAAATGTATTTTTCATAAAATGGGTGTTGAATTTTATGGTTAATAATTAAAAAATAAAAAAATAATTATGTTGCCAAATTAATATAGTAGTGTTACTGATAGTGTTAAAATAGTTACAAAATTTGTTACTGTGGAAGTTGACAACTATAAATTATAATGCTACCATATTTGGATATTATGTTACTACTTGTGTTCCAACGATAAAAATATATGTTACCAATTGTGTTACTGTAGTTACAAAAACATGTTACTAGCAATGTTCTATGTCTACAAATATATGTTACTATGTGTGTTACTATAATTACAAAAATGTGTTACCGCCATGTTTGGTAACACATAAAATGCATGTTACTATAATCTAGTAGTAACATATTTTTTAACATATGGTAACATTTACTATGTGTGACAGTTGACATCACTTAGTAACACGGTCTAATGGAACACATTTGAAACTGTGTTACTATATGGCATAGTAACACTCTTTTGGGCCTGTAGTAACACAACTCGGTGTTACAAAAGCTCTGTCCTCTTGTAGTATACAAACTACGATCAGATTGGGCTTAAACCCGATCCGAGAGAGATTAACTCTCCCCAGGTCACCCACCACGTCGCAGTGGTGGAGGAACAATGCGACAAATCTTCACCCATCTTAAGGACTAGTTATGTCCGGATTCCCGATCCCTCCAAGCCGAATACCCGCGGAGGGGAGGACGTCACTCAAGCCCTGAACCTAAAGTCAGGCAACGGGCTAGATTCATTGGACAACATCCAAGAACCCAAGCTTCCAAATTTGGAAACTCCTTGGCCCCTGAGTCTCAGATTGGGCGAGGTTCCGGGTTTAACTCCACCCGCCCACCCAAATATAAGGGATCTATCCCAAATTCGGCAAGAGCCCACAGAAACAGTACACCATTACTGGGCCATATTCCTCCTGGTTATGAATAGGATAGAGGACTGTCGCGAGGAGGATGCAATTTCATTCTTCTGCAATAATTGCACGGACAACGGAATCCTCAACGCAATAAGTCGTCGTGAAATTACGCGCTTCACCGACTTGGCATCCATAGTACGAAAGTATTGTGCGATGGAAAGCGTTTGAAAAACCGAAATAAAATTTTGGGACAATCCGGCCCTGAATACAACCCCAGTCCGGAATAAAAGGGTGCATTATCGCCAGGCACCTAGCCTAAGCAACAAAAAGCAGAAACCCTCTGTAGGGTATGGAACCGTATGGGAAGGATGGCTCAATGGACCATGTAAAATTCATAGTACAGAGGGCGCCAGACCAACTCATAGCCTTAGAGCATGTTGGATACTCTGGCAGGTGGCCAGAAGTGGCGAGGAGCTTCTAACTCCAGAATCCGCAGAGCACCAGCCCAGGGAGACTAGTACGGTATCAACAGTCTTCGAGACTTTCGCATCAAATAATATGCGGAAACGAACACTCCGCAGCCTTACCGAAGTCTACCAAGTATCGACAATAAACCCATGGAGTGACACGGCTATTACCTTTAATGCCAGTGATGAACCTAAATTCCGGACAACCCTAGCACCAGCCGCGTTGGTCCTCAGTCCAATAGTGGACGGCTTTCGTCTTACCAAGGTACTCATGGACGGTGGTAGCGGATTGAACCTCATTTATGAGGAAACCCTACAAAAAATGGAAATAGACTGGAGCCGCATTGAGCGAAGCAACACAACCTTTAGAGGAATAATCCCCAGTCGGGAAGCGTGCTATACAGGAAAAATCACACTGTATGTGGTGTTCGGCACGCCGGATAATTACAGGTCCGAGGAGGTCACGTTTCAAGTGGCCCCGTTTAGCAGCGGATACCACGCTCTATTAGGGCGAGAGGCATTCACAATTTTTTAAGCTATACCCCATTATGGGTACATGAAGCTCAAAATTCCCGGACCCAACGGAATCATCACTCTTGCTAGTGACCCGGACATAGCACTCCGCGTCGAAAACAAGACAGCCGCACTGGCCCTCGAGGCACTATCCGAAGCCCTAGCGGCCGAAGAACTGACTGCGCTACGCTCCACGGTGAACAGGGACGACGTGATACTCGATAAAAGATCCAAGTCCACCTCCTTTAAACCGGTGGACGAAATAGTCAAATTCCAAGTCCATCCAACGGACCCTACAAAAACGGCCTCCATCGGGGCGCAATTAAACCCTGATGTAGACGCCGCACTACGAGAATTCCTACGCGAAAATTGGGACATTTTTTCCTGGCACCCTTCAGACATGCAAGGAATCCCACGCAGGCTGGCCGAGCACAGCCTAAACATCCTAAAAGGATTCAAGCCTGTCAAGCAGGCTCTTCGGCGTTTCTCCGAGCCTAAGAGACAAGCCATGGGAGAGGATCTAGCCAAACTACTGGAGGCCGGATTCATCAGAGACATAAACATCCGGACTGGCTAGAAAACTTGGTGATGGTACCAAAGAAGGACAAATCCTGGCGCCTATGCGTCAATTTCAAGGACCTCAACAAGGCTTGCCCAAAGGATGCCTTCCCCCTCCCCCGCATCGATCAAATTATCGACGCTACCGTAGGACATGATTCATTGTGTTTCCTCGATGCATACTCCGGCTACCATCAAATTAAGATGGCAGAGCCAGACCAAGCCGCAACGGCATTCGTCACCCCATACGGCCCATTCTGCTTCAACACAATGCCCTTCGGGCTCAAAAACGCCGACGCAACATATCAGCGCATGATTCAGACATGTCTGGCAAACCAGATCGGCAAAACAGTGAAGGCATACGTAGATGACGTGGTCGTCAAAACCAAGCATATCGAAACTCTAGTAGACGACTTGAGGCTCACATTCGATAACGTCCGAGAATATGACATCAAGCTTAACCCGGAAAAATGTGTTTTCGGCATACTAGCCGGAAAGCTCTTGGGCTTCATTGTATCCGGTAGAGGAATTGAAGCAAACCCAGCCAAGATCCGAGCTCTTTCACAATTGGATATTCCAAAGGACCTCAAACAAATACAAAAATTGACTGGATGCGTGGCGGCTCTAAGCCGCTTCATCTCCCGCTTGGGAGAAAAGGCATTACCCCTTTATCGCCTCCTCCAGCGCATCGAACACTTCGAGTGGACGGATGCTGCCACAGCCGGACTCGAAGAAATAAAAGCCATACTAGCAACAAACCCGGTCCTGGCCGCGCCTAACATCGGCGAACCAATGCTATTATACATTGCGGCAACTCGTCAAGTTGGAAGCGCAGTGCTCGTCGTCGAACGAGAAACGGACGGACACAAATCCCCCCTTCAAAAACCAGTTTACTACGTGTCCACTGTCCTCACTCCATGCAAGTCACGGTACCCGCATTATCAAAAGATAGCGTACGCGGTGTTTATGGCATCCCGGAAGCTGTGACACTACTTTCAAGAGTGCTCGATAACAGTAACCTCCGAAGTACCCCTTAACGATATTATAAACAACCACGATGCGACGGGCCGGATTGCCAAATGGGACATTGAGCTCCTCCCGTTCAACATAACCTATAAGCCATGGCGAGCTATCAAGTCGCAAGTTTTGGCCGACTTCGTCGCCGAATGGACTGAAGCCGAACTCCCTAAAGAGTACGACACATATTCCAACTGGATCATGCACTTCGACGGCTCCAAAATGTTAGCAGGTCTGGGAACTGGCGTTGTTTTGACGTCCCCAGCGGGAGATACAATTCAATATGTACTCCAGATAATGTACACGGACTCTAACAACGCAGCCGAATACGAGGCCCTTCTACATGGTCTCCGGATGGCAGTCTCCATGGGAATCCAATGCCTAGAGGTGCGTGGGGATTCGAACCTCGCGATATCCCAAATAAATGGAGACTTTGATGCCAAGGATCCGAAAATGGCAGCTTATTGCAGCGTCGTCCTCAAAATGTCAGCTCGGTTCGAGGGACTCGAATTTCACCATATAGCCCGGGAAAACAATCAGGCAGCAGACGTCTTGGCACACATCGGCGCAAAGCGCGATGCAGTCCCCCCCCCCCCAACATTTTCTTGGAGAGGCTATTCAAGCCATCTGAACAATGGGAAGGGGAATCCGGAAATAACAGCCCGGACCCAGCCGCACCGCCCGACACCGAGCATTCTGACACAATGGGAGGCTCTGCCAACGAAGTAACATCCTCAACCCACGTAATAATGGGAGTCATTGCCCCGTGGACAGAACCATTCCTAGCCTACCTAACTAGGCAGGAACTTCCCGAGGAACAAAACAAGGCACGCTGCATAGTGCAGCGATCTAAAGCCTATAAAGTCCATGAGGGAGAGCTTTATAAGAAAAGCACCACCGGAGTCCTTCAAAGGTGTATCTCCGAAGAGGAAGGGCGGAATCTTCTGGCTGAAATTCATGCCGGACTCGGCGGGAACCACGCCGCAGCCCGGGCCCTTGTAAGCAAGGTGAGGGAGTCCTGGACTAGGGGGTGTCTGGACAGCCAGACTATCATCATCGGCCGGACTCCAAGACTATGAAGATACAAGATTGAAGACTTCGTCCCGTGTCCAGATGGGACTTTCCTTGGCGTGGAAGGCAAACTTGGCGATACGGATGTGTAGATCTCCTACCTTTGTAACCGACTCTGTGTAACCCTAGCCCTCTCCGGTGTCTATATAAACCGGATGGCTTTAGTCCGTAGGACGAAGAACAATGATACCATAGGCTAGCTTCTAGGGTTTAGCCTCCTTGATCTCGTGGTAGATCTACTCTTGTAATACCCACATCATCAATATCAATCAAGCAGGACGTAGGGTTTTACCTCCATCAAGAGGGCCCGAACCTGGGTAAAACATCGTGTCCCTTGTCTCCTGTTACCATCCGCCTAGACGTACAGTTCGGGACCCCCTACCCGAGATCCGCCGGTTTTGACACCGACATTGGTGCTTTCATTGAGAGTTCCTCTGTGCCGTCGCAATCAGGAGGGATGCCTTTTCCCGTCGTTAAAGACGGCACCGTCGTCAAGCGAGCTTTGGCCCCCGGCCAAACTATCCGGCTAGGCGGTTTTCTTATGACCGCCTGTTCGGCCGCCGCTCCGACAATGACCTCTCGAGTCATCAAAAGTGATCTTCACGTCAACTCGGAATTCGCCGAGCAGCTAGATCCGATGGAGATCTCCTCCGTAAATGAGCTCTTGGATCGCATCGCCGCCCTGGGAGTCGCCACAGACTACGATCAGATTGGGCTTAAAACCGATCTGAGAGAAATTAACTCTCCCCAGGCTACCCACCACGCTGTTGTGGTAGAGGAACAACGCGGCAACTCTTCCTCTATGTTAAAAACCAGTTATGTCCAGATTCCCGATCCCTTCACGCCGGATTCCCGCGGAGGGATGGATGTCAATCAAGTACTGAACCTAAAGTCAGGCATCGGACCAGATTTGTCGGATAACATCCAGCAATCCAAGCTTTCAAATCCGGAAACTTCTCGGCCTTTGAGCCTCAGACCGGGCGGGGTTCCGAATTTAATTCCGCCCGCCCACCCAAACATAAGCGATCTATCTCAAATACGGCAAGAGCCCGATGAAACAGTACATCACTACTGGGCCAGATTCCTCCTGGTCATGGACAGGATAAAAGACTGCCGTGAGGAAAGCGCAATCTCAATTTTCTGCAACAATTGTACGGACAAGGGAATCATGAACGCCATAAGTCGTCGCGAAGTTACACGCTTCGCCGATCTGGCGACCATAGTACAAAAATATTGTGCGATGGAGAGTGCCTGGAAAACCGAAACCAGGTTTTGGGACAATCCAGCCATGAATACAACCCTAGTTCGAAATAAAAGGGTGCGTCATACTCAAGCACCTGGGTTAAAAAGCAAAAAGCAAAAAGCCCCTAAAGGGCACAGAACCGTACTGGAGGGATGGCTCAACGGACCCTATAAAATCCACAGTATGGAGGGCGCCACTCCAACACATAGCCTTCGAGCATGTTGGATGTTACGGCAGGTGGCCAAAAGTGGCGAAAGCTTTCTAGCCCCGGGCAACCAGCCCAACAGTACCAGTACGGTATTAACAGTCTTCGAGACTTTTGCATCAAATAACATGCGGAAATGAACAATCCGCAGCCTCGCCAAAGTCTACCAAGTAGCAACAACAAACCCATGGAGCGACACGGCTATCACCTTCAATGCCAGCGAC
Source organism: Triticum dicoccoides (assembly GCF_002162155.2). NCBI lineage: Eukaryota > Viridiplantae > Streptophyta > Magnoliopsida > Poales > Poaceae > Triticum > Triticum dicoccoides. The sequence goes on from NC_041387.1 coordinate 32,649,185, forward strand.
GAACCTAAATTCCGAACAGCTCGAGAACCAGCCGCATTGGTCCTCAGTCCGATAGTGGACGGCTTTCGTCTTACCAAAGTACTCATGGATGGCGGCAGTGGATTAAACCTCATCTACGAGGAAACCCTCCAAAAAATGGAAATTGACTGGAGCCACATTGAGCGAAGCAGCACAACCTTTAGAGGAATAATCCCTAGTCGAGAAGTACGCTGCGCAGGAAAAATCACACTAGACGTAGTGTTCGGCTCGCCGGACAATTACAGGTCCGAAGAGGTCACGTTCCAAGTGGCCCCATTCGGCAGCGGATATCACGCCTTGTTAGGGCGAGAGGCATTCACAATCTTACAAGCTATACCCCATTACGGGTACATGAAGCTCAAAGTGCCCGGGCCCAATGGAATAATCACTCTTGCCAGTGATCCAGATATAGCACTCCGCGCTGAAAATAAGACAGCCGCACTGGCCCTAGAGGCATTATCCGAAGCCCTAGAGGCAGAGGAACTCACTGCGCTGCGCTCCACGGTGGATAGGGACGATGTGATACTCGATAAGAGGTCTAAATCCACCTCTTTTAAACCAGCAGACGAAATAGTCAAATTCCAGGTCCATCCAACGGACCCTACAAAGACGGCCTCCATTGGGGCACAATTAAATCCTGATGTAGAAGCCGCACTACGAGAATTCCTTTGGGAAAATTGGGACATTTTTGCCTGGCACCCTTCAGACATGCCAGGAATCCCACGCAGGCTCGCAGAACACAGCCTAAATATCCTAAAAGGATTCAAGCCAGTCAAACAGGCTCTTCGGCGATTTTCCGAACCCAAAAGACAGGCAATGGGAGAGGAGCTAGCCAAACTCTTAGAAGCCGGATTCATCAGAGATATAAAACATCTGGACTGGCTAGCCAACCTGGTAATGGTACCCAAAAAGGACAAATCCTGGCGCCTTTGTGTCGATTTCAAAGACCTTAACAAGGCCTGTCCAAAGGACCCTTTCCCTCTCCCCCGCATCGACCAAATCATCGATGCCACCGCAGGACACGATTCATTGTGCTTCCTCAACGCATACTCCGAATACCATCAAATTAAGATGGCGGAAAAGACCAGGCCGCAACGGCATTCATTACTCCGTACGGACCATTCTGCTTCAACACAATGCCCTTCGGACTCAAAAACGCCGGCGCAACATATCAGCGCATGATTCAGACATGTCTGGCCACCCAGATAGGCAAAACAGTGGAGGCGTACGTAGACGATGTGGTCGTTAAGACCAAACACGTCGAAACTCTAATAGACGATTTGAGGCTTACATTCGACAACCTCCGAGCATACGACATTAAGCTCAACCCAGAAAAATGTGTTTTCGGCGTACCAGCCGAAAAGCTCTTGGGCTTCATTGTATCCGGTAGAGGAATTGAAGCAAACCCAGCCAAGATCCGGGCTCTGTCACAATTGGATATCCGAAAAGACCTCAAAAAGATACAAAAATTGACGGGATGCATGGCGACTCTAAGCCGCTTCATCTCCCGTTTGGGAGAAAAGGCACTGCCCCTCTATCACCTCCTCCGGCGCACCGAACACTTTGAATGGATGGATGCTGCCACGACCGGACTCGAAGAAATTAAGGCCATATTGGCAACAAATCTGGTCCTGGCCGCGCCCAACTTGGGTGAGCCTATGTTATTATATATCGCGGCAACACATCAAGTTGTTAGCGCCGTACTCATCGTCGAACGAGAAACAGAAGGGCAAAAATTCCCTCTTCAAAAACCAGTGTACTACGTATCCACTGTTTTAACTCCATGCAAGTCCCGGTACCCACATTATCAAAAGATAGCGTATGCGGTGTTCATGGCACCCCGGAAGCTGCGACACTACTTTCAAGAGTGTTCCATAACGGTGGCCTCCGAAGTACCTCTCAATGATATTATAAATAATCGCGACGCGACGGGCAGGATTGCAAAATGGGCCATTGAGCTCTTACCATTTGACATAACCTACAAACCACGGCGAGCTATAAAGTCGCAAGTTTTGGCTGACTTCATCGCCGAATGGACCAAAGCCGAACTCCCTAAAGAGTACAGTGCATACTCCAATTGGATCATGCATTTTGACGGCTCCAAAATGTTGGCTGGCTTGGGGGCTGGCGTCGTCTTGACGTCCCCAACCGGAGACACAGTCCAATACGTACTTCAAATAATGTACATGGACTCCAACAATGCAGCCGAATACGAGGCCCTTCTACATGGCCTCCAGATGGCAATCTCCATGGGTATTCAACGCCTAGAGGTGCGCGGGGATTCAAACCTCGCAATATCCCAAGTAAATGGAGACTTTGATGCCAAAGATCCAAAAATGGCAGCCTACCGTAACGACGTCCTAAAAATGTCAGCCCAGTTCAAAGGACTCGAATTCCACCATGTAGCCCGGGATAATAACCAGGCAGCAGACGTGTTGGCACGCATCGGCGCAAAACGCGACGCCGTCCCTCCAAACATCTTCCTGGAACGACTCCTTAAGCCATCCGTATTATGGGAAGAAGAGTCCGGAAATGACAACCTGGAACCAACTGCACCACCCAACACAGAACATTCTGACATAATCGGTCGCTCAGCCAATGAAATAACACCTTTAGCCCACGAAATAATGGCAGTAATTGCCCCGTGGACAGAACCATTCCTACCCTACTTAATCAGGCAGGAACTTCCCGAAGACCAAAATGAGGCCCGCTGCATAGTTCGGCGATCTAAAGCCTACAAGGTCCATGAGGGAGAACTTTATAAGAATAGCACAACCGGAGTCCTTCAAAGGTGTATCTCCGAAGAGGAAGGGCGAAATCTCCTGGCTGAAATTCACGCTGGACTCAGCGGGCACCACGCTGCAGCCCGGGCCCTTGTAGGCAAGGCCTTCCGTACAGGATTCTATTGGCCGACAGCCCGGGCAGATGCTCAGGACTTAGTCCAACGATGCGTTGGTTGCCAGCTCTTTGCTAATCAAAGCCACATGCCACCCACCACCCTCAAAACTATACCCATCACTTGGCCGTTCGCGGTCTGGGGGCTTGACATGGTTGGACCCCTTAAAGGGGGAACCCACAAGCACAAATACTTATTAGTCATGGTGGACAAATTCACCAAATGGATAGAAGCCAAGCCGGTTAAAACGGCAGAATTCGGACCTGTGATAGACTTCATATCCGGGGTAGTACACCGTTTTGGCGTCCCCCACAGCATCATCACTGATAACGGCACGAATTTCATGGCCGACGAGGTTAAACTCTGGTGCAAAAACATGGGCATCAAGCTCGACTACGCTTCAGTCTACCACCCTCAAACTAACGGTCAAGTGGAACGAGCAAATGGTCTAATCATGAGCGGCATTAAACCCAGATTAGTGCGGTCCCTCACGGAATCTAACACGCACTGGGTAGAGGAGCTCGACTCCGTACTCTGGGGGCTGCGGACCAGGCCAAACCGCACTACCGGATTCACACCATTTTTTATGGTATACGGCGCCGAGGCAGTTTTGCCCTGCGATATAATTCATGACTCACCTCGCGTGCGCATGTACGAAGAAAGAGAAGCCGAGTTGGATTGGCAGGACAGTTTGGACGCCTTAGAGGAGGAGCGCGACGTGGAAAAATCCCGTTCCGCATTCTATCAGCAGCAGGCTCGAAGATATCAAAGCAGAGAAGTACGGGCCAAAACTTACAATGTTGGCGAGCTAGTTCTACGCCTGCCGGACAAGAAAAAGGACAAACTTAAGCCCAAGTGGGAAGGTCCCTTCATCATCGACCAAGTCCTTACCGGCGGTGCATACCATCTACGCGACGCATCTAACAACCGACTCGAGCCAAACCCATGGAACGCAGCCCGTCTCCGAAGATTCTACGCCTAGCGCCGGACTCAGAGTTCGTCTCCTTCCTCCGTCCACCTTTCATATTTTTTCGCTGTCTTTGTTTTCCCTCCTTTTTCCTCCCTCTTTCAGTACAAGCCTCTTGAGGGCTGATCTGCACTTTGTTCGCACTCACTCGATGTGCTACTCGCACTCGTTATACCTGGGGGCTTCTTCAACAGAAGCCTATCTATATGGGCTTCATGCCCAACACATGTGTCATACTTCTGCATGTACCTTTTACTCACCATTATATGCATCGATATGACTTAAGTTTTGGCCAAGCCGGGTTGCCTGGCTCCTGTGCTTACCCCTACGTTCTCGTTTGTTCGGCTAGGCGGTAAAGGGAGCACCTCTACGATTGTTACTGCCAGGTCAGCCGGATGTGTACCTCAGACTGGGTGAAGCTGAAGGCTAGCGTTCTTAAGGGAATATTCGGTTGGTGACCTGAAAGATTATTTATTACTTATTTATTTATCTTCCCCCAGATGCTTTTTCTGCTCTTTTCGCAGTCCGGTCATGCACTTTAGGGCATGCCTCCCAGGGAAAGGAACCCCTAATGGAATTATTCTCCCTGGAAGATGTTTCTTACTAACCATGTAATGTAACATAGCTAGTTGGGCACTTGTCTGATAAAGCACTTATGACCCCTATGCCTTGTCTCCATGCATGCCCCGGTTTTTTTCTTTTATAATCGTAAGGGTATTCGGACACACTCCGGACTGTTGGGTCCCGAGGTTGAAGCGAAAAGGTCCGCAAAGACAAACGATCTACAATCCGGCTAGAAGGCATTTTACATGTCATTTTAAATTACATCGTCTGATTGTACTCCTCTTTAACCCCATCTAACAGGCTGTCTAATTTACAGTCTTGTTGGGAATATTTCGCGGCCAACTCTACTTGGCCGTACATCAGGCTCACAGGGATCTCCTTCCCATCGGGCCCCGCAGGTCCGACCTCGGCCATGTGGTTTGGATCAGACTTCGGGTACCGCGTCTTCACCATGGCCCAGGCCTCCCTAGCGCCTTGATGGCAGGCTGATATCTTCCACAGACGGAGACGCCGCCGTACTCCCTGAAGCTTCTTAGCAAGCCCTCCAAGACCCTCGGGTAGGGAGACGGAAGGCCATAAGGCCTGAACGACGCCACTCATCGCTTGCCGAACACGTTCGTGCAGTTGCAGCAGCTCGGGAAGAGGGTCTCCCGTGGAACCAGGCATCTCCTCCGCCGGACGACCCGTGAGCACACCTACAGACACATTTCTGTCAATCGACTTCCTCGCCGAACTCTTCTTTTCAAAAGAGTTTGCTCAAGCACTTACTATAAATGCCGCGACGAAGCCGCCGATTCTCCTTTACGGAGTTAGACAGCTCGACCCGAACATCTTTTAGTTCTTCGCCCAACCGGGTGTTGGCATCTTGGAGTTTGTTCCTCTCCTGCTGCACCCTCATAAGCACCTTCTCGCTGGCCTTCAGCTGGCGCAGCAGATGTTGCTTGTCCGGATCTAGTCCGGCACCCTCTGCAATATTATTGTCAGACTATACACACGCCGCACTTCATAAACCATTTCTCATTTCGAAATATGAATTACTAGAGGGGGTCTCTGTGACTCCCCCGACAGCGGCTAGTGCGGCCTCAAGTTGGGCCTTGCATTCTTGAAGCTCCTGGGACAGGTGGGTATTCTTCTCTGTTAGATCCTGCATAACAAATGATCCTTAAATCAGTTAGTTTAACTATTTTAAGTCTTGGGGGCTACTGGCATATATAACTATTAAAATTTCTCACCCATATGTCTTTCACATACTGCTCTGTGGCTCTGGTTAAACCATCTTGAGCAGCACGGAGGTGCGCGTCTCCCGCATTAAAGGCATTCAACGCCTCTGGGGAGAAACACGCGTCACGAAGAACTGTCCGACGGCGCCTGTGATTCATGGCGCTCTCCACCTCAGACCTGGTGGCGGACAACCTGTCGGCATCCTCCGTTGGAGGAGCATCCGGCTCGCGCCTTGCACTCGCCTCCCTCTCCGGACCAGGCGTTGGAGCTTGGCTGGCGGAGGCTTGGTTGGCAACCTCTCCGGACTCAGTCCGACGAGCGCTCTTTCTCCTGGAAGAATCACAAGCATTGATATACCTCCCAGGAGTCTTTCCCTTAAAGGACAATGGTGCGCCATACCTTTGCGGCGACGTTTCGATTCGTGCCGCACTCCTGTTCCGCCTGCTGGGCCGCACTGACCTTGGTTGGTCGGTCGCCGCGGGCTCGGCTTCCCGCCAAAAAGGCACCTCCTGCAAAGCACCGTTGGTACACGGTGGTCAGAAATAAGCATTAAAAAGGTAACAGTGTCAGGACTTCGGTCGTACTCACCTGGGAAGCCGGGGATAAACCGGGGTAGTCAGCCGTAATGGCGACTAGAGCATTGTCTATGCTGAGCTGGTGGAACTCCCCGTCAATCAGTTCCACCGTTATGTCCGGATCCTCTCCGGAGGCTGGATCAAGGGATCTTCCCGGATCCTCGGGTTGTGGAGTCAGGCTTTCTATGCCCTCCACATCCTGGCGCAGTTCCTGCGTCGAAATCATAAAATAAGACACTTGTCTTTGAAGGCACGGATCAGATATATAAACGTCCGCTTACCCAGCTCCGAGGGTTATTCATGGAGAATCCATTCAATGGACTTGTGCGGAGGAAGTCCTCCTTCTCCCCCTTGTACAAGCCGGACAGGATCTTCGCCAGATCGGCGGCCGATCCCGGCCCCTTGCGACAATGACGGGTGGCGTCATTCTCCCCGTTGAAATCCCACATGGGGTGGCCCCTATATTGGAGCGGCTGCACCCCTCGCATAATGCATGTGGCCATGACTCCAATCATGGTTAATCCGGAATGGGCCAGTAACCGTATCCGGCCCATCAGATAATGGACGCTCCTATCATCTTCCAGTTGAGGGCTCCCCAGGCGCCAACTCAGGTGTTTCTTCAAAGGAGCGTTACTAAACTCCGGGAGGCCGATCCGAACTGGATCCGGCAGCGGGGCGTCTTCCATATAGAACCACTCCGAAGGCCAGTCTTCGGACGCCTTCTTCGGGGTTCCGGATAGATATCCGGTCCCGGCGATGCGCCATATTTCGGCTCCGCCCACTTGATATATCGACCCCTCGTGAGAATGGGGTACGAGGCAAAACAACCTCTTCCAAAGCGCAAAATGGGGCTCGATGCCCAAGAAAAACTCACAAACAGCTACAAAGCCCGTGATGTGCAAAATGGAGGCAGGTGTGAGGTGGTGAAGTTGGAGTCCGTAGAACTCCAGGAGCCCCCGGAGAAACGGATGTATGGGAAATCCGAGTCCCCTTATTAAGTAAGGGACGAAGCATACCCGCTCTCCTTTAGAGGGATTGGGGACGCTTTCCGCCTGCTTCCCACCCTTGTAGGTGGCCAGTCCGGCTCGAACCGGAACCATAAAGGCTGGGGGAAGGTATCCCTCTGCTTGGAGCGTCACTAACTCACTATGCGGGACTGAGCATCTCCTCCAATCTCCTGGCTGAGGACTGGGAGCGCGAGAAGAGGAGCCGCGTCGACTATCCATGTTGGAATGGATTCTTGTCAGATGCGCTTCAATGAGTACTTGCGGAAGGAGGATGGTGTGATTCGGATCTGGATCCACGCCTCTCTTATAGGCGGCTTATTCGCGCAGCTAGGGGGGTAAAACACAAAAATACCCTGGCTTTTCGCATTCATGCAACACGTGGAAGAGGGCCATTATTGGATGTGGAATCCAAGGAGCGCAACATTTATGAAGAAACCAGACACTATTCGGCTAACACATGGAACATGGAGGAGAACCCGCCTTGCAAACGCCGAAGACAACATACGCGCCGGACTCGTCATCATTGAAGCCTGGTTCGGGGGCTACTGAGGGAGTCCTGGACTAGGGGGTGTCCGGACAGCCAGACTATCATCATCGGCCGGACTCCAAGACTATGAAGATACAAGATTGAAGACTTTGTCCCGTGTCTGGATGGGACTTTCCTTGGCGTGGAAGGCAAGCTTGGCGATACGGATGTGTAGATCTCCTACCTTTGTAACCGACTCTGTGTAACCCTAGCCCTCTTCGGTGTCTATATAAACCGGATGGCTTTAGTCCGTAGGACGAAGAACAATGATACCATAGGCTAGCTTCTAGGGTTTAGCCTCCTTGATCTCGTGGTAGATCTACTCTTGTAGTACCCACATCATCAATATCAATCAAGCAGGACGTAGGGTTTTACCTCCATCAAGAGGGCCCGAACCTGGGTAAAACATCGTGTCCCTTGTTTCCTGTTACCATCCGCCTAGACGCACAGTTCGGGACCCCCTACCCGAGATCCGCCGGTTTTGACACCGACACAAGGCCTTCCGTATAGGATTTTATTGGCCGACAGCCCGGGCAGATGCTCAGGACTTAGTCCAACGATGTGTCGGTTGCCAACTATTTGCTCACCAAAGCCATATGCCACCCACCGCCCTCCAAACTATACACATCACCTGGCCCTTCGCGGTCTGGGGGCTTGACATGGTTGTACCCCTTAAAGGAGGAACCCACAAGCAAAAATACCTACTGGTCATGGTGGACAAATTCACCAAATGGATAGAGGCCAAGCCTGTTAAGACGGCCGAATCTGGACCGGTGATAGACTTCATATTAGGGGTAGTACACCGTTATGGCGTCCCCCACAGCATCATGACTGATAACGACACGAACTTTACGGCCGACGAGGTCAAACTCTGGTGCAAAAACATGGGCATCAAGCTCGACTACACTTTAGTCTATCACCCACAAACTTACGGTCAAGTCGAGCGAGCAAATGGTCTAATCATGAGCGGCATCAAACCCAGATTAGTGCGGTCCCTCAAGGAATCTAACACGCACTGGGTAGACGAGCTCGACTCCGTACTCTGGGGGCTGCGTACCACCCCGAATCGCACCACCGGATTCACACCATTCTTTATGGTATACGGCGCAGAGGCAGTTCTCCCCTGCGACATAATTCATGACTCACCTCGCGTGCACATGTACAAAGAAAGAGAAGTCGAACTCGATTGGCAGGACAGTTTGGACGCCTTGGAGGAGGAGCGCGACGTGGCAAAAGCCCGTTCTGCATTCTATCAACAGCAGGCTCGAAGATATCAAAGCAGAGAAGTACGAGCCAAAACTTACAATGTTGGCGAATTAGTTCTACGCCTGTCGGACAAGAAAAAGGACAAACTCAAGCCCAAATGGGAAGGTCCCTTCATAATTGACCAAGTCCTGACTGGTGGACGTACCGTCTGTGAAATGCATCGAATAACCGACTCGAGCCGAACCCATGGAATGCAGCCCGTCTACAAAGATTCTACGCCTAGCGCCGGATTCTGTGTTTGTCTCCTTCCTCTGTCTATTTTTTACACATTCGTTGTCTTATATTTCTCTCCTTCTCCCTCTTTTTCTCTTACAGCCTTTAAGGGCTCGTTTTCGCGTTGTTCGCACACAATTGACGCGCTATCCGCGCTCATTATACCCGGGGGCTTCTTTAACAGAAGCTTGTTTATACGGGCATCATGCCCAACACATGTGTCACACTTCCGCATGTACCTTTTATTCACCATTATATGCATCGATATGACTTAAGTTTTGGCCAAGCTGGGTTGCCTTGCTCCTGTGCTTACCCCTACATTCCCGATTGTTCGGCTAGGCGGTAAAGGGAGCACCTCTGCGATTGTTACTGCCGGGTCAGCCAGATGTGTACCTCAGACTGGGTGAAGCCGAAAGTTAGCGTTCTTAAGGGAATATTCGGTCGGTGAACTAAAAGATGATTTCTCACTTGTTTATTTATCCGCCCCCTGATGCTTTTCTGCTTTTTTCACAGTCCGGACATGCACTTTAGGGCATGCCTCCCAGGGAAAGGAACCCCTAACGGAACTATTCTCCCTAGAAGATGTTTCTTACTAACCATGTAATATAACATAACTAGTTGGGCACTTGTCTGTTCAAGCACTAATGACCCCTACGCCTGGTCTCCACGCATGCCCCGGTTCTTACATAATCGAGAGGGTATTCGGACACACTCCGGACTATCAGGTCCCGAGGTTGAAGCAAAAAGGTCCACCATGACAAACGATCTACAATCCGGCTAGAAGGCATTTTACATGTCATCTTAATTTACATAGTCAATTTGACTGGGTATATTCCTCTTCAATACCATCCAACAGGCTGTCTAGTTTACAGTCCTGTTGGGAATATTTGGCGTCCAACTCTACCTGGCCGTACACTAAACTGACAGGGATCTCCTTCCCATCAGGCCCCACAGGTCCGACCTCGGCCATGTGGTTTGGGTTAGCCTTCGTGTACCGCGTCTTTACCATGGCCCAGGCCTCCCTGGCGCCTTGACGGCAGGCCGATATCTTCCATAATCGGAAGCACCGCCGCGCTCCCTTCAGCTTCTCTGCAAGCTCTCCAAGGCCTTCGGGCATGGAGACGGATGGCCACAAGGCCTGGATGACGCCTTGCATTACCTGCCGAGCTCATTCGTGTAGTTGTAAGAGCTCGAGAAGAAGGCCACCCATAGAACCGGGCATTTCCTCGGCAGGCCGACCTGTCAGCATACCTATAGACATAACTCTGTCAATCGACTTCCTCGTCGAACTCTTTTTCGAAGTTCGTTCAAGCACTTACTAAAAATGCCGCGTCGAAGCCGCCGATTCTCCTTCACGAAGTCCGACAGCTGAGCACGAACATCCTTTAGTTCCTCGTCCAGCTGGGTGTTGGCATCTTGGAGCTTATTCTTGTCTTGACTCACCCTCGTAAGCATGTTCTCGCCAGCCTTTAACCGGTGCAAGAGTTGTTGCTTGTCCGGATCCACTCCGGCCCCATCTGCAATGTTATTGTTAGATTTTCACTCATGCCGCCCTTCACAACATACTTATCTTTCGAAGCATATATTACCGGAGGGGGTCTCCTTGGTCTCCCCCACCGCGGCTAGTGCGGCCTCAAGTTGGGCCTTGCACTCTTCCAGCTCCTGGGACAGTTGGGTATTCTTTTCTGTAAGATCCTGCATAACAAATGATCCTTAAATCAGTTATTCTAACTGTTTCAAGTCTCGGGGGCTACTGACATATATAACCATCAAATTTTCTCACTCGTATGTCTTTTACATACTGCTCTGTGGCTCTGGCTAGACCATTGAGCAGCACGGAGGTACGCATCTCCCGTATTAAAGGCATCCAATGCCTCCTGGGAGAAACAAGCATCACGAAGAACTGTCCGGCGACGCTTGTGGTTTATGGCACTTTCCACCTCGGAATTGGTGGCAGACAGCCCGTCCGCATCCTCTGTCAGAGGAGCGCCCGGTGCGTGCCTCGTGTTCGCCTCCGCTTCCGGACCCGGCCTTGGAGCCTGGCCGGTGGAGGCACGATTGGCAAACTCGTCGGATATAGTCCGGCGAGCGCTCTTTTTTGTGAAGAGAGCACGAGCGTTAGTATACCTTGAGGGAATAAAACCTGGGAATAAAATCGCGCACCATACCGCTGCGCCGGCGTCTCAATCCGGACCGTGCTTCTGTTCAGCCTGCCAGTCCTTGAAGCCCCTTGTTGGCTAGCCACCGCAGGCTCGGCCCTCCGCCTCAAGGACTTCCCCTGGAAAACGCCATTGGTATATGGTGATAAAAAATAAGCACGGATGGATCATCTTAGAAGTACTAGGACTTCGGTCTCAGTTACTTGTGAGGCTGGAAGTAGTCCGGGATAATCGGCCGTAATGGCCACCAAGGTGGTGTCCTTGCTCAATTGATGAAACACCCCATCGATCAGCTCCACAGCTAAGTCCGAGTCCTCTTGGGAGTCCGGATCGAAGGACCGTTCCGGGTCCTCGGGTTGTGGAGGAGGGTTGTTTATCTCCTTTACAGCCTGGCATAGCTCCTGCATTGGAATTGCTAGGCTGAATACTTAACTATGGGAATATGAAACGGATGGGCAAGTGAAAGTGTCTGCTTACCTAGCTTGGAGGATTGTACATAGAAAATCCGCCCTGTGGGTTGGCGCGGAGGAATTCCTCCTCTTCTCCCTTGTACAAAGTGGACAAGATCTTCATTAGAGCGGCAGCCGACTCCGACCCCTTACGGCTGCACCGGGTGGCGTCGCCCTCCCCGTTGAAATCCCACATGGGGTGGCCTCTATATTGAAGCGGCTGCACCCCCCGCATAATGCATGTGGCCATGACCTCGATCATGGTCAGTCCGGAATGAGCTAACAACCTTATCCGTCTCATCAGGTAAAGGACGTCCCTGTCATTTTCCTTCTGAGGGCTCCGTGGATGCCAGCTTAGGCGCTTCTTCAAAGGAGCATTATTAAACTCAGGGAGGCTGATCTGAACAGGGTCCGGCAGGGGGACATCTTCTATATAAAACCATTCTGAGGGCCAGTCTTCGGACGCCTTCTTTGGGGTTCCGGATAGATATCCGGTCCCGGCGATGCGCCATAGTTCGGCTCCGCCCACTTGATATATCGACCCCTCCTGAGAACGGGGCAGAAGGCAGAACAGTTTCTTCCACAGCACGAAATGGGCCTCGACGCCCAGAAACAGCTCGCAAAGGGCTACGAAGCCCGCAATATGCAATATGGAGGCAGGCGTAAGGTTGTGCAACTGGAGGCCGTAGAACTCCAGGAGCCCCCGGAGAAACGAATGAATTGGAAATCCGAGCCCTCTTATCAAATAAGGGACAAGGCATACCCGCTCTCCTTTGGTGGGGTTGGGGACGCTCTCCGCTTGCTCTCCATCATTATAGGTGGCAAGCCCGGCTCGAACCGGGACCATGTAGGCTGGGGGGAGAAACCCCTTGGTTTGGAGTGCCACTAGCTCGCTGTGCGGGACGAAGCATCTCTCCCAATCTCCAGGATGAGGGCTGGGGGGCGAGAGGAGGAGCTACGTCGACCGGCCATGATGGAATGGATCTCTGTCGAATGCACTCCGATGAATGCTCGTGGAGGGAAGATGGTGTGATTCGGATCTAAATCCCCGTCTCTTTTATAGGCGGCTCATTTGCGCAGCTAGGGGGCTAAATGAAAAAAAACACCCTGGCTTTTCGCATTCGCTTGACACGTGGAAGATGGCCATTATTGGGCGCAGAAGCCAAGGAGCGCAACATTCATCAGAAGCCGGACACTATTCAGCAGGTATATGGAATTTGGAGAAGAACCCGCCTTGCAATGCCGAAGACAAATCTGCACGCCGGACTCATCGTCATTGAAGCCTGGTTCGGGGGCTACTGAGGGAGTCCCGGATTAGGGGGTGTCCAGATAGCTGGACTATCACCTTTGGTCGGACTCCTGGACTATGAAGATACAAGATTGAATACTTTGTCCCGTGTCTAGATGGGACTTTCCTTGGCGTGGAAAGCAAGCTTGGCAATACGATATGAAGATCTCCTTCCATTGTAACCGACTCTGTGTAACCCTAGCCCTCTCCGGTGTCTTTATAAACCGGAGGGTTTTAGTCCGTAGGATGAACAACAATCATACCATAGGCTAGCTTTTAGGGTTTAGCCTCTCTGATCTCGTGGTAGATCTACTCTTGTACTACCCATATCATGAATATTAATCAAGAAGGAGTAGGGTTTTACCTCCATTGAGAGGGCCCGAACCTGGGTAAAAACATCGTGTCCCTTGTCTCCTGTTACCATCCGCCTAGACACACAGTTCGGGACCCCCTACCCGAGATCCGCCGGTTTTGACACCGACAATGGGTAATCCCCCCGTGCCATCAATCGTGGTGCTTGGGAAGTAAGCGATTCTCAACAAGCTAGTGGGGAGGCGCACCGCTTCCGTCTCCTCTATAAAGGGATAAGAGTTCCCCATTTTTACCCACACCTTCTTCCTCCTTTGCCCACTCTTGCCTCCTCGAGCTCCAGCGCCCTAGTCCAAGTCTTCTCCGCACAGTTAAACATGTCCGGAGCAGGAGGCAAATGGGTGGCTTCCACCGTGAAGGAGAAGAATATCGCAAGTCTTTGGGCGGCCGGATACTTGGCCGCAGACATAGCGCACCGGCTACCAGACGGCGGGCAGGTCATTCCAACTCCAGGACCCCACGAGAGGGTCGCGTTTCTTGCCCACTTTGTCCATGGACTGGGGTTTCCACTCCACCCCTTCGTCCACGGGCTCATGTTCTACTACAGGCTAGATTTCCATGATCTAACCCCGAACTTCGTCCTCAACATCTCGGTGTTCATCATCGTATGCGAGGCTTTCCTTCGCATCAAGCCTCATTTCAGCTTGTGGCTGCAAACCTTCTGCGTGAAGCCGAAGATCGTGAGCGGCCAGCAAGTGGAGTGCAGAGGAGCCATGGTGGGCAAAATGCCTAATGTCACCTGGCTTGACGTCTCCTTTGTAGAAACCGTGAAGGGGTGGCAGTCGGGGTGGTTCTACATCACCGAGTCGCGCGACGCCAACTGGGCGACGGCCCCCGAGTTCCGATCCGGAACCCCCATGCGGCTCACCTCCTAGGAACAGAAGGGCCTGTCCTGGGGCGAACCTACAGAGCTGACCGGACTCATAAACTGCATCAAGGGCATGAAGGACAAGAACATCAAGCTTGTCAACGTGATCCGGGTCATGCTCGTTCACCGAATTCTGTTGTGCCAAAGGCGGGCATTTAATCTGTGGGAGTTCGTCTTGGCCGAACACCAGACGCTCCAGAGGCTCTACAGCATGAAGCACAAGAACGCGTGGAAGACGTTGTTCAAGGCCACCGAAGTACCTCCTCTCATATCCGAGGACCGCGGGCTCCATGTCGCGTGGCATCCTATTCAGGTGAGTTCTCAGGCTGCCACCGGGTTCGGTTCTTCCCAATATATTCACGGGGAAGCCTTAAATGATTGTGTACATTTATTCAGGATTATGTGGAGACAGCGGAGCGGATCGACTGTCCGGCTCCGCTTCCAGAAAGCCCAGCTAATGATCTCCTGACGAAGATGCTAGTCCTGGCACCTTATATGGGGCCGGAGAAGAAGGCCGATAAGAAGGCCCCGAGGACCGGAAAGGGTCTCCGACGTAAGGTTACGCAAGCCTCGTCCGAAGACGACAGGGCACACTCCTCCCCCGAAGGGGAAGAAGAAGAAGAGGAGGAGGCAGCCCCATCCGGAAAGGACGAGGGGCCTGAGAGGGCGGACTAGGGCACCAGGAGAGGCCCCCGGCGCTAGGCCGTCATACCCTTGTCGTCTGATGACGACGAGGTAGATTCCTCCCGCGGAAGTGGGGGAAAACAAGAAGAAACTCCAACTCCCCATACTGGGGGGGGAGAAAAAGAGGAAGGCCACCCCGGAAGGGGAGACTGGGACGTCCAAGAAGGGAAAGGTGTCCCTTCCGGACTACTCCGCCACCGCCGCCGATAGCAAGGAGGGGTGGCTGCCCAGGAAGAAGCCCCTAGTGCGATCGTAAGTATCCGCACTCCATCGTAATTTTGCTTCATAGTTTTGTTGTAATGCTGAACTTGTATGCAGTCCGGCCAAGGCCCATCCCGAGGTGTCATCTTCGGATGGGTCCTTGAGTGAGTCAGCAATGAACTCACTTCCAAAGGCCACTTCTCCTCGGCCTGCGGATGACACGGAGGTGTTGTCCCAAAGGCTCACAGAGATGGGGGAGGTGGCCCTGGAGGCGCCTCAAGGCGGCATTCCAGACGTCGGACTCGCGGGGTTCAAGATCCCCGCGGGTCGTGTTGACGAGAGCCGCAGTAAGCCGGACTCTCAGCCGAACACTGTCTTGGAGCCTTCAGTGGTCCCAGATTCACGCGGGCAGCCCCTCGTTAGGGAGGGAGGGCCGTCTGTATCGGATTGTCTGCTGGAAGCGCTTCGTGGCGCTTCCATAGATGAAGAGCACCGTACTCTTATGAGTGTGGTGATTCATAAGGTTTCGTCCGCCAAGAGCGGACTTACCGAAGCCTGCACCAGCCTCCTGACAGGCTTTGAGGTAAGTGAAAAATGTGTGAAATTACCACCCGATAGCTAGTAGCCCCTGATACTCTGTTTGGTGTTCGGAAGGAAAAACCAAACGGAGGGCCAATTATAATCTGCAGAAGTCTAACAGTAAGTTCGAGTGTAAATAAACAGGTTGTGCTGATGGCCGTTGCTGTCCGTACGGCCGAAATCGCCGGCCTAAGTCAAGACTTAGAGCGGGCGCAAGGAGAGCTCGACCTCACGAGGAGGCAGCTCGAGGAGAGCAAAGGTGAATGATTCCCCTCTCTTATATAATGAATGGCAGATAAAATTTAAATATGCTGACGACGAAGCGTCGTGATTTGGTAACAGAGGCCACCACCGAAGTGGCGTCTCTCAAGAAAGCGTTGTCCGAGGCCGAACACAAGGCGGCCTTGGAATGCAAGTAGCACAGAAAGCAAGAAGCCCGAGTGGGCGAGGTACAAGAGGAGCTCCAGGAGCTCGGCAAAAAGTTCAAGTCCGTGGAGCATGATCTTAAAGCAAAAGAGGCTGAGCTTGTGAAGGCCCTTATAAGTATAAAAGATGCCAAGGCCGAAGCCGATTCGGCACAGCAGGAAATCCAGGAGGCCAAAAAGATAACGGCGGGTAAGAAATTCTTTATGCAAAGCAAACATGTGGAGAAGGCGTTTCTTTTACTTACTCGAGTCCGGAGCTCTCCAGGGGCATTCGCAGATCTGCCACGCAGCGTATCAGATGCCGCGGAGTTCTACGTGCCCAGGAGGGGAGCTCAACGGAGAAGCTGTTCTGGTCCTAGTATGTTGGGGCCGAACATTCAACGCCTCTGAGTGACCAACTGAAGCAGTTGGTCAAACTCCACAAGGCGGCCGAAGTGGCTATGAAGGATTTCATATTCCGGATGTGGCCTGGTGAGCCTCTGCCCACCAGCTATTTCGGCCTGATCAAGCGGATGGTGAATGCCTGTTTGCGGCTGGAAGTCATCAAGTGATCTGTTTGCAATGAGGGTGCCCGCCGGGCCCTTGCCCGTGCGAAGGTGCATTGGGGCAAGCTGGATGCGGAGAAGCTGGTGAAGGACGGGCCGCCATAGGGCAAGCCGCATTGCGTTCCCGAGAAGTATTATGATGGCGTTATGAAGGGTGCTCGCCTCGTGGCCGATGAGTGTACCAAGGACATAATTTTTGAATGAATTCACTTCTGTCATGTTTGTATTTTAAAGATGAAGTTACTTGTGCTATGTAGCGCTTTTGTTCTTTAAAATATTACCTTCTGTGCGGCTGTTTATCAAATTCTGAAAGTAGGCCAATCGTCGGCTTCCGCCCCCATGTAACTAGTACTGGGGTGTTTGTGGAAAACCTGGACACTCTTTATCCAAATGTTTGGTCCCTTAAGGAGGTGTCCAGCGCAGCGAACAAGGCAATCAGACTATGCGGCTTTATAACCTTCACTTAGCCATAGAAGTCTACAATTTTAAATTCTGGCGAAGCCCCTAGAATCTGGAAGGCCGAATTGGGGCGCTATATACGCCTAGATCGGACGAAGCTGAATTATCGCCTAAAGTGGAAAAATCTTTAAGGATTTTAAGACCTCTCGAACAGCGACCAGCTCTCGCCACATCATGCCAGTCAGTTTTTGGCTTTCTCTACTAAGGTGCTCGTACAAAAGAACCAGGGCACAATTGCAGTAGTTCTCCCTGCGCTACCTTAGTCGATATAACGGAACGTAAGGCACCAAAACAAGGGAGCCGGGCTATCCCAACTGTAGACCCAAAACATGATTCAGAGCTGATGCATATAATGCTATAAGTTCGGGGTGCCGCACTGTTGAAAGTGTTCGGACTTGTTTTACCGTATTATGGGGCGCCATAAGAAGCCCCTGGCAAACTGAACGTACCAAAGTGTACGGATGCAAAATCTAATAGACATTTGTAAGAAAAATGCTCAAATAAGAATAATAAGCTGACGATGTATATGATCTCCCATTGATGAATAATACGTTTAGGCGTATGTTTACAATGAATGCATTACATGGAGATAAATAGGATTATTTGACATATCCTATCCAGAGGCAGGCTACGTACAGATAGATAAAGCAGGTATAACGATCGCAAATAGATTCCACCTGGGTATTTCCTTCTGTGCGCAAAGCCTGTTGCCTCCATGGTTTTCTCTCCTATGTAAGTCCGACAATCCGGCTCTTCTGGAGAAGCTGCACTAAAGCAATGTCCTTAAAGGTAAAAGGAAAGGTTACGAAGCAATACCATACTGTTGACTGAGCCACTGCTACGCCTCCGCCTGTGCCCATGGTATTTTGAGTGCCTAATTGTGTACACGTGGCATGAATGCTGCTTTGATGGGATTTGAGCGGAGGCCGGACTGCTAGTCATGCTCTTGGCGTGCCTGCTGATCCTGTTGCAGGGTGTTCCGCCCTCGCTTGACGGAGCTTGAGGTTGTCATCGCCGGATTGGTGGCTTGCCGGAGGAGGCCGCATTGTACTTCTGCCGCAAGGGCTGCAGTGTGCTCTTCTGTACGGAGAGAGCAGTCCATATTTCCGTTGACTGTTATGACCCCGCGCGGGCCTGGCATCTTGAGCTTGAGGTATGTATAATGTGGTACTGCATTGAATCTAGCGAATATGGTTCGTCCGAGCAGTGCGTGGTAACCACTGCGGAAAGGGACGATATTGAAGACTAGCTCTTCCCTTCGGAAGTTATCCGTAGATCCTAAGACCACTTCCAATGTTATAGAGCCCGTACAACGGGACTCTACTCCAGGAATTACACCTTTAAAGGTGATTCCGGTGGTCTTAATCCTTGAAGGATCGATGCCCATTTTGCACACTGTGTCCTGGTAAAGCAGGTTCAGGCTGCGGCCTCCATCCATAAGAACTCTTGTGAGGTGAAATCCATCTATGATTGGGTCTAGAACCAATGCGGCTGAGCCGCCGTGACGGATGCTAGTTGGATGATCCCAACGATCAAAGGTGATCAGACAAGCTGACCATGGGTTGAATTTGGGGACGTCTGGCTCCATCACGTAGACATCCCGCAGTGCTCGCTTCCGTTCCCGCTTGGGGATGTGTTGGCGTAGATCATGTTGACCATTTTCACCTGGGGGGAAATTTCTTCTGTCCCCCCATGTTCAGACGCCGGGGCTCCTCGTCATCGTCGCTGTGCAGCCCCTTGTCCTTGTTTTCGGCGTTTATTTTGCCGGCCTGTTTAAATACCCAGCAGTCTCTGTTGGTGTGGTTGGCTGGCTTGTCTGGGGTGCCGTGAATTTGGCACGAGCGCTCCAGTATACGGTCTAGACTGGACGGTCCCTGATTGTTTCTTTTGAATGGCTTCTTCCGCTGACCGGATTTGGATCCGCTGAATCCGGCATTGACTGTTGTGTCTTCGGTGTTGTCGCCGTTGTTCCATCGCTTGTGTCTGTTGCGCCGTAGCTTGCCGTTATTGTCACGGACATCTAACGTGCCAGAATGTGGCGTAGTGCTGCTGCGAGCCAACCAACTGTCCTCGCCCGTGCAAAAGCGGGTCATTAGTGTCGTGAGAGCTGCCATAGACTTGGGTTTCTCCTGGCCGAGGTGTCAGGCGAGCACTCCTCACGGATATTATGCTTGAAGGCCGCCAGGGCTTCGGCGTCCGAATAGTCGACTATTTGGTTCTTTCTAGTTAGGAACCGAGTCCAGAATTTCCTGGCTGATTCTCCGGGCTGTTGAGTAATGTGGCTCAAGTCATCGGCATCCAGAGGTCGCACATATGTGCCTTGGAAGTTGTCAAGAAATGCGTCTTCCAGGTTTTCCCAACTGCCAATGGAATTTGCGGGCAGGCTGTTTAGCCAGTGTGGGGCGGGTCCTTTGAGCTTAAGGGGAAGATACTTGATGGCCTGTAGATCGTCTCCGCGGGCCATGTGAATGTGGAGAAGGAAATCTTCAATCCATACCGTGGGGTCTGTTGTGCCATCGTATGATTCGATGTTTACGGGTTTGAACCCTTCTGGGAATTCATGATCCATCACTTCATCGGTGAAGCAGAGGGGGTGTGCGGCGCCTCTGTGCCGGGCTATGTCGTTATATTCGGCCCGGTCGGATTTGCTGTTAGTGTATCCGGTATGACAGTCATTGTCATGTGCTGCGGCGCGCCCCCGTGATCCGTAGATCGATCTTGGTTGTCCTGCGGCGTTATCCAGTTTATCGTGCAGGTCCTGAGTATTGCCTCGGGCCGTAGTAAAATGGCGCGGGGGTGCAGGCTGGTATTAGGGCTGATATCTTGTTTTATCCCGGCCTCGAGGCGGCCGGTCAGCCATGTGGCGCTCGAGTCCATATTCCTCGGCTGCCAGGACTTCTGTCCATCTATCTGTGAGCAGGTCTTGATCAGCTTGAAGCTGCTGCTGCTTCTTCTTCAGGCTTCTCACAGTGGCAATAAGCCGGCGCTTGAAGCGCTCCTGCTCCACGGGGTCCTCGGGCACGCCGAACTCATCGTCGTCGAGGCTAATCTTGTCTTCGGAGGAAGGCATGTAGTTGTCCTCCTCCGGATACCCGTCCGTCGCTTATTCATCTGGGCTGTCCTGCCCATCTTCCTGCTCGGCCTACTCGAAGGCGGGCTGTTCGGGGTTGTATTCATCATCGGCACCGTCCGGATTGTTTTCGTCTCCGGTACCGGTATTGCCTTGGCGGGGCTTGGAGCGGCGCGGGCGACGCCCAAGCTTTGCTTTCTTCTTGGAGGGGTTATCCTTTGTTGCCTCATCGTCATTGGTTTCTTTCGGAGTGTCCACCATGTATATATCATATGAAGAGGTGGCTGTCCACTGCCCTGTGAGCGGTGGCTCCTGTACGTCTCCGGCATCGTCGTCCATACCGTCGATGTCTTCGAAGTTGAAGTCAAGCACGTCGATTAAATCATCGATCATGGCAATGAAGTGGGTGGTGGGTGGGCAGCGAATTCCTTCGTCGCCTGCTTCTCACTCAAGCCGGACATAGTTCGGCCCAAAGCCTCCTAACAAAGGGAGAGAGACTTTAATGATTTCAGCATGTCGCCAAAGGGCGAGTGCTGAAAGATGTCTGCAGCGATAAACTCCATTAAGCCCAACCTGGCTCGGCTGGGTCAAGAGTGTGCGGACCGAAACCAACGACCGGATACGAGTCCGGGGGCCCGGGGTTACAGGCCTCCACAGAGGTGAGACCTGTGTTCGGCTCCACCGCCGATGAGTATACGGCCTATGGGGCAGGGTCTACCCCTCCGTCCTTGGGTAACGCAACCTGTTCCGGATTTAGATCCGGGGCTATTGCAGGGATGATGTTCCGAGCATTGTCCAACAGCAGGTCTAGGCCATGCTCGTCGTGACTGTCCGGTGCTCCTGGCATAGGGCCGAATCCGTCGAAGATCAAGTCTCCGCGAATATCCGCCGTGTAGTTCAAGTTTCCGAACCTGATCTGGTGGCCAGGGGCGTAGCTGTCGATCTGCTCTAGATGGCCAAGCGAATTGGCCCGCAGTGCGAAGCCGCCGAACACAAAGATCTTTCCGGGGAGAAAAGTCTCACCCTGGACCGTGTTGTTGACGATTGAAGACGCCATCAAGCCTCAAAGCGATGACACAGAGGAACTCTCAATGAAAGCACCAATGTCGGTGTCAAAACCGGCGGATCTCGGGTAGGGGGTCCCGGTCTCTGCGTCTTAGGCTGATGGTAACAGGAAGCGAGGGACACAATGTTTACCCAGGTTCAGGCCCTCTCGATGGAGGTAAAACCCTACTTCCTGCTTGATTAATATTGAAGATATGAATAGTACAAGAGTAGATCTACCACGAGATCGTAGAGGCTAAACCCTAAGAGCTAGCCTGTGATGGTATGATTGTAATTGTGATCGGTCTTCTAAGGACCATCCTCTCCGGTTTATATAGACACCGGAGAGGGCTAGGGTTTACATGGAGTCGGTTACAAGGAAGGAAATATAATATCCGGATCGCCAAGCTTGTCTTCCACGCAAAGGAGAGTCCCATCCGGACACGGGCCGAAGTCTTGAGTCTTGTATCTTCACGCTTCAATTGTCCGGATGATGTATATAGTCCGGCTCTCCGGATACCCCCTAATCCAGGACTCCCTCAGCAGTGGCGTGGGGATCGCCAGAGAAAAAGCTTGGCACGGGGGGGCCTAGAGGGATGGCCGGGGCGGCGGCGGACCGGCAGTGGGGAGTGTTTTCAGGGCGGGCCGGGCGGTGCACCGCCGGCGGCGGGGGGCTGCTATTTGGCCGGTGGTGGCTGGCGGCTCAGGGGGGTGGAGGTTGAAGATGAACCGCAGGCCCTTGATTTTGTATCCAACGGCTTTAAAATCGACTGACCAGAGATGAAAAAGTCAGTTGACTGACATGTAGCCTCACCTTGCTAGTGCGTTCAGTTTCGACAACAAAATTCAATTTCGACAGCAAAATTCAGTTTTGACAGCAAAATTCAGTTTCGACAGTTAAGTTCAGTTTCGACAGTTAAGTTGAGTTTCGACAGTTAAATTCAGTTTCGACAGTTAAGTTTAGAGATGAGCGGCTGATGTGTTTTACATCTAGCACTTTGTGGTTATGTATTTTACGTCATGTATTGGAGATGCAATTAGAATTCCACTCAGGTTAACGTTGTTCGTTGTCTCTCTTGTCCTGCTTCAGCCTCGTCGTCGTACAACTCACCAGAGCTGCTCCAACGACGAAACCCTCCATCACAGCGGAGCAGTACCTCGGGCTCCATCTCCAGACGCCTAAGATCTTCTTCGCCTCCTCCGGCAGCAAAGTCAGTCGGAGCATCCTCACCGGACAACCCAATCACGCTGAGATCGACATGACTTCGCCAAAGAGGTTGTACACTTGTTGCATCTCTTTTTTACTCTACATGTTATATATATATTGTCCACTTAGCACACGGATTTGTTCCTTTAGTGTTTCCTTGAAAGAAAAAACTTAGGAATTTTAATTTTCACTTGTCCTCCTTTTCAAATTCCTATTCATGAAGCACAAACTAAGATATAGTAGCATAATAGCATTATAACCGTACATTTTCTTGTGGTTTGACTTAATCTCACCATGCTTCTTTGCATCCTGTGATCTTCCAATTGTTGTGAATCAAACACCCAGATTGGCAGAAATCCTGTGTTTTTCAATTCTCTGTTTTGCACGTGCATTCCTATCCTATTCCTGTCTATTTCCTATCCCTGCATTGTTAGAATCCTCCAACTCAAATGAGCCCTTACAGAATTACTTCTCTTACAGATAGTTGTCAAAGAAAACCTTGCATGGTTTGTCCCGCTCCTGATGCGCCGACGTTCACCCCAACTCAGCTGTTCCAATGATAGAAGGGTCCAGCATAGCAGGGATCTGGCCTCCAGACTGTCTTTCGCAGCCTCATATCTTCTTCCCCGCCGGCGGCAGCCATGAAAACTGCATTACCATCATTAACCGAGAAGATGACCTCGAGGACTACACGGGTCCACAAGAGAGGTCGCACTCTTTCGTGTCTGCTTACGTTATGCATCGCTTAATATTACATGCTACTTTATCATCCTGTTCACCGATTAGACTCTGAGTCAGCTCCAAACTAATGGTCAAACTTGAGTTTTTAAATGGTTGTGGGGTACATATCGGGGGCCGCAATCAATAGTGTCTATCTACTACCTGGTTAATCTTAGATGTCTACTATGAGTTTCATGTTGGAAGGGAAACAAACAGTAAAGAAGCCATTATCTGTATTTTTTAACTAAAGCCATTATCTGCCTGCTATTATTGGTTTTGGGTCTATCCACAGGTTGCTACCATCACTCTGGATTTCTGCATGCACTCCTTACATAATCTCACTATGTTTTATTCCTATGCATGACAGTTATTGTAAACAATGGAACTGGACATGTAGAGCAAAAGAGACGAGCCTTGTGTAGCAATAAAATTTCATGCAGACGTCGCTCCATGGTAGGTGCAAAGGCAGCCCCCCTCCACGCATTTCGGATTGTAATCGAGAGGAAGATATCTGTTCTGAGGGGGATTCAGAAGGAGAAAACAATTCCTATTTACCCCCTGAGGTCTTTGCTCTAACTTGCATGTTGATGTTGGTTATATCATGTATATGGTGTCTTGCATTGCTTACTTTATATATCAAATATGTCTTCTGCTTAGTTTAGACATCCTTTGTGCGAATGCCATCTGTTTAGTTTATTCATCATTTATGTGAATTATGCAACGCCATCTTGTTTAGCCAGGCATCATATATGTGAACTTTGCAATGCCATCCTGCTTAGCGAGTCATCTTATATGTAAATTATATCAGGCCATCCTTTTTTTCGTTACATATTACATTTGTCAACAATGTTAGTATATTCAACTGCTCTTCGTGTGCATCAGCCATTTGACACGGTGATGGCAAATTCTGAAGTGAAAACAAGGTCTTCAGAGCAGACTCTGCTATCTGACGAAGCGCATATCTCGCTGGTTACGGATAGCTCCTCAGAGGAGGATTCAGAGACAGATGACCAGTCCTATTCCCCCCCCCCGAGGTGTATGCTCTAACTTGGCAGGGTTATGTTGCTCATATCGTGCGTATGGTGTCTCGGATTGCTATGTCATTTGATTAGTTTAGACATGCTTTGTGTGAATGCCACGTGTTCAGTGTCTAATTACCATATATGTGAATTATGCATTGCCATCTTGTTGCAAGACATTATATATGTGAATTATACAATACTATCTTGTTGCAAAGGCATTATATATGTGAATTATGCAATGCCATGTTGTTTAGCCAATCATCATGTATGTGAATTATATCATGCTATCATTTTTTTGTATTACGTGTTCCATTTGTCGACAATGTTTGTATATTCAACTACTCTTCCTGTGCATCAGCCATTTGAAGCGGTGATGGAAGTATCTGGAGTGAAAACAAGGTATTCAGAGCAGACAATGCTACCTGCTGAAGCAGACATCTTGCTGGATACAGAGAGCTCCTCAGAGGAGGATTCAGAGACTGATGACCAGTCCTATCTCCCCCCTGAGGTCTATGCTCAAACTTGGCAGGGTTATATTACCCATGTCATGCATGTTGTCTTGCATTGCTTAGTTTTTACATCATATATGGATTGTCATCTGCTTACTTGCTTACTATATAAATCATATATTTGAATTATATCATGCCATCATGTTTACATAGTACATACACATCATCTATCTGAATTATGGCATGGCAACCCATTTAATAAAGACATCATATAGTTATATCATCTCATCCTGTTTAGTGTTTACAGTCATCATATTTTGAATTATGGCATTCTATCCGTGAATGTATGTGAATTATGGCATGCCAACCTATTTAATAAACAAATTATATAGTTATATCATGTCATCCTGTTTACATAGTCTCATATTTTGAACTATGTCTTTCCATCTTTTTTAGTTAGCCATCATAATGTGAAATTGTGTCATGCTATCGTGTTTAGTTAGCCATCATATATGTGAAATTGTGTCATGCTATCCTGTTTGGTTAGACAACATAAATATGAATTATTTCATGCCCTCTTTTATTCCCCACTATCCATTGCACCTATCTATCATACAATGTCTATACTTTCAATTACTTTTCTTTTTTATCAGCCATTTGTATTGGAGAGGGTGATGGCAGTATCTAAGGGAGTAACAACACGGTCTTCAGAAAAGATAGTGCTACCAGTTGATGCAGATAGAACCACGGTTGTACTTGCCCAAGGACCAGATCCACCACACATAACCCAGACTCTCACAAATTGTACCCCTACCCAGTTGGACAGAGAACCAGCTACACCCCTTCTAACCCTAACCCCGGCAGATAGTAACCCAGTTCCAGTTGACACAGCACCGTCTCCACCATAGAGCACCCAAACACGAGCAGTTAGTAAGGGAACTGCAGTGTCCAAAGCACGAGGACCACCACTTCGAATCCCAACTCAAAGCTTAAAGGAGAAGAAGACTTGCTCTCAGGTCAGGTTCTGTAGCTATGGTTCATACTCCTTTGCCCTTGTATTACTGTATTTACTCATACCAACTATTTTCAAATTTGAAGGATGGAATTGAAACTCCAATGGCGCAACAGGTATGTTTTAAACCTTTTTCTTTAACTGGTTTGCTGTTGAACCTGCTCTATGTTGATTTCAGTTTCAATTGAATAAACAGTTTTGTTCTCATGTCATGCACATTACAAGTGTTTTTTTTAACCTTGAAGACTGTAGGGCTTGCACCCCACAACATTTTATTAATGCAAAGAAAAAACAGAGGTAGTACAAGGTATCCTCAAGATGAGGAATAAAAAAACAAAAAGCAAAAGAAAGCTATACAAGTAGTCTAGTCCTGATATATACAAAGATACAAAAGAGGATAAAAGCCACTCCCCTCAAGGAGGAAGGAAATCAATCCATTTAAGTAAGGCCTCCTTGTGCTTCTGTTTGATTCTATGAGAAAGCAGAGTGAGATCATGAATGAATCCATATCTCCATGCTCTGAAGGAAGGCTGGATGTTCCAGAAAGCTCTGTCATTTCTAACCTTCCAAATGTTCCACCAGGCAGTGAAAACCACCTCCGCAAAGAAAGGTTTGTTGAACTCCTTTCTAGCATGGATGGCAATATCCACCATGTCCTCACTGTCTTTCCATTCAATCTGCAGATAGATCCAGATGCGAGCACTAAAGTTGCACAGGAAAAAAAGGTGGTTTCTGTCCTCCAAAATCCCTGTTGGACATAGAACACATTGTGGTCCCTCATTAATCTTCCATTGCCTTCTCTGAATCATGTCCTTGGTGTTAACCCTGTCCATTATAACTAGCCAAGCAAACATCTTGATCGACATGGTACAGCAGCTCTTCCAAATCCAGCTCAAAATGGGGTTTGCTACCATTGGCTGGTAAGCAAAATCATAAAACTTTTTTGCAGTATAAGAAGACTTCTTTCCATGCCTCCATTCCCAAGAGTCATGGCAGCTATAGTCCAAATGGAAATATCCCATTAGGGTCGAAAGCTGCTGAAATTCTTGAAAAGCTTGCTTAGTGAGGGGCAAGTAAAAGAGATCTTGCAAGCTGCCAGCCATAAAGACTTCCTTGACTGAAAGGTTTTTATGGAGACAAAAATAAAATAGTCTAGGAAATCGATCTTGAAGAGGCACATGGCTGTTCCCAATTTGCCAATGGTCAGACCAGAACAACACAGTGTCTCCACTACGAACATCCACCTCAGTAACTGCTCTGAAATTATCCATCAATTTGCAGATATCCCTCGACCAAAAAGAGCCACAAAGGGTGGTATCATGAGGAATTCATTCAAAATAATAAGAATCCCAAATTAACTGAACCCAAGGCACATCCATTTTATTGTAAAATTTATTCAAAAATTTCAGTAGCAGAGCATCATTTTGCAAACCCAGATTTAAGATTCCAAGTCCCCCCTTTGTTTTGGGCCTGCAAACAAGGGGCCAAGCAGCTAATGAATGGCCCTTCTCCTGACCATATTTCCTCCATAAACACTGCCTTTGGATCCTTTCCAACTGCTTCAAAATACCCTGAGGGATTGACAGGGTACAAAGAAAGAAGATAGGCAAAGAGGAAATGACAGAATTAACTAATTGCAACCTGCTTCCCTGAGGCAAGAACGAAGAACTTGCTGTCAATCTTCTCTCCATACAATCCACTAATGGAAGTAGATCCACAATCTTAGGCCTGGTAGTCCCAACAGGCAGGCCCAGATATGTGAAGGGCATTTTGCCTAACTTACAGCCAAAAAAAGCAGCAAGATCAATAGCATCCTGGTCAATCACATTAATGGGATACATGGAAGATTTATGAAAGTTAATCTGAAGACCAGTTGCCTCTGAAAAAGAATATAACACTGATTTTAGTGCCCCCAAATGGTCCTTCTCAGCCTTTAAGAATAATAGTGTGTCATCAGCATATTGTACCATTGGAAAATCAGGATCATGTGTTGGCAGAGGCCTGCTTATCAAACCTTGCTGAAGAAGGTTATTAATCAAAGTCTGCAAGAGATCAGCAACAATAACAAAGAGCAAGGGAGAGATTGGATCCCCTTGCTTAACTCCACATTTGCATTTGAAATGATTGCCAGGAACTCCATTGAGCAGGACAGAAGAAGTGCCTGAAGACAGTAACTGCCTAATCCATGTAATCCATCTATTGTCAAAACCTTTTGCAGCAAGAATCCTTAATACAGCCTCATGCTGAATGGAATCAAAGGCCTTTTCAAAATCCAACTTGAGCAAAAGGATGGGCTGCTTAGACTGGTTGCACTGATGGATATATTCAAAAGTCCATGCAAGACAATTCTGGATTGTTCTTGATTTTATGAAGCCATATTGGTTTTTATGGATACATTTAATGATTTCCTGCTGAAATCTATTAGCAGCCAGTTTTGTAAGGAATTTGAGGCCAACACTAGTAAGGGAGATAGGCCGAAAGTCTCCCACCCCCTCAGGCGACTGTTTCTTTGGTATCAGTGTAATGTAAGCATCATTGAGGTTTTCAAACTGCACTGTACCAGCATGAAACTCCTGCACCAACTGAATAAAATCAGCAGAGATTATTGGCCAGCACTTTTTAAGAAAAAGACCATTGAAGCCATCAGGCCCAGGTGCCTTATCAATGGGCATTTCATTGATAACCTTCTCTATCTCCTTAATCTCAAAAGGTTTTGTAAGTACCTCCAAGCCCTGAACCGTAGGTATTAGTGAGAGAATGTTCTCATCCAAAACTATCGGCCTAATCATCCCCATTCTGTTTTTGAAGGAAATCAAGAACTCTCTGGCCATAACCTCATGATTAGATGTAACAGATCCATCAGGAAACACCAGACTAGCAATTGAATTTTTTCTGAATCTTTCAGTTGCCATGGCCTGAAAAAATTTGGTGTTTTCTTCTCCAACTTTAATATACCTGATAGTACATCGTTTCCTCCAGTAAAGATATTGCATGTGCAGCAGGTGCTCATGGTGTTGCTTGATGATTTTTCTGAAGTTACTCTCAGGCCTAGAAAGATGTCTCATGTCCTCAAGATTGTCCAGCCAAAGAATTACCCAGTTACATTTCTCAATCAGCCCTTTAATATGAGATAAACCTTTCTGCCATTTCTTCAAAGCAAACCGCAAAGCCTTTAATTTATCAACAATAACTGCTGCAATATGACTTTTACGAGAAGGACGATTCCAAACCTCTTGCACACAATCAAAGAAACCAGCCTGATGCACCCAAAAGTTTTCAAATCTGAAGATATGTGCCTTTGGGATGGATGTACTGATGTTAACCAGGCAGGGCACATGGTCAGACGCAGTTTTTGCCAAAGGAGTCACTTGTGTCATTGGATATGAGTTAATCCAACTAGCAGAAGTAAACACCCAGTCCAGTTGCTCCAAAAGAGGCATGTCCTGCATGTTGGACCAAGTAAACCGTCTTCCCTTTAAGGGGAGCTCAAGTAATCCCAAATGGCCAATAATTTCATTGAAAATAAACATATCATTTATGTCACCACCCGGGAGGTTCCTATTATCAGTGCAACGAATAAAATTGAAATCTCCCATCAACATCCATAGTTGGCTAGGGTCAATATCCAAATTGTATATCCAAGAGACAAACTCATCCCTAAGTTCACCCTGACAAGGACCATAAACATTAACCAGAAACCACTGTTCATTGTTATGGACAGAAGTAAACTGCATGACAATAGCGTAGGGTTTAGCTTGTAAGAGAGTGCCCGATCGCCAAGCAGTTAAAAGGCCCCCCGAGGCACCTCTAGATGGGGAATCAACAAATTGATCAAAACCATGAGGACAGATGGATTTCATAGTTGCCTGAGAGCATGAAGAAAGATTAGTTTCTTGAAGACAAACTACTGAACATTGACTTTCAGTCACTTTCTCTCTGACAGAACGTTGTCTCGTATCTGAGTTCAAGCCACGGACATTCCAACATAAAACCTTCCAACTACGCGTCTTGATACAATTCATTAACCACCGATGAGCATAAAAGTATATAAAGCATAACATACAATGCCATACGACCCAAAAGATAACATAGTTCAGAGGCACAAAATGACAGTTCCCTAAACTGACAAAGTTCAACCATAGAGAGAACACGCATAACATGCAACCGAGGCGGAGCCAAATAAGATGACATAATCATTAAGCTGAAGATGCAGACGAGTCCTCCTGTGGATTAACCATAAGCTTATCCATCGACAGCTGAGAGGGATCGATCTCCAGCTCCACGCCAACCGCCTGAAGCACTCGAATTGGAGTGTGTGGAGGTGCAGCAGTCGAAGCATCCTCAGCGCCATCCGCAGAAGTGGGCTGGGCCTTGTCCTCCATGGGCTTAGCACGTGGGCGCTTCTTTGATGGCTGAAGCGAGAGCTGCTCAAAAACCACGTTTTTGAAGCCATCTAACTTTGCCGTGCTCCGAGTGCAACGTCTCAATGAAGTATCAACCACAGGGGGCTTCTTCTTCTCTCTTCGCTTTCTGACAGTTTGTTCCACAGAGAAAACCATAGGTGTTGATTCAGTAGAGCCAGAAACAGGTGTTGATGCAGCAGAAACTGAATTGGCAGCATTAGCAGGTGCCACATCTTCAGAAGCAGAGGGAGAATCTGCAGGCAAGTTCTCAAACAAAGCTCTGGTCACTGGTCGCTTCACCACAACAGCTCTTCTGTCAGCCACAACCAAGGGAAGAGAAGCATGCAAACAAGACCTCTGCTTGGACTCATCAAAAGCAATGGACCAAGTCCTCTTGGAATAAATGATTGCGCCCGACGGCTTGCAAAAGATAGACCTGGGCACTTCCTTCACTGAGAAGTCAAACATGAGGTTCTGGAAAGACCTCTTCCAGATCATTTTTGGAGGGAGAGGAGGGCCAGCGACAATACGCGCCATGCCAATGAATATCTCATGGTACTGAATGACAGGTGGATGGTAGGGCACGATTGCCAACTGATTTTCCTCAAATACTTGATGCTGCTGAAGATTTGGTGGAGGAACATGCTGATTGCCCGGCTCTGGTTGATCCACAGACACTGAGCCCTCAGGTTGATCAATCACAATAGAAACTTGATCCTGTTCAGGCGCAGGCGGCTGCAAGACCTGCTCATCAACAGCTTCATCACCCCACACTGCATTACCCCAACCAGGCACATCCTCATTAACAGGTGGAGCAGGTGGAACAAGAGGAGCATCATTCCATCCCAACATTGGGTACGGAGGAAGAACAAACGGCAAATTATCCTGAAACAAGTTACCAGGCAACGGGTGGGGGTTACCATCTAACGGCATTGGGTCTTCATCATTTGGCATTTGATCTGCAAAATCAGCACCAAGAACATAACATGCAGCAGTCCAGGACACTTGAGCACCTCCCCACTCCGCATAATCACCAAAAACCACATCTCTTGGAACTAACGGAGTATCAAGGAAACTAGCCTCCACCATAGTTCGGACAAGGTAAGGATCCTCACTGCAAGAAATAAACTTGACGAAAGTACCAACAACCTGCGAGATGAACTCAGTAGTGCAGTAGTCGAGAGGAATCCCAATGAACATTAACCAGCCCTTGCGAAAACCATTTGTTCCTTTGAAATTTTCCCCCTCATCATGCTTCATAAATCTAACAAACGATCATTGCCCAACGGAAAAGGCGCGTGCTGGATCAAGTAATATCTAACTGTCGGATCTCTGACTTGAAACAGACCCACCCCATGGAACCACGGCTGAGCAGATCGAACCAAAATACCTGAATCTTGCAGAAACTGAACCACCTCTTCACGCACTGGGCCAAGCGGTCCGTCCGGCGCCGGCATTACTTCAGCAACCATGTAGTCCTCATGGCGTCGGGTCGGCCTAGCAGCAGACGTGAAGAAGGTGCGAGGAAGCCGACGATCGCCACCATCAATGATGTGGTGGCCAACAGGCACGAAGTGCTGAGGATCAAGCTCATAGTTCGCCATGGATGGAGCAGGGGGAGTTCGTTGTTTTTCTTTGGCGTGAGGAGAGGGAAGATGCAATGGGGGCGGCGGCGATGGGACTGGACAGTCTATCCCAATAACTCCGGCTCTGTTCCCATGAGAGGCAGCAGATTTCGATAAAATCGTTTTTTGTTGCACCGAAATTGGCTTCCAAACCAATCCATTGGAGCGCGCGAAATCATTACAGTCTCTGCTAGAGTGACCAGGGCGGGAGCAAGCCGAGCAGACCGCTCGCATTCCACATGCCGCAGACAAGTGGCCCCTCTAAGAGCAGATAGGACATGTCATCACGCGGTCCACCATGTCATCGACCATGGCTTCAAACTGTTCCGCAGCCTCTTGAGAGGAGGGGATATGTTCATCACCGATCAGTGGGCTTGGATCCGAAGGCGTGGAAGGCCCAGAATTAACTGGGCAGACCGTCTCATTTGGGCCATGGCAGGCCTCCATCTCGACTGGATCAGCAACAGGAATATTTTGAATCGGAGGCAATCCCGCCTAAGCAGAAAGCGCGGGCGTAATCCCCACATGCACGGTCCTCAGAAACCGGATCAGCAGCCGGAGCAGATGAGATCGGCCGGCACAACTCCGGCAATGGAGAGATCGTGCCAAAAACAATGGGTGGACGAGCCATAGTCCAATGCAATTCCATCGCGGGGGATGAATGAATGACTACACACTCATGAACAGGGAGATCATACCCCGCATCCCTCATAGTGTCAATGCATTTTTGCGAAGCTGGATATCTATATCCCTTGCAAGCCGAGTAGCGCTCAAACATGGCAAAAGAAAGAGTCTTCTTAGAGGAAGCAACTGATTTTATGGCAGATCTAACTTGAGGCTTATGCATAGCCAAAAGGCCTAAAGATGATCGGCGCTTAGTTGGACTAACTAAAATCCACTCAGCATCACATTCTTTCCTCCAGATCCTGAGCTCCCTAATCCAATTCGGTCCACCATTACCCCACAAATGAAAATAACACTTGAAGAGATCACAGGCAAAGGAGCAGAGGTCCATGATGATAAAACCAACTTGCTTGCAAGAAACATGGAAAGAATAAACCTTGCCTTTGATGTGATCAACATGAAGATCAATAGCCGAACCTCCAATCGCAGCTTCCAAAGCCGCAGCCACAGAATCCACCGAGAGACGGAAGGCATGGCGACTGAATGAAACAAGTAAAATAAAAGGCCTTCGCTGCCCCAAAGGATGAACCGAATTCCCCGTAGATTTGAAAACCTCCTCCGAAAAAACCCTACCCTTGGAGAAATCCAAGCCAAGGGTAGATCCACCAGAAGAACCCATGGAAGATGGGTATTTCCTTGATCCAGAGGAGACGTCGGAGATGATGATCGGAGAAAGTCCACAGATTAGTGGAGGAGTGGAGAGATCGCCGGAGAAGGGGGTAGCGCCATGGTGGGGGGTGGGAGCGCCATCCTCAGTCAACTCGCTTGCGTGTTCCCACATTACAAGTGTTGTATTGCTCTATAGTTTCCCACACTTATATTCTGTCCATTCTGCTTTGTCTTGAACAAATATTATTTGAACTGTGTCTCTATCTTGATTTGGCAACAAAAACTAGAATGATATAGACCATAAAGTGACCATGGTACATAGATATATTTTTGTTTCATGTTGTTATCCTGTCCACTTTACTACTGAACTCATTTACCAAAATGAGTTTCATATACAACATGGTAAACATGTGATGTGTCTCCTTGTTTTTCTTTTAGAATGCGGACAAAATATTGGAGAACAGTACCGCGTTATCCAATGGTAAAGGAAGTAATGCAGATAAGGTTCAAGATAGTGAGACATCCCTGTTGGTCTCCAAGAAAGTTGATAAAAACTATCTTGATGACAATGAGGGAACCCAAAAGTCATGTTTTGATGTAGTGTTCGAGTTACTGGCCACAACTGCTGGCACAAGCTCTTCGAACTCGCTGCCTGAATTGGTTCATCTTCTTGAGTCTCAACTTCAAGTTGAAAGACATCGATCAGATGTGCTGCGACAGGAAGCCGGAGGACTGAGGAAGTCCCTGCAGAATTCATATGCATATTTCCTGGTGCAACAACAACCACTGGAGGATTTAAGCGCCAAACAAGAGAAAGTTAATAAGCTTGCTAAGCATCTTGCCAGCATTTTGGTTACCCAGGATATTGTTTCTTGAGATCTTCTGAAGTGGTTTCAGTTCTAGATTTGTTTTGCTGCAGCGTTAATTTGCGCTGGTCGCCAACTTTGACAACCAGTGTATATGATATGTTGCTTTGTTCCCTATATTTGCACTGGTGGCGAACTTTGATGCCCAGTGGATGTAATATGTGTAATAGCCGTGATAGCCTAGCATTAGTTGCTTGCTTATATATTTCCTTGTCTTATTTATTTGTTTGCTTGTAGTCATTGCAGTTCTTTTTCCGCGGTTTGCTAGTGGATGTAATAACCTATTTTTTTAATACTAGGCCACAATAACCATGGGCTAATATTTACTGTAGTGACACTAGGCCTCCTATGGGCCGTAGAAATAGTGGGCCTTCTACGGGTCGTAGAAACAATGGGCCTTCTACGGGCCATGGAAATAGTGGGCCTTTTGCGGGTCGTATCATCAATGGGCCTTATGATGTCGTATCATCGATTGGCCAAACATGGGCCAAACAGACCGCATTATGGTTGTAAACGGGCTAGAGTTGGAATCGTCCGTTCATGGGCCGACCATAATGGGCCATCGTTAATAGGCCAAATTTGATGACGCTACGAAAACGGCCCAACGTATCAACGGACCACAAACGGGCCGACTGTAACCATGGGCTGAATTTGGCCCACAAGCAGAAAACGACAATAACGGGCCGTAAGTAAACGAATGCTGGAAATGAGCCCAAGAATAAATGGGCCCTGAGAAGGCCGAAAGCTAAATGGGCTGGAAACGGCCCAACGGAATAACGAACCGTTAATGGGTATAAGGTGATACACTGTTCATTACGGGCCAGTTTCACAACGGGCAGTTAATGCGTGTAAAGTGATACACTGTTCATTACGGGCCAGTTTCACCACGGGCCGTTAATAGGCCAAGAGTTACAAAGGGCCTCATATAGGCCGAAAGACGTCATGGGCCATACATGGGCCAGAAGAGAAAACAGGCTGGAATCATATTGGATGGCCCAGTTGACGCTATTGGGCCTAATTTGGATAGGGCGTAAAGGGGCTTGGGTTAGCGGGCTGTAAATGGGCTATATGCGAAAAGGCTGTTAACAGGCTTTCAATGGGCCAGCCCGCCACCTTTTGACCAAGTCAAACGGGCCAGCCTTTTCATAGGAATGGGCCTCTGTTGGGCCATGCCACGTGTCGAAGTATCATAGGCGCCTTCTGTCCAATGAGTGGATGACATCTGTCCCAACGATGAGCCGACGCGTGTTTTCGCCAGCCAATGATGATTTTACACGTGGAAAATCCCCATTGGTCGGGTCTGTTAACGGGTTATCGGATCCAAAACCCGACCCGATAGCTTAACGGCGTTCCGTTACGGTGGATGCCACGTGTCGGTCACCCTTGACGAAAGCACTTCTGTGACGCGCGATTTATCGTCATGGAAGTGGACACTTCCGTGATGATAATTTTGGTAATGTCATGGAACACTTCTACGACAGCACATGTATGACTATCTTGATTCTGTCATAAATTTTTCATGGATGTACATGCATGACAAAAAACGCGACCTACTGTGACAAACACGTATCATCACGGAAGTGTATTTTTTTGTAGTGTAGACAAGTTATGGAAAACACCAACCAAGACATGGGATGCCAGTTGTCTGTTTCAAAACCGGTAGATCTCGGGTAGGGGGGCCCAAGCTGTGCGTCTAAGGATCAATGGTAACAAGGGACAATGGGACACAATGTTTACCTAGGTTCGGGTCCTCTTAAAGGAGCTAAAACCCTACGTCCTGCTTGATTGTATTCGATGAGTACAGGGGTTACAAGAGTTGATCTACCTCGAGATCGTAATGGCTAAACCCTAGTTGTCTAGCCTATGATTATTCTGATTGCCTCTACGGACTAAATCCTCCACTTTATATAGACACCAGAGGGACCTAGGGTTGTACAAGGCCAGTTTACAAGGAAGGTGTTGGGGATATAACTACTGAGTGTAAACCGCCTAGGAGGGGCCGGTTCACCCTCAAGTATATTGAAGCCTCACGAAGACTCAGAAGATGGTGCTTTACTATGAAGCTTAGAGGCCCGGAGCCCAAGGGCGGATTAGGGCCCATAGTGGTAAACCGCCATAGTCATGTAACTTGTGTTGTAAGATGAGGAAAGGAGAGACCGAGCCGAACACTGGTATGAGTCGGCCTCGGGACTCTGTAGACCGGCCGGGCATCAACACGTGTATATAAGGGGACGACCCAATGGCAGTTCAGGGACAAGAAACACAACTCGATATCCAGGCATAGCTTGTTTAGCTCCCTGGTTAGCGAGACCCCAATAATCCCATCACAACTAGACGTAGGCTTTTACCTTCATCGAAGGAGCCGAACTAGTATAAAATCCCTCATGTCCTTAGTCCGGTTTAACCCTTTAAGCTAACCCATCGTAATGGCTCCACGACTAAGTCCTTACACGAGGACATCTGACGTGATATTTCCACGACAGTTGGCGCCCACCGTGGGGCTATCGCACAATGGTTTCGAGTTCTTGAAGGGCAGCTTTGAAGGAC
Source organism: Triticum dicoccoides (assembly GCF_002162155.2). NCBI lineage: Eukaryota > Viridiplantae > Streptophyta > Magnoliopsida > Poales > Poaceae > Triticum > Triticum dicoccoides. Next base: position 32,685,722 of record NC_041387.1, read on the forward strand.
TCAAAGGATACGTGGCGGGCCGGATTACCAAGAGTCGTCACGGCAAGCTCTACATCGATGATGCAGGCTGGGGCCCCGAGGCCGGCTCAATCGAGTACGGGTACCGGGTCCCCTTCGGTGGAATTCATGTCTTCATCTGCAAGATCGGCGGACCGGGCCCTGAGCCGGACATCTGCACTGACCTCATCGAAACGGCTCAGCGTGCAAGTCCCGCCCGGATCCAGCCTCCCATGAAGCGTGCGTTCGTAGGATGTGTCCACGGGATCGGTTCTGAACCGGTGTCTGAGGGTGACACGATGGCTTATTCCGACGGCGAATCATCTGGGGAAACTGAATCCTTGTACCAAGTTCAGGATGCCGTGTTTGAAGGGTATTCCGATGGCACCAGTATTTCAGAGTTCCTTAAAACGCCGAACCACGTTGGAATCTTCATGGCTGGAACACAGCCAACCTTGCAAAACTCTACTACAGCGGCGTCTGGACCGGTAGCAGGGGCAGGAGGCTCCGTGCGCCGGCCAGCTCAAGTTCTCTCCGGTTTGATGGATGCTTGGGCAGCCTTGTTAACCACAACAATTACACCAGCAACGCAGGATCAGCACAATGCGGACATTGGTAGTCTGAAGGATCAGATAACACAAGCCAAAGCGGACTTAGCAGCTGAGGAAACCAGGATGGCTGAGGAGCGGGCCGCTTTAGACGCCCAGGCGCAAAGGATTCAAGCTGAGAATTATCAGGTTTTGATGGATCAGAACGCTTTAAATCAAGTGTCCAGGAGGAAACATCAATCTCGCTTGCCGGCGGATTACAATGCAATGAATCTCTTTGGAACGTCGGGGGCAGGACTAGTAACCCGCCAGCAGTAAATCAGAATACCGATCCAAGGACCGGGGCTCCAAATCAACCTCAGATGATGGGTCCGCCTCAACATACGGACAACCCGCCACGATACACCACACCGCCGCCGGGTCACTTTTCTACCCCATTGGATAATATGATACTAGCAGCATCCCGGTTGGCCGCTATTCCGATCGGAGGTGAATCGCCGGCAGCGGTTGAGACACGATGGGCCAGGGATCTTCTCCAAACAGCTTTGACACAGCATCAAGCTTACTCATACAGCCGAGACAGGGTTCACTCAACTCCATGACTGAGAAAAAGCTATAGCAGGCATATAGATGAACCGGAGGTGTCTAGCAGTGTGCGGCGCCGCATTGTCCCTCAAGGGCCTAATCCGGTGCATGGAGGTATGAACGCTCAGGACGTGGTGGATAATGGCAGAGCACGAAGGGAAGCCACTTTAGCAGCCCAACAAACGGGTCGATACCAACCCGCCCCGGTTCAGCCAACAGCGTCAGTAGACCGTGGAGTCGGTGTTGCTTTCAGCTCGTGGGGGGAACCGTGACTTATTCCGGCTCTCCGGAATGTGCGATTGCCTAAGGACTTCAAGGGCCCACGTAAGGTGCCAAATTACACCGCTGATCCGCCACCCGAGGCGTGGGTGGAGAGTTATGAGATGGCGATGGAGATGCTGGACGTTGATGAAGCGGCCTGTGCAAAGTACTTCACGATGATGTTGGAGGGAACAGCCCGTACTTGGTTGAAAAATTTACCACCCAACTCATCGAGTCATGGGACCAGTTGAAGGCCCGGTTTATAGCCAACTTCAAGGACACATGTAAGCAACCCATGTCCATTGTGGACCTTGACGCCTGTGTGCAGGGGGAGAACGAGTCAACAACTCATTGGGTGCACCGGGTTTCAGAAGTCTTGCACTCATCGGACCGTATTAACGTCGGTTCGGCAATCATCACCTTGGAGCGTAATTGCCGGTTTAAGTCACTGAAGATGAAGTTGGGACGGCTCAAGCGTCACTGCAATGACATAGGTACCCTCATGGCCGCTTTGGTTAAGTACGCCGATTCTGATAATACCAAAGATCCCGATTATGATCAGGAGAAGGGAAAGAAGAACGGTGGTGCAAAGGGACAGCAGCACAACCAAGGAGGTCATGGGAATAATGGTAAGCGTAAAGCAGATTCAAATTTTGTAGCTAATGCTAATGTGCAGCGCCGTAAGGGTAAACCGCCCCAGCGTGGTGGCACAATGAATCTGGAACATTTGTTGAATCAACCCTGTCTAAAGCATGGGACCAAGGAGGCTCCTGCGACACATCTCTGGAAAGATTGTAACATTATGAAGGAGTTCAAAAACTCTGATCTTTTCCGGTATGATCAGGGTCCATCGGGCGGTTCAGGCCCAGGTTTTCATGGCGGCGGCGGTTCAAGCTCTGGATTTCAGAATAATCAAGGCAACCAGAACAGCCAAGGTGGTAATAATTAGCAGAATAATCAAGGAAATCAGCTGCAGTCGAATTATCAGAGTCACCCAAAGCAGTTGAATGGTGGGCAGTATCATGTGTTCACCACTAGTTTGTGTAAGCGTGATCAGAAGCTTCACAAGAGGGCAGTTAATGCTGTTGAACCGGCAGTACCACATTACCTGTGGTGGTCCGAGCAACCCATTGTATGGAGCAGAGAGGATCATCCGCCCCGGGTTGATAATACGGGTCACCTAGCATTGGTGGTGGCACCTCGGGTGGGAGGTTATAAGTTTACCAAGGTACTCATGGATGGAGGGAGCAGTATCAACATTATATATTATGAGACCTCCGTCGCATGGGATTGACTAACAAGAGTCTTAAACCGTCCAATACTGTTTTCCATGGTGTGATACCAGGTAAATCAGCGTATCCTGTTGGTAAGATCGCTTTGGAAGTTGTATTTGGTGATGAACATGATTCCCGGTCTGAGACATTGACCTTTGAGGTAGTAAGGATCTAGAGCCCGTACCACGCATTGTTTGGACGACCAGCTTATGCAAGGTTCATGGCAAGGCCTTGTTATATTTACTTGCAGCTAAAGATGCCGGGTCATAAAGGGACCATTACGATTCACGGAAGTCGCGAAATCGCTTTGGACTATGAAGAAGGGGATGCGGCCTATGCTGAGTCGGTTTGTGCTACAGAGGAGCTGAAGTTTTATAAGGAAAATGTTGATCCGGCAGACATGACCCCTTTGAAGAAGCCTACCACTGAGCATGACCCGACTCTACATTTCAAACCGGCTGATGAGACTAAACTTGTTGACTTTGTTCCTGGAGATTCATCTAAGCAGTTTAGCATTAGTACAAATCTGGATCCGAAATAGGAAAGCGCGCTCATCGAGTTCATCCGGGAGAACCGGGACATTTTTGCATGGAAGCCTTCTGACATGCCAGGTGTACCGAGGGAACTCGATGAGCACACTCTTAATATTGATCCCAAGTTTAAACCGGTCAAGCAATTTCTTCATCGCTTTAACGAGGAAAGGCACAAGGCAATTGGTGAAGAGGTAGCCTGACTCCTGGCTACTGGGTTTATCGTTGAAGTGTTCCACCCTGAGTGGTTGGCTAATCCGGTGCTTGTTCTTAAGAAAAACGGCACTTGGCGCATGTGTGTGGATTACACAGATTTGAACAAAGCTTGTCCGGCCGATCCTTTCGCTCTCCCGCATATTGATCAGATCATTGATGCGACGGCGGGTTGTGAGCGTTTGAGTTTTTTGGATGCTTATTCAGGCTATTATCAGATCAAAATGGCAGTTAAGGACCAGGAGAAGACCGCCTTCATCACTCCCTTTGGAGCCTTCTACTATGTTTCTATGCCCTTTGGACTCAAGAGTGCCCAGGCGACTTACCAGCGCTGTGTGCAGAATTGTCTTCACACTCAGATTGGGCGCAATGTTCATGCCTATGTTGATGACATTGTGGTAAAGTCCAGGAAGAAGGAGACATTGATAGATGATCTCAAGGAGACCTTTGACAATCTACGGGTCTACAAGATGATGCTCAATCCGGATAAATGTGTCTTCGGTGTTCCGGCAGGCAAGCTTCTAGGCTTTCTCGTGTCCAACAAGGGGATCGAGGCTAATCCGGAGAAGATCAAAGCGATTACATCTTTGGCTAAACCAGCGTGCATCAATGATGTTCAATGTTTAGCAGGTCAGATTGCAGCACTAAGCCGGTTTATCAGCCGTTTGGGAGAGAAGGCGATCCCGCTATATCAGATGTTGAAGAAAACAGACACCTTTGTCTGGAGTGATGCGGCTAATGCGGCGTTTGAAGACTTGAAGCGCCAGTTGGCTGAGCCGCCAGTCCTTGCTGCTCCGGTTGACAAGGAGCCCTTATTGTTGTACGTGGCTGCTAATGCTCGTGCTGTCAGTGTGGTAATTGTGGTGGAGCGCAAGGAGGCTGGTAAGGAGTACCTGGTTCAACGGCCGGTTTACTATATTAGTGAGGTGCTTATTGAGTCAAAGCAGCGATATCCGCATTGGCAGAAACTTGTATATGGGGTTTTTATGGCAAGCCGGAAGCTCAACCAATATTTCCAAGGCCATCCCATTACAGTGGTCAGTTCAGCTCCATTGGGTGATATAATTCAGAACAGGGAGGCAACTGGCCAGGTTGCAAAATGGGCAATTGAACTTGGTCCACATGGCCTGAAGTATGTGCCTCGAACAGCTATTAAGTCTCAGGCACTTGTGGACTTCATCAATGATTGGACTGAGTTGCAGGCGCCTGAGGACAAACCGGATAATACATACTAGACTATTCACTTCGATGGGTCCAGGCAATTGGAGGGCTCGGGGGTTGGCGTTGTTCTTACTTCCCCTCGAGGTGATAAGATTCGTTACGTCCTCCGTTTAATGTTCCCCTGTACTAACAATGCAGCTGAGTATGAGGATCTGCTCCATGGGCTCCGTGTGGCCAAGGAGATGAACTTAAGCCGGGTGTGATGTTTTGGAGACTCTGATCTGGTGGCTCAGCAAGTTTCTGGTACTTGGGATTATAAGGATCCACTCATGGTGGCTTACAGACGTGAGGTGGATATTGTGGCAGGTTACTTCAAAGGGTATCAGGTTGAGCATATCGACCGGCGCAAAAACGAAGCAGCAGACGCTTTAAGCCGGCTTGGATCTCAGCGGAAACCGGTACCCCCTAATACCTTTCTAGATATCTTGCATAACCCGTCTGTTAAGTTGCCTATAGAGGAGGAATTGGTTGTTCCTGATCCGGAGGCTCAATTAGTGGCCGCTTTACACATTGTGCCGGATTGGACAGTTCCGTATCTGGCGTATATGAACTGGGGCGAGTTACCAGATGATGAAGTCCTGGCTCGGCAGATTGTTCGGCGGTCCAAGTCCATGGTTATTCACAATGGCGAGTTACACCGCTGCAGCGTTTCAGGCGTATTTCAGCGTTGTGTTTCCCCTGAAGAAGGCCAAGAGATCCTACGGGAAATTCATGAAGGGGATTGTGGTCATCATGCCAGTTCAAAGTCCTTGTTTGCAAAGGCTTTCTGTCATGGGTTCTACTGGTTGACAGCTCATGCTGATGCGGAGGATCTGGTAAAGCGATGTGATGCTTGTCAAAAGTTTTCACGCAGGGCTCATGTTCCGGCTCAAGAATTAAGGATGATTCCCATCACTTGGTCGTTTGCCACCTGGGGACTTGACATGGTGGGACCCTTTAAGCGCTCCAGGGATAAGAAGACCCACCTGCTGGTGGCGGTTGACAAGTTCACCAAGTGGGTTGAAGCGGAGCCTGTCAGCAAGTGTGATGCGGCTACGGCGGTTCAATTTCTCAAAAAGATTATCTTCCGTTTTGGTTTTCCACACAACATCATCACGGATAATGGCACAAACCTCTCTAAAGGTGAGATGGAAGATTTTTGTCAGAGAGAACACATCCGGCTTGACTTAGCATCTGTAGCGCACCCCCAGACCAATGGTCAAGCAGAGAGAGCTAATCAAGAAATCTTGAAGGGTATTAAACCCCGGCTTATGGTTCCTTTAAAGCAGACGTCGGGTTGTTGGGTGGAAGAATTACCTTATGTATTATGGAGCATCAACACCACTCCCAATAGATCGACGGGTTACACGCCTTTCTTCATGGTGTACGGGGCAGAGTCGGTCCTACCAAGTGATATTCGTCACGATTCACCCTGGGTTGCCAATTATGTTGAAGCGGACAATGAGCAAGCACGCCAGGAGGCGTTGGACCTGTTGGATGAAAAATGAGATATGGCTTTAGCCCGTTTGGCGGTTTACCAGCAAGACTTGCGGCGTTATCATAGCCGTCGGGTTAGAACAAGAACCTTTCAAGAAGGCGATTTGGTGCTCCGGCTCATCCAGGATCAGACCGACATGCACAAGTTATCCCCACCTTGGGAAGGACCCTTTGTGGTCAGCAAAAATCTGCACAACGGATCATACTACCTCATTGACGTTCAAGACAACTCACGTACTTCTGAGGAGGAGACCCGGCGGCCATGGAACATAGCTCTCCTACGGCCTTACTATACTTGAGCCATAGGCTTTTCTTATGTACATATTTCGACAATGTATATATTATGATCAATAAAATAAACTAGCATCCTTGCTATAAGCAGGGCTTCTACTGTTTTTCTCAAATATCCTTTGAGTTGCATGGGGGCTTCAGCTGACAAAGCGGAGTACTACCTATTAAACCGGCTCTCATGCCACAATACAGCTCGGAAGCTGCACACCCAAAGGGCCAAAGAGAGTCTGGATGCTATGCACAACTCAAACATAGGCACCTAATGAGCACAGCTCATCATGTTACTTGGGGGCTCCTTGTGTCAAATACCAAGGAGTTTGAATGGACCCTTGTAGCTGGGTATCGCCCCACGGCTTGGAAGCCTGGTATATTTACCTAAAACCCCGGGTTAGCCTGCCTTCATCAAGTAAGCCACTCCTATCCAGGTAATCCTGGCACGACCCTCCGAACGTTTGACAGTTACTCTCCTTGAGACCCTGAACTTGTCAATGTTAAAACGGTGATTGGTTAGTTGGAGGTCCATCTTAAAAGGCTTCGTCAAATGGCTTAACTCAGCGGCCTGGCAGCCCATGAAAAGCCTCGAATTTGGGCCTGGCAGCCCTTGAAAAGCCTCGACTACACGGTTTTATTTGCACTTGTTTCTATTTTCTCTTTGCTGACTTTTGTGTTAAACCGGCATCTTCGATCTGGTATGGCTTTTCGGTCATCACATTAACCCGGTGTTAGTTAACCCGGCTTGGATCTCAGCTCAAAGTTGATGAACCTTATTATTAAACCGGGGTGTATTCACCCGGCCTGGCTTTGACTACTTGTCGCCAGTTTTGATCATCTGGTGTTCATTGTAACCCGGCATGACTTCTTATACACCATCAGTACAAGGTGAAGTTGTACAAAAATTCAAGATTTGGGTCTTCACCCTTATTACAGTCAAAGTTGGTAAACCAACTAACATGACATATCACATCACAGGTATGAGTTGTTTCATATTTCGTAAAGTTTGGTTATCAAATAGGCTTTACCTTGGGCATTATGACCCGTCCGGCAGTAAACCGCCAGGACAATTCATTTTTTGCAGACATAGGGATTGCATCTTATGATATATGAGCCAACATTGAAATTTTAGTGACGGAACACATAAAGTAATTCCCACTGCATGATGGCAACGGATCAAAGTATTTTTGCTACCCTATTACAAGGCGCTTACAGCCCAAGATATGGAATTGTCTTAAACCGGACAGTTTTTGCAAAAGCAACCGGATTGCCGGATCAAGCATCGTCGCCATGTTAACGTGAAGTAGATGGATCATCTGGCGTCGGTTCAGCCTCTTCATTCACCTCCAGTGGCTGGAAGTCGGCGGGGGTCCAGTCAATCCGGGTTAAGGCCTGAAAGATAGCCTCTTCACTTATAAGATCAGTCGGATCAACGTCAGGGGCATAAGTGTGCTTACGGATTGGTGGAATCAGATTTTGCACTTCCGGAATGACAGCCTCAACCCGTTTGTTGTCAGCATCATAGAAGGACCGGTGAACTGTCAGTTTGCTTCTTCTGCCAACTGACTCGCCATGTTGACGTGAAGTAGATGGATCATCTGGCATCGGTTCAGCCTCTTCATCCCCCTCCAATGGCTGGAAGTCAGCGGTGGTCCAGTCAATCCGGGTTAAGGCCTGAAAGATAGCCTCTTCACTTATAAGATCAGTCGGATCAATGTCGGGGGCATAAGTGTGCTTACGGATTGGTGGAATCAGATTTTGCACTTCCGGAATGATAGCCTCAACCCGTTTGTTGTCAGCATCATAGAAGGACCGGTGAACTGTCAAGTTTGCTTCTTCTGCCAACTGACTCGCTAGAGGACGCATCTCCCTTGTTACACGTTTGAGGGCGTCATTGTCAAATACTGCCCCATTTTCCTGTTCACTAGGAAAGCCCTTGGCAATATCAACCGGATCAAGGTCGGCTATCCATGCCTTGGCTCGGGTCAGTGCTAACAAAGCGCCAGCCCTGGCGGCGGATCGCTTCACCTCTTCTATCTGAGCTGGCGTCATAGATAACTTAGCCAGAGTGTCCTTGATCAGTGTCGGAGCAGCACTATCGTAAGAAGCTGCGCAGATAACCCGTTGGGCACCGGTATACAATTGTTCAATCAGCGTATAGGCGGCCTTGAGCTTCTTCCGCATATCAGATCCCAGCTAAGCAATGCGGCCACCTACAGCGGTTTAAGGATTTCAAGTTAAACCGACAAAATTTCAAAGCGGAATATTCATAAGGCATGGGCAAATGGTACTTACCAAATATTGCAGAAGTCATGGCATTGATTTGGCGCTTTAATCCAGTGAGCTCTTCCGTCACCGGTTTAAGAGTTGCTTCAGTGTCTTCCGCCCGCTTCAGCAACCCAGCCTTTTTGGTATCCCAGTTGGTCCGCTCAGATTTGAACCACTCTTTGAGCTGCTCCATGGTGGTTAAAGCAGTTTTCAATTCGTCCCTGGCCTTGGTGGTTTCTGTTTGTTGGGATTTCAAATTTTCTTGAAGATCAGCAATCTGATGCTTGTTGATTTATCTCACTCTGCAATAGTGAGAAGAGCATATCAATACCTTTTTGAAAGTCCCAAGCATATAACCAGTTATACACTTGGCACTTGGGGGCTAATGCGGATTACTTTTTCTACTTATTATTGAAGTCCCACAGATTAATACAAGTTTTAATCATGGCACTTGGGGGCTAATGTGTGTTTGATCAAACATACACAAGAGAAATCAACAAAGTACAGTCTGAAATATGCAAAGTCCCGGTTTAACTTTCTAAAGGCAAACCGGCCCTTGGGGGCTACAATGCAATGAAGGTACAGAGTAAAGGATTCAATGTTTACCTCATAGCACTCTTTCATCAAATTTACCAAACCGGCCTCATAGTCTCGGCTGGTGAAGAGACGGTTTAAGAAGCCGGAATGAAGGTCTTGGGCAGATAAGTCAGCATAGTCTGACAAATCAGTTTTGCTCTTTCCCTTATTCATAAACGCAAATTCATCCTTGGCGGTATGCTTGGATAAAACAACTGGATTGCCTGGGGCGGTATATGCCGTGCCAGTAACAACAACGTCATCATCCTTGGCGGGGCTTGACGGATTGATATTCTCCTTAGCAGGGCTTGGCGCTTTGGTAGCAGGGCTCGGTGGCTTGGTAGCAGGGCTTGGCGGATCAACAGTTGGATTTGGAGGGGTGGTATCAAGAGTTGATGTATCAACCTGTATCTCCAGTTCCGCCTCTGGCGGATTAGCATCAGTACCTGGATTTTCCGGAGCAGAGTGGTCTGTGGCAATCTTAGAATTTTCGCCCTCGTCTTCAGGGGTCTTCTACGGATCAACTTCGTCAGCATGGCCGCTGGTCTTGGCCTTTTTACTCAATCGGGCCTTGGCGCTACAAACATCCAAAGTTAAAATATGATAAACCGATGCATGAAGAAACAATTTGAGAAAGTATACTTACCCAGCGACGATCTTGAGGGGAGGCAGCTAAGTGGTTGATGAACCTCCAGACGAGTTGGAAGATGCCTGATAATTCGGATTAGACGGATTGAGTGGGCATCGGAAGAAACCCTTCAAAGGATAAAGCTTTTCAGGAGAATAAGTCACCTCTGGACGACGTTTCTGGGTTGGTGTATCTGGTAAACCGGACAAGGTGATTTGTTGACCACTGTGTCGGGTTGTGCGACGTTCTGCAGCTTGCTGTGTCTTCACAGAAAATTTGGGATCCAAATGAGCAAGAGGGTGAGATAGTTTTACTTTCCGGATTGTGCGGGGAACTTTTTGAACCGGCACAAGATCAGAATCAGAAGAAAGGGTGATTACCTCAGCATCGTCTGCGTGGCTGGCCTTAGCTTCCTCCTGGGAAACAATCATTGTCAATAAAATGTACGAATAAGGAACCAAGTAAGTCAAGTTTTACCTCTGCATCTGATTCCTCATCTTCTGGCAGATCAGAAGACTCTGCGGTTTTCTTCTTGGAAACCTTCTTAGTAACTTTGGTTTTTGGACGAGCTTTGGCCGGTTTAGTACGCTTCCAGAAGGAGCTGTTGGCCTATAACATTAAGGCAAGGCAGTGATTAACACACAGTTAAAGCGGAGGTGAATCAGTAAATATTAAGATAAACTTTACCGCTGGTGGAGGATTGGAGACGAAAAAAGGTGCCAATCCAGTTTGGCTGCATGCAGAGATTGTTTCATCGAGCATTTTCTTTACAGATTCAGTAACTTCAAGGTCCGTCATTACTATTTCTTGATAGCGTTGAGGGTCTTTGACGTTGCCAGTGTACTCATGCATCAATCGGGGTGGCGGCTTAAAGGCAAAATATGCCAAGATACCCAGCAGCGGACGAGATCAATGCTAGTTAAATCATCGGCCATGAGGGCCCGGACCTTGGCGATTTGAGGAGCAAAAGTTCTTCGTTCTGCGGCGGATAAGCGTGAAGGTAATGGGTGGTTATTGCTAAGCCAGTGGGGACGGTAACCTGGCAAAGGATTTTCTCCATCAGGGGCAGTGTTCCGGCAGTAAAACCAAGTCTGGTTCCAATCCTTAGGATGGCTATGATGTTTTGCATGCGGGAAGTCAACCTCTTTTCTTTTTTGAATTGAAACGCCACCAAGCTTTGTGTTGGGACCATCAGAAAACTCTGTGCGACGGTTCAAGTGGAAGAAATCCCGGAACAACTCCACAGAGGGCTCTTCTTGGAGGTAACCTTCGCAGAAGACTTGAAAGTTGCATGGTCCAATGTCTTGTGGATGGAGCTGGAAGCTTGCGAGGACATCCCGGAAAATTTTTGATCCGGGCGGGCTGAATCCCCGGTCTAAGTGTTGCATAAAAACAATCACTTCTCCATCTTGAGGTTCAAGAGGGCATTCAGAATCCGGAACACGCCAATGAAGGACCCTTTTGGAGGCTAAAGTGCCAGTGGTGACATATCCATTGTATTGAGTTTCTGTGATCTTGGATGGAACCCAATTATAGGTAGAGAATTGTTTGGCCATTCTGGAAGAAAAAACTGTGAAAGGGAAATTAAAGCCGGTTTACGATTAACGGTTTACGCATATTATTCAGTGTTAAACCGGCAAATTGCCGTCCAGATTTAATTGGCGGTTTAAGAGAGGGCTAATGGTATATGGCGGATTGATCGTCAAAAGTTAAACCGCCCGTAGGCAGAAGGGCCTGGGTTCAAAATCTGCTAAGTGTTGGCAGAAACAGGTTTCACACAGAGACGGAATTAATTTGGATCTGCCAAAGTTTCAGTAAGAAAATTTGCTGCCATCTATAAAGGTGCTAAACAGAGCAGAGAAGTCCGTACGCTCTATTAAGGGAATCTGTACAAAGAGGGAGACCTACTAAGTACCAAACTGGATGCGGAGCAACTACCACACGGGATTTATGCTACGGTTGAGTCAAAAAAGCTATGGCAGAAGTGAATACGAAGAGACTAGGGATGAGCACCTATGAACGCAGATAAAAACAGGAGCCCTAAAAGATAGATCTAGGGTTATGAGGGAGAAGGTTTACCGGATGCGCAGGACAGCGGAGGAATGCCGAAGGTCTCTGGTACAACCAGGTTGATGCAACGGCCTCTGTTGATGCAGCGTTCGAAGGTCGAGGGCGGCGGCGGAGCTTCAGAGCTGAGGCGTCGCAAGGAAGAAGAAGAAGTGCGGAAGGGGAATAAAAGAAAGGGCCCCCGGGTCTATTTATAAGGAAAATAGATAAAGACCGGCGCAAAAATCAAGGAGTCAAAAGCTGCGAGTGGCATAGCTGTCGCCTCAATTTCCGGGATGGCATTAATAAGAGGAATCTTTTTATTTGTTTTTTACAGAGATGATGTCATGATAATCTATTGTTGTGTCCAGAGGAGGACGTCACGGCGGTTTAACAAGACCTAAAGGAAGACATCATGGCGGTTTACGAGAAATGATGAAAGATGTCCACAGGATTTTTCTAAAAGAGCTGAAGATTGACATGAACAAGTTCAAACCAATCTGGGGCCTAATGTTGGGGATATAACTACTGAGTGTAAACCGCCCAGGAGGGGCCGGTTCAGCCTCAAGTATATTGAAGCCTCACAAAGACTCAGAAGATGGCGCTTTACTATGAAGCTTAGAGGCCCGGAGCCCAAGGGCGGATTAGGGCCCATAGTGGTAAACCGCCATAGTCATGTAACTTGTGTTGTAAGATGAGGAAAGGAGAGACCGAGCCGAACACTGGTATGAGTCGGCCTCGGGACTCTGTAGACCGGCCGGGCGTCAACCCGTGTATATAAGGGGACGACCCAGCGGCGGTTCAGGGACAAGAAACACAACTCGATAGCCAGGCATAGCTTGTTTAGCTCCCTGGTTAGTGAGACCCCAATAATCCCATCGCAACTAGACGTAGGCTTTTACCTTCATCGAAGGGGCCGAACTAGTATAAAATGCCTCGTGTCCTTAGTCCGGTTTAACCCCTTTAAGCTAACCCGTCGCGATGGCTCCACGACTAAGTCCTTACACGAGGACATCTGACGTGATATTTCCACGACAGAAGGGAAATAGAATATCCGGACACCAATCTTGCCGTCCACGCATATAGGAGTCCTACCCGGACACGGAGGATGGTCTTCTGCTTTATCTTCACGGCCCATCAGTCTAGCCCATATCGAATAGACAGGACACCCGAGGACCCCCTAATACAGGACTCCCTCAGTAGCCCCTGAACCAGTCTTCAATGACGATGTGTTCGATACGTGAATTGTGTTCGACATTGCAAGGCGGGTTCGTTCTCCTGAATATCGTAAGTCTGCTTCCCTTATAAAGGAATTGTGTCCAGCTCTACGTAATCAATACAAACCTTAGCCACGAAGGCAAGATGTAAAACAGGAACAGTGTCTTTTATTGACAACTTTTTTCGGCGAAGCGTCACACTTGACTCTTCAAAATTTCGAACCATTTTCACGCCTCCCGTTTCGTGTTTCGAGGTCGAGTCTTCATTGGCATGTCTTGTCAAAACGGAAATCATGCCCACTCATTACGGTATTCTCATCAATGGGATTTGGGTAACCCAACCACGCCTTACGCACGACCTCACTGGGAACAGGCGAGTTCTATGGCTTGAAAGGGGGACGGTTGGCATTTTCACCGTCTATAAGAGGACAAAGATCCCTCCTTTTTTTCCCACACCTTCCTCTAGCTTCTTCCTTCCAACCTCCAAGCTCCAGCGCCCAAAAAACTTTGGTCTTTCCCACCGCCACCATGATGCCTGCTTGAACTACGTCGGTATTACCCCAAAGAGGAAGGGATGATGCAACACAACAAAGATAGCTATTTCCCTCAGTGATGAGACCAAGGTTATCAAACCAGTAGGAGAACCACGCAACACAATGTAAACAGCCCATACACACAAATAACAAATACTCACAACCCGACGTGTGAAAGGGGTTGTCAATCCCTTTCGAGGTAACGGTTCCTAAAATTGGCGCGGAGACGTGATAAAGTTGTAATAGATAGGATAATTGGAGTGCAGATAAAATAAAGTGCAGCAAGGTATTTTTGTATTTTTGGTTTAATAAATCTGAAAATAAAAGCAAATAAAAATAGATCGCAAAGGAAAATATGATGAGAAGAGATCCCGGGGCCATAGGTTTCACTAGTGGCTTCTCTTGAGAAAAATAGCAAACGGTGGGAAAACAATTATTGTTGGGAAATTGATAGAACTTCAAATAATCATGACGCTATCCAGGCAATGATCATTATATAGGCATCATGTCCAAGATTAGTAGACCGACTCCTGCCTGCATCCCCTACTATTACTCCACACATCGACCGCTATCCAGCATGCATCTAGTGTATTAAGTTCATGGAAAAACGAAGTAATGCAATAAGAACGATGACATGATGTAGACAAGATCTATTTATGTAGAAATAGACCCCATCTTGTTATCCTTAATAGCAACGATACATACGTGTCGTTTCCCCTTCTGTCATTGGGATCAAGCACCATAAGATTGAACCCATCACAAAGCACCTCTTCCTATTGCAAGATAAATTAGATCAAGTTGGCCAAACAAAACCCAAATATCGGAAAAACAAATATGAGGCTATAATCAATCATGCATATAAGAGATCAAAGAAGACTCAGATAGCTTTCATGGATAAAAACATAGATATGATCATAAACTCAAAGTTCATCGGATCCCAACAAACACACCGCAAAAAGACTTACATCATGTGGATCTCCAAGAGACCATTGTATTGAGAATCAAGAGAGAGAGAGAGAGAGGAAGCCCTCTAGCTACTAACTACGGACCCGTAGGTCTACAAAGAACTACTCACGCATCATCTGAGAGGCACCAATGGACATGATGAACCCCTCTGTGATGGGGTCTAGATTGGATCTGGTGTTTCTGGAACTTGCGGCGGCTAGAATTGATTTCTAGAATAGCTCAGGGCTCAGGACCAGATCATCCTTGGAGACCAAAGACGGGTCTTGGTCCTTGAGCGTAGTCTCCATGCTGAGGCTCGAGGCTGAGTTAATTTGGGCTAGGAGTGATTCCTGGCTACCGATCATTGATTCTTCGCAAGGGCTCAAGGCCGGAAGCGTGTTGTGAGGAGAGGGTTCGGCCGAGAATGACTCTCAGCGCCCGAATCCTCCTTCCGCATAGAGGCCCGAAGATGGGTCTTCGGCGGATATTGTGAGCGTGGCTGAAGGCGATTCCTGACCTTCGCTCGAAGTGTATTACTCTAGGCTTTAGGCTAGCTGGAAGACCGGGGCTGATCCATAGACCGAGTTGGAGAGGGGCTCCAGAGCGGGCACTGTGAGGCCCATGGGGGTGCGGGAGGAGGTTGTGAATCCGGCGAAGACCAGATCGCCTTGTACGTCCACAACGTACTCTAAATTGCCAAATCAAATCCGGCGCTCAGGGGCGAAGTTGTCGATCTGGTCTAGATGACCAGTCGGGTTGGTGTGCAGCACGATGCTGCCGAACGCGAAGAGTTGGCCAGGGACGAAGAGGTCCCGGAGCTGACACCCTCTCCGATGATTAGGCGATCCATCGAACCTTGGGCGACCCAATAGCGAAACTCTCAATGAAAGCACCAATGTCGGTGTCAAAACTAGCGGATCTTGGGTAGGGGGTCCCGAGCCGTGGATCTGGGATTGATGAGAAACAGGAGACAAGGGACACAAGGTTTACCCAGATTCATGCCCTCTCTAAGAGGTAAAACCCTATGTCTGCTTGATTATATTTGATGTGTATGGTTATAGAGTCGATTTACCTCGAGATCAGGCGAGCTAAACCCTAGGTGGGAGAGGTGATGAATGTAGCTCTAGCCCTAAACACTAAAACCCTCGGTTTATATAGACACTGATAGGGTTAGGGTTACATGAGGTCGGTTACAATGAAGGAAAGATCCTGCCTATTCTTGGCTTGGAGGGCACACCACGACTCCAAAGTTTCCTTATCCGATCATGGATCCGTACTCGGGCTTGGCTTTGTGGTAGCCAATCAATCCGGCCCAAACACAACAGGTCGGCCGCTCGAGGACCCCTTAATCCAAGACTCCCTCAGTAGGCCTTTCCTACAAACTATATGTGTTATGATTAATATGAAAGAAGGAAATATAAGGTTCCAATTTCCATTGAAGAAAGGGACAGAATACTTCTCTATAAATAGAATTAAACCACCATATAATCTATTATGAGGGCCACCTACGGTATTAATTTGAAGGATGATAATACTTGAAACTTTTCCTTACGCCTAGCTAGGGGCGTAAAAGAATAGCACTTGCTAGAAGTCAACTCAATAGTTATCTTAATTTTTGTTTTTACTTTTTGTTTTGGTGCGTTGACACAATTATTGCTACTGTTATGATTGTTTTGATATTTTAATTAGTGTTTGTGCCAAGTAAATCCTTTGGGATGATTTGGATAATAATTGACTTGATTTTGTGAAAAACAAAAAAAATTGCTCTTAGTCCAGAAATTTATAAAAATCACTAGAACGTGTTTTTGATATGAAGTTTTACATATGATTGATATACAAACTGCCCATGTTTGTCTTAATTTTTCAGAATTTTTATAGTTAGAAGTATGGTATTTGATTAGGTCATTACAGACTGTTCTGTTTTAGATAGATTCTGTTTTGGTTGCATAGTCTGCTTCTTTTAATGATGTTATGGATTATATAGGGGGTTTATGTCATGGAGAAGTTGGAATACGGTAGGTATTATGCAATAATAAAATATGATGAATTCATAACAGTACCTAAAGTTTATGATTTATCTGTTATGCTAACGGATCTCACGAGGTTTCTGTTGAATTTTGTGTGCTGAAGTTTTCAAGTTTAGGGTGACACAACGATGCATGAAGGAATAAGGAGCGGCAAGACCCTAAGCTTGGGGATGCAAAAGGCACTCCAAGGTAATATTCAAGGAAGACCCAAGTGTCTAAGCTTGGGGATGCCCCGAATGGCATCCCCTCTTTCGTCTACAATTTATCGGTATATCACTTGGAGCTATATTTTTATTCATCACATGATATGATGCTTTGTTTGATTTTTAGTTTGTTGTAATCATTGTTTGTTGGACACAAATTTTGAGATGGACACGCATTTATTCATGATTTATTACAATACTATATGTGCTTCACTTATATCTTTTGAGCTAGGCAGTATCTCTAGCGCTTCACTTATATCTTTTAGAGCACGATGAAGGTTATATTTTATAGAAATAATTACACTCTCATGCTTCACTTAAATCTTTTTGAGAGTCTAATAAATAGCAATGGCAATTTGCACGGGTTATAAAACTAGTCCATAAAGGATAGGTATTCAAGGGGGTATAATAAAAACTTTCATGTAGATCATTGAATATGATATGTTTGATTCTCTGCAATAGTTTTGTGAGTTTAGTAAGAATATTGATGTTAAGGTTTGTGATTCCCAAGGGATGCACGTATAGTCTCTAGTTATGCGATGAAGTTGGAGCATGATTTATTATTGATTGTCTACATTATGAGTGGCCGTCGGGGTTGGGCGATGGTCTTTTCGTACCAATCTATCCCCCTAAGGGCATGCAAGTAGTAGTTTGCTTCGAGGTCTAATAAAACTTTCACAATATGATTTATAAAGACAACTGCTGCCCATGGCCTCCCTCCCACCCACCCCCCTCCCACCGGCGCCCACGGCGACTACCATGATCCCACCCAATCCACCCAAATCCAACCAGCCAAATCTGTTCCCCTTCCAATGGATCCATTCAATGATCCCCACTCCATTGCTCATCAACTGGATTTCTCTTTTGGACATCATTTCAGATCTTAGGTTCGTGATCTATTTGTTTCTATGGTCAACCCGGTGTCACCCTCTTCTGGCTTCATCTTGGTGACATCGTTTGGTAGATCGACGTTTAGGCTTGATCCTTTGAACGTCAGCCTTGCTATGCGATCATGCACTGGAGCTGCCTATGATGCATTCAACGTGATTCACATCTCTGGTAATGTGTACCATTTCTCGGTTTGCTCGAAGGCAGTGGGGTTCCATTTAGTCTGTTTAAAGTACTTCACTTGCAATATGTTCAAATGTTTCTTCCATATCTTGAGCGGTGGTGGCCCTAATTGGATCTATGAAGAAAGGATTTGGCTCAAAGAACAAGAGGTAGAATGGCACCATGTGTCCTATAAAAAAAGTCTCCTCCGCGACACATCTCGGTTAACAAAGTTTAACGAAGGATCCACGATGATCTAGCATCATCCCCTCGGCATAATCCGGGTGTCACATCCATTGAGAGGGACAATCATCAGATTCTATCAGGAGCTAATTCTATTCTAATTGCTAATCTACATTCTACGCCCACCGGCACGGATGATCGGAACTTTCGGTCCAACGAGGTACGTAGCTCAACCTCTCCCATGCATAACGGATCGTTAGTTTGCAGGGTCCAACGTCATTTCAAATTGCAACAATGGTTTGGGCCTTTCTGTCCTCTTGGAGCCCACTAGCATTCATCTGCATTAGCCCAACATACAGCCGCCTCGGAATCGATTCATATTCCAGATAAACCACCTAACATTATTTTTCGCTCGAAATGCCTGGGATATGGTCATTATCTCTTTGGTTGTTGTAACCGTATTAGATGCAGAAAATGATTTGGTTACAATCACATAGTTAGATTTTGTCTCAACAAGAAAAAATGTATGCTAGTATATCTGAAAGTATCGACTACTCCTGCCGTGCACAATAAATCCCAAGAGTCGGCCCTTGCCTCCTTGCATTCTGCTCCCCTGCCCATCAACCACGCTCTGCCAGAAACCACCACCGCCACTGCCCACGCCATGGCTTGCTAACCCTGCAACCCCAACCCTCACCTCCTTGCCAGCACCACGGTCATCGCTCCTGGACCTGAGCATGCGCAGCAAGGCTATGTCGTCCTAGGTGGTGAACTTCCGATGGTATGTGTCAAGTGGGCCATTGCCACTCTGGTTCCTGGCATCTCACCTGAAGATTTTCCGGCTGCCAATGCCATGATCTCAGAGTTTCTTGAAGCCAAAGGTTGGAGAATCAACTACATGTCCAGATGTGGTATGGGTACCATTCTGATTCAGTTTACTACTGCTTGCTCGAGGGATTTTGATGTCAGTAACAGTCCTTATGAGATTGCGGACTCTGTTCTTCGCATCACTAGGCATGACAAGAGCTTAAACTACCATAGTATTGCATTTACCCATGATGTTTGGCTCATGTTGATGAACTACCGCTCGAGTGTTGGGATGTTGGAATTGTCAGTCGCACTGTTTCCCAGTATGGTAGGTTTTTGATGTGGAACAAAGATCCTAGAGACAAAACTAAGATTATTGTAAAAGTCAGAGTCATGAATGTTGATACACTTCCAGTTAGCATTGTTGTTCTGCACAATCTTGATGATGTTGGATATGGTGACTCATGGACATGCCCCACTTACATGTTATCTCATGAGCTGATTGGGCAACAAGGTGGCGATGAGGATCCTCTTTCCCCTGCCACATATCCAGAAAGGGTTTTGGCATGATAAGGTCCTTGGGAACATACACAGGTGGTTATTGACAGTGTCCTGGACTAGGGGGTACTCACCACGTCGTCTCCCGATCCGTTGGATTGGGTCGAGGACCCCCATGGTTGTTTACTCATGGGCCAGTTCGGACAGCCGATGTATACGCGAGGAAGATTCCACAAGACTTGGTGATTAAGACAAGGACTCCTCTCCACCGGAGTATTCGACTAGGACTCTTGTTATCCTAGGCCTTTGGTACATTATATAAGCTGACGCTAGGCTAGTCGATAGAGCATCATGACATTACTCATCATACCTATAGGGCTTAGACCACAACTCTGTAATCATACACATCGAATATAATCAAAAGCATCATGTAGGGTATTATCTCTTTGAGAGAGCCCGAAGTTGGGTAAAATCCTGTGTCCATGTTACCATCGATCCTAAGACACGCAGCTTGGAACCCCCTACCTGAGAGCCGCCGGTTTTGGCACCGACATGGGTTCTTTCATTGAGAGTTCCGTTGTGTGATCAGCAAAATGATCAATGGCTCGCTTGTAGATCAACTGCCACATCAGCATCTTCGTTGCCCCGACTGATCACCTTGGCTTGACCGAGGACTGTGCCCTACCTCCAATCATCATGTTCGGGCGAGGGCCTTCATCAACATCAACTCGGATCTCTATCAAGATCATGGAGGAATCATCCATGGAGCTCGGGGCTCAAAGTCAACATTGCCCTCTGGCGACCTTGCTATTTTTCTGAACAACAAACTTGTATCCGCTACCACCACCTCCTCGAGCATCGCTTTGACAATTCCTTTGGTGGAATTGTGCAGAATTAGGTCTACAACAACACTGCAAAATTTTGTCGTGTTCCGATGGAGCAATCTCTGCTGGTCTCTGATATACCGGAGCCCCGTCGAATCTGGACGGGAATTGGGACGAGTTTGGAGCGTGGTGTCCGGTATCTAGCTCAGACGTCCTTTGGAAGAACCAACCGTCGATCGGCTGCGGAATTCCCATATCTACCACCCCTCAAAATTTTAGCTCGATCCGACCGTCCAAACTCCGGGAACCTTCCGATTAGTGCATTACTTTTCAGATCTGTTTTCTGTGCGAGAACAAAACTGACCCGAGTTCATCTTTTTTATGAACGGGATTTTGGACATCCTTTTTGAAGGAAGTTTTGTATGGGTATTGTGTTTTGTTCCCAAACACATCCCACTAATTTTAAAGTCTTTTCTAGTATGATCTTCACCATCGAGCCGGTGTCAAACCAGCCCGACAACGTTGCTTCACGACTGCCGACCTGCGCTAGACATGTCGTCGCTTTGTTGAGCTGAGCTCAACTTCTTAGGATCATCATCTCGGCAAGCCAAACAAAAGTTCGACACCGCGAAGGATAAATCATCACCAACATCGCCGCCCCACGGATTACACGGTGCGGGCACACCGGCTTCGCCGCACGGTCACTTTGTTAAACCGGCATTGACCACATCACGAGTTACGACCTGCATCGGCATGGCCGCACCGTTGCTTCTTCGAGCCGATGTCCATCACGCCAAACTACTTCACACCTCGGCTGATATGGCAGCTGCAACGTCTCCTTGCCGACCTGCTCCGTCACCTCGTCTGGACCGGGGGCTTTGCCATCCCTTCATCAACCTACTCTGGAGACTTCAGCGTCGTCAGCCGACCAGCTTCGTCACGTTAGCTGGACTGGGGGATTTGCCTTGATGAGCCAACCTTTACCAGCATCGTCATGCCGTCACTTCACCTCCCATCAGGCAATGTGTATACGGATCGAGTCCCAATTTTGGGAGTCACTTTTCTTTGAACTGCTACAACAAATAAACCAGGTGTTATTAATCCTAGCAATTTTTGCTTGTTTCGATTTATTTTTTCCAAGGAATTATTACTCTGGTTTGTTCCATCATCTACACACAGGTCTATCAAATGGTGGCCACATTAACGACGGTCGCATAGTGGTTCGGTCAGTTTTCGTACATAGTTTGGCGAACGCCGCATCCGAAACTCGGACCGACCTGTGAATTCACGCTTTGACACGCCTTTACCGCATCACGCCGACGCCCTACATCAACATTGACTTCGGCGTCAGGCCACATATCTTTAAATAAATTATTTTGCATAAATTAATTATGCGAGGATTTTATATATTTATATTATTATTGTTGTCCTGCACTATTTTACATGTGCAGGTAATGGACTTCGACTGTGTCACGTGGTCTCTTCGGCAAGCCGACGCCATCATCCCAATCGGCGTGAATCGGCTTGCGTGATCACCTTGTTGGTCGTGTTGCCATACCGACGTGTTCGGTTGCCTCGGGGACTTCAGCATCGCCGAGAGAGCTCTACCTCATCGAGTGTTCGGCACACAGACCATATTTCTTTTATTATTCACTTTGCATAAATTATTTATTATGCAAAAAAAAATTATTTATTATTATTACTATTATCTTTGGTTTGCACTATTTTTTGTGCACAGGTAAATGATTTGGGTTGGGCAGTGTTGTCATCTCGGCGTACTGACATACCACGTCACCTCGGCTGGACGGGGGGCTTCGTCAACACTTCATTAACCCACGCTAGGGACTTCGATGTCACCCTGCCGGCCTGCATTAGCTGTGCTATGTCACCAGTTCGGAGTGTCGAGCTCTTCGCTCCGCCACCTCGGGACCGGCTTGGGGGATGGAACCTTGTCCCGCATCAAGCTCGGATCGCGTCATCAATGCTGAACACATTAACCAGCTAAGTCGCTTTCATGCTCAAAGTTCTAAATTTTTAACTTGTGTTCGGTTCGACCATGCTCACATACGTCGTTTGTTAAAAGAAACTCCCCTGACCCATGATAAATGGGGGCTCTTAAAATTTACACGAGTCGCTCTATAATAATGTGTTTTCTTCTTGGTCGTTGCAAAGTCTTTTTCTACCGTTCCTTTTTCGACTCGAGTGCATGGTCAATAGCCGGATAGCCTAGCTTCTCTCTAAAGCCGCTCGAGTTTAGTTCACTAAACTGGCCTCAGATAAGCACTCCACCTTTGGGATAAGGAGCTTGAAGCCATAGGCTGACCCGCTTGAATTCTTGAGATCGGATATGTCATGTTAAAGCACGACAGAAGCACAATTTTTTTTAAAAAAAGACCAATTTCCGGATTGGCACCAAAATCTCGGTTTAGTCCGAACGTCAAGCTTTTACATAAGTTTTTGGCTTTTCCAGCCTATGGTACTTTTAAACTATTTGTGTGTTTCCAGCATAAGTCTCATAGTGCAACGTGGTCACCTTTAGAGATTCTGCAAAACATTCTCGGATATTGCTATATATGCATCGGTTTCGACTTGTGTCTTTGGTCAATAGTTGGGTTGCCCGGCTCCTGTGCTTGCCTCCTACGTTTTGCTCTGTTCGGCTAGGTGTGCAAAGGGAGAACCACTGCGATTGTGCTTCCAGCTCGCATGGTTAAGCACCTCAGTGGAGAAAGCCGAAAACTGACTGTCACAATAAGCGTAAACTAGTCAGCGATCCGATGACTGTGTTAACTGGCAGGCCATTCATAACATTGGCCGAAGTGTTTACGGCTTGACCTCGGCCGTCGCCGAACACTAACCAGGGGCTAGTAGCTGGCCTCCCAACTTTAAGCTCCTATGATTAAGTGAAAGTTATAAAGCCTGCATATCTGATTGCCTTGTTTCTGCTAACACAACCGCCTCCAGGCACCGAGAAGTCGGCTAAGGGTTGTCTTGTTACTGTGGAAACACCTTGTGTAGCATCTACAAAGGGGTAGAAGCCGACGATGGGCCATTTTCAGATTATAACCGGTCGCAACAAAGTTAATTAAACATATATCATCAGTGTTGGTATTCATTATACAAGCATTGCCTTCCATGATTATCGTTATAAAGCCATAAATATGTATCAATTTGACTTAAGATTTTGGCCAAGCTGGGTTGCCTAGCTCCTGTGCTTACCCCTACGTTCCCGACTGTTCGGCTAGGTGGTAAAGGGAGCACCTCTATGATTGTTACTACCGGGTCATCCGGGTTAGTACCTCAGACTGGGTGAAGCCGAAAGCTAGCCATCTTAAAGGATATAATTGGTCGGCAATGATGGACCTGAAAATTTCGGTTCATTAAGACCATCTAGTTCGTGAACTTTCCCCAAACTAAATCCTCAATATTTTCCTCCCACATTGATCAGAGTTGAGGTTTCATGATCATGATCAACATAACAGCCTGGGAAAAGAAACCTATAGTGGAACTATTTTTCCCAGAAGATGTTTTATAACCTATCTCTTCATGTACCTTTGTTTATAAACCCGTATGGTTGGATTGCCTTGTTTTCTGTAAATCTTTTGCCATTATAAAGGCTTTATAAAGTAGGATAAACGCTCCCTGGCTACTGGCCGAGGGGGTTGAAGCCGATGGTCGGTCAATAAAGTTTTGTACAATGCGGATCCGAGCATTAATGATGTAAAGTACTTGGGTACATAGAATCATTACACATAAATTGTGAGCAAAAATCAATTTTTTCACAACAATGTTTTAAAGAGTCAATGGCATAGTCTGTTTGAGACAACCGAGTAGCTGACATAACGCTCTCATAGTTCCTTATTGGCATTGGTTTCCTATCTATTAAGCCCCTTAAGGCCGACCTTGGCGAGCTCAGCTTTCATTAGCTCTAACTCCTTTATGAGATATTTATTCTCTTTCCGAGAAGTTTGTGTTAAACACAACAAATTTTTTGTCAAACGGATATCGATCCTTAATTCGTCCACCCATGCCCACATTAAGGCTCGGGGGCTAGTGGGCTTCGCGCTCATTACTTATAAATATTAAAGGGGCACATCGATTCCCTGATCTACTATTGCCACCTGACCAGTGGCTTGAGGGCTACTGCATTGCCTATTCAATGTAGAAAATTCATAGTGACCAGTGTTCGGCTTGACCGAGCTATGGGCAAGCGCGTCTTCAGACAATAATAAGTACCACCTGGGACTTATCCGGCATCAAGCTAATATATCACGGCGACTTCTCACAACCCTTTCTCAAGGGCCTGTCCGCCGATCATTATTTCTAATATATTACACTGTGTATCTATTCCTACTTATGCTGCCGAGCTAGGAGTTGATCCTCAAGACAATTTTGCAAATTGACCTGAATCTCAGGGGCTACTAAGATCAGCAGTTTTATGTTTTCCTTCAGGTGCATCTCGGGTTTTAGACCGACACACACCTTGAGGGCTACTGGATATACATATGCTGGCTATATATCTTGGAAGAGAATAGATTGCACCAATCAAAAATATTCACAAAAAGTCAGCCTGCGGTCGAGGTGGTGCACCACCTCGGAAGCAGTCCCGCATAAAGCTCGGGCGCTAGTGACTGGCTCCGTAGAGGGTATTTCCGACATTAAGCTCGGTTGAATTCGTTCAATATTTTAAAAGGCCGAGGTAGTTTACGACACCTCGGATGCTGACCATCGTTGGATCTCGGAAGTGGTCCGGCATAAAGCTCGGATTCGAATGGCTCATTCCATAGAGAACTTTTCAGCGTTAATCTCGGATAACCTCCTTCAAACTTTTTCAAGCCAAGGTAATCTATGACACCTCGGATATAATCCGGCGTTGGAGCTCGGAGACAATCCGGCATTGGAGCTCGTATATAGTCCGGCGTTGGTGCTCGACTGCAAAAGATATCTCGAATGCAGTCTAGTGTTGGAGCTCGGATGCAAGAGAACACTGCCGCACGGGAACAACTTCAAACCCGAGTTGTGGCGTACAAAATAACAAGGCATTAATAAAGGCCTGGAACTTAAAGGGGCTCCTCGGATACACGACCTGTAAACTCTTCGGACTCACTTCGGTGATCCTCAAGATCAAAGATGAGATGATTTGTTGAACCAGTTTTCAAGACCGACGACTGAGATGAAGTACAGTTCGGAAGAATCAAGGAGCGTCCCCAATTTGAAGACCGGTTCAGGGGGCTACTGACGGTGTCCTGGACTAGGGGGTACTCACCATGTTGCCTCCCGATCAGTTGGATTGGGTCGAGGACCCCCATGGCCATTTACTCATGGGCCAATTCGGACAGACAATGTATACACGAGGAAGATTCCACAAGACTTGGTGATCAAGACAAGGACTCCTCTCCACCGGCGTATTCGACTAGGACTCTTGTTATCCTAGGCCTCTGGTACATTATATAAGCCGAGGCCAGGCTAGTCGATAGAGCATCATGACATTACTCATCATACCTATAGGGCTTAGACCACAACATATGATCTCGAGGTAGATCAACTCTGTAATCATACACATCGAATATAATCAAAAGCAGCATGTAGGGTATTATCTCTTCGAGAGAGCCCGAAGCTGGGTAAAATCCTGTGTCCATGTTACCATCGATCCTAAGACACGCAGCTTGGGACCCCCTACCCGAGTTCCGCCGGTTTTGACATTGACAGTTATCAACCCTCACAATGAGCACCTAGGAGCTCCATATGAAGATATTCATGCCCCTTCTGTTGTTGGAAATGCAATTGATGAACTAAATGAGGTGAACCAGTCTGATCCTATTGTCAACTCTAATGATGAGATGCAAGTGGATACTGCTGCTCATGTGAACAACGATGAGGTTGATCATGAAATCAATGATGATCAGATGGACTACATCCCCCTGCCTGTTGTTGAAGAGCAGAGCCACCCTGATATGCAAATAGTCCAATCTTTGTTCCAGCTAATGCCTCCATGGATTATGAGGACAATCCCTCTTCTGGTAATGATGGGGTCAAGAATAACAACATGTCTGACAGTATCTCTGCTTTATAGGGACTCATTGGTAATATAGTGACTAATGCCCATGACGTTATTCCAAAGTTGGGTGGCTCTAAATTTTTTAATGCTAAATGCAACATTGTTGATGTTGAGGACACCAATGGCTGCAGCAAAGAATGCTATCTTCAAATCATGACTATTCAAGAGCAAGTTGCCCCTGTTAGTTCTGCCAGTCTGACTGAGATTACTAAAGAGGCATTTGCTGAGGTATGCAAACCCACTGGGAATAACAAGAGAAAGAAGAAGGTAATAGTTGATGAGGCCTTCTGTAGAAGAAGCAACAGAATTGCACAAATCAATATGGGTTTCAAGGACAAGCATGCTGCTAAAGCTCCTATGGAAAATGCGAGCACCTCCAATGTGCAGATGCAAAGTGCCCAGGTTAATGCAGGAAATGCAGGGAAGAAAGTTGGAGTTGTTGTCAACCTAGGGCCAAGATTTGAGGCAGTTGTGCTGGATAAAAATGCCCCCCACCCCTCTACCTGTCTTTCCACTTGAGACAATCCAAGCTATTGGGTCTGACCCTTGCAAGATGGCACCTCATTAAGTGTCATCCTCAGCTCTAAACTATGGCAGCTTTGATGACTAGATTGGTGGAGCAACTATGGGGCCTTGATAGCTCCCCTATCTACTATCTGCTTATGGTTTATTTCAATTTCAGTATCCATCAACCATGCTTCATTTTGGTTTCTTATTATATGTGCATGTGTGCACCTCCCCTAAAACTTGGTTTGTAATAAGTACCTAGACTGGTGTCTATGTGCACCATCTGTCAGACTATCATGTGATGTTTGCTATGTCAGTTATGATGTTGTTTGCTATATCTGCTTGTTGATATCCTTGCATTTCAATCTACTCCTCTTCAGTATCTTACTTCATACCTGCTATTATACCCCAATGTTGATGATATATGGAGTATATTCCTCATGCCATGCTAGTCATGTCATGAATAATAATCACTCACACCATAAGGAATATGAGTAGAAGCTCGAATATGTTCAATTGGAATGTCAAAGGTATTAACTCAACAGAAAGATGGGATGATATTAGGCTGAAAATTGATGAGAGCTCCTGCGGTGTCATGACCTTCCAGGAAACAAAAAGAGAATCTTTTGATTTGGCTTACATTAGGAATTTCTGTCCTAAAAGATTCAATCAATATGTCTACATGCCTTTGGTTGGAAACTCAGGTGGTTTGATCACAATACGGAATGGTAATCCCTTTAGTGGCAGAGAGATATCCAAAGCTTACTTCCAGATCACAGTTGAGCTCACTTCAAAATTAGATTGCTCTGTTTATTACATAACAAATTTTTATGGGCCAAATTCTAATGAGGAAAAAACTGAGTTCACCAACTGGCTGATGAATGTTAATGTATCCTCCATGCAATATTGGCTCATTACAGGAGATTTCAATTATATCAGGGGCCCTGAGAACAGGAACAGAGGAGGAGGTGACCACAATGATATGATGCACTTTAATAACATCATAATAAACCTTGACCTGGTTGAGATCCCTCTGAAAGGTAGACAATTTACCTAGAGCAATATGCAAGATCTTACTCTACTTGAAAAGCTAGATTGGATTTTCACCAATGCTGATTGGACTAGCAAATTTCCCAACACTCGTGCCACACCTATGGCTAAATTGTCATCTGATCATGTTCCCATTAATATCCAGATTGACAGCATGATCCCTAAGTGACACATGTTCAGGTTTGAGGAATTCCGGTTGGATTTTGAAGGATTTATTGATACTATCACCAACCATTGGAACAATCGCATTTATTATGGTGACTCTGCCAAAAACTTGGTGGCCAGGTTCAAATCTCTTAGGAAAGGGCTGAAAATATGGAGCAATAAACTATCCCAACTCAATAAAACTATAGAAATTGTATCTTAAACTTTTGGATGGCACTGAAGATCAAATATATCTTCACAACCAGGAAAAAATCAGGAAGATTTTGATCCAACACACTAACAAATTGCTTGAGGCCAAGAGAAAGTACTGGAGAATTAGAGCTAATATTAGATGGGCTCAGCTTGGTGATGAGAATACTAAATTCTTCCATGCTATTGCTACCCAAGTTTTCAGAAGTAATTATATATCTTTCCTTCTAAATTCTGATAACTTGATTGTAAATGATCATGATCAGAAAGCTGCTATTTTGTGGACCTCTTTTAAGGGCATAATACGTACCTCTGGTGTATCTCATATGCACTTCAACATTGATTACTTAACTAGGTCAGTTAACCAGGAGGAACTTGAACAACCCTTCACCAAGGAGGAAGTAGACGATATCATTAAAAAAATGCCCAATGACAAGTCCCCTAGACCTGATGGATTCAATGGTATCTTCATGAAAAAATGTTGTCATGTTATCAAGGACAGTTTTTACAAGCTTTTTCATGATTTCCAGGCAGAAAGAGTGGATATTACTCCAATAAACACTGCCTACATTGCCCTGATCCCAAAGAAAGAAAACCCAGAAACACCAAATGACCACAGGCTTATATCTTTGGTGAGTATGCCCATCAAAATATTTACTAAATTACTTGCAAATAAAGTTCAAAGGTGTATCATTCCTATAATTAGTAAGAATCAATATGGTTTCATCAAAACCAGAAATATACAAGAATGTCTAGCATGGTCTTTTGAGTACATCCACATGTGTCACAAATCCAAAAATGAAATTGTCATTTTCAAGGTGGATTTTGAAAAGGCATTTGATAATATCAATTATGGGGCCATCCTATATATGCTCAAATACCTAGAATTTGGAGATAAATGGATTAGATGGATTAATAATATCCTAAATACTGCCTCTGCTTTAGTTATTTTGAATGGTGTTCCTGGAAAACTATCAAATGTAAATGTGGAGTCAGACAGGGTGATCCACTATCCCCACTTCTATTTGTTATTGCTGCTGAACTACTACAAATCCTGATCAATCAAGCTTGGCACAATGGTCATATCAGTACACCTATTGAGCAACCTCCTACCATGTCATATCCTATCATCCAGTATGTTGATGACACCCTAATAATTATGCCAGTTGATCCACATGAAATTTCACATGTTATGGAAATCCTGCAAATATTCTCTGACTTCACTGGACTAAAAGTGAATTACCACAAATCTTCCTTTGCCCCCATCAACATATCTGATGATAGAGCCACTCAGCTTGCTAGCACTCTGGGCTGCAAAAGAGAAATCATGCCTTTTACCTATTTAGGCTTACCTATGGACTCCACTAGGCCTAGAGTAGATGATCTCATGCCAATGGTATCTAGATTGGATAAAAGACTCTCTGGAATTGCAACCATGATGTCTTACTCTGGTAGATTGACTCACCTCAAGGATATTATTACTGCTCTACCTATATTTGCTATGTGTTGCATCAGGGTTACTTTTGCCATTTTGGATCACTTTGCGAAATCGGGTAGAACATTCCTATGGTAAGGAAAAGACATCAACAAATATGGGAAATGCTTAGTCAAATGGGAGCAGGTATGCTTGCCAACATCAGCTAGAGGCCTTGGTGTTTTGGACTTTAGAGTTCACAACAAAGCCTTGTTGACTAAATTCCTATATAAATTTTTCAATAAGATGGATATACCCTGGGTACAACTTATTTGGCACAAATATTATGGCAATGGTGAAGTTCCACATTATCCTACTAGACAGGGCTCCTTCTAGTGGAGAGATTGCTGCTCAATTCTTGAAAATTTCAAGGAGCTTACCACTTGCAAGGCTGGCAAAGGTGATACCATTTCCCTGTGGTATGATAAATGGAATGATAATTTGTTGAAAGATAACTTCCCACATTTGTTTTCCTATGCCATAAACAAAGACATCACTTTACAGAGTGCCTCCATGGAAGCTGAAAATGATTTCTACAGTATGTTCCATCTTCCCATGTCTTCTGTGGCTGTTCAGCAAAGCACTATGCTCATGAATCTTCCTAATGGAATAATCAGCAACAACGCACATGATCTCTGGAAGTTCAAATGGGCATCAGGACAATATAATGCAAAGAAAGTATATTCTGAACTGATGGGATGCCCTGAGAAAGCACCTAAGCCATTCCAATGGATATGGAAATCTGGTGCTTGCCTAAGCGGAAATTCTTCTTCTGGTTATTGCTTTTGGATAGGTTAAACACCAAAGATCTGCTATCCAGGAAAAAAATTATATTGAGACACCCGGGTGTGTTCTTTGTGATGATGAACCCATAGAATATCTAACACACCTTTTTTCTCATGTGATTTTAGCCAGAATTTTTGGCTTTCACTTGGAACTGAATGGAACACAGATCTGAACTGCAATGACATGCTGATTGAGCCCAGAAACAGGACTCGGAGCCAACCATTCAAAGAATGCTTAATTGTTGGTTGTCGGACCATTTGGAAGCATAGAAACAACATCATATTTGACAATGAGGCAAGAAATTTGAGCTACTCCATCACTTGTTTCGAAGAACATTATGGTACCATCATCAAGAGAGTCAAGCCTAGTCTAAAGGAGGGAATGCAGAGTTAGTTGGATTATTTGTAAACATTTAAATTATTTCTGCTTCCATATATGATGTATTCCATTTGTACATAACCCCCCTTTCTATTAATGAAAAATAGAGTTACAGTAGGGTTTTTACCCTACTGTGTTTGCTCAAAAAAAGTATATGATTTATTTATGACTAATGTGAGTCCATGAATTATAGGCGCTCTTACCTTTTCGCAATTTTCTAGCCTCTTTGGTACCATGCACTTCTCTTTCTCACCTCGAGAGTTGGTGCAAACTTCGCCAGTGCATCCAAACCCTGTGATATGATATGCTCTGTCACACATAAGCCTCCTTATATCTTCCTCAAAACAGTCACCATACCTTCCTATTATGGCATTACCATAGACATTCCGAGATATATTCCCATGCAACTTTCACTATTTCATTCTTATGACATAGATGTTCATTGTCATATTGCTTTGAAAAAAGTCCATTTTAGTACCCTGAAAAAACTTGGTGGTTCACATAACCCCCTGATGTTTTGTTCTGCTCCTTCACCCCTCAACTATCCCATACCAGTCAAAAATCATCTTAGGTGGATTTGCCTAGGTGGTTTGCTGACATGGACAAGGTCAAAGCGGTATTTGACCAGTGGGACCCTCTTGTCAGGTGACCCATCGATGCTCTTGGCAGCGCCGTAGGTGGCTGTGGTGGCATGGCTGACTGGAGAACCAGCTACGCGCGCGGAATGGAGGTGGATGCTGATGGTAAGGTGGCTGGACGACAAGGGGGGGTCCCTGCACGAGGCTTGGTGGTAGCCGACGGCGAGCTCCTAGGGGAGCAGAAGCGATGAAGTGGCTGGTGGCGGATCAACGCTGGGCATGGCAGGTCCCTGGCATGGAGGGATTCAGCGGCAGTGCAACGACAAAGTGGTGCTTAGACGCAGCCGTGCACAGAGGAGGCCGGGCCTGCGGTCATGGCCTCCCATCGAACATAGGCGGTC
Source organism: Triticum dicoccoides (assembly GCF_002162155.2). Taxonomy (NCBI): domain Eukaryota; kingdom Viridiplantae; phylum Streptophyta; class Magnoliopsida; order Poales; family Poaceae; genus Triticum; species Triticum dicoccoides. Next base: position 32,717,497 of record NC_041387.1, read on the forward strand.
GACCATGGGCGTGGAGGCGGTAGCAAGGGCCGGCAGGCTAGCGGGGCACGACGCTGATGAGCAGGCGATGACTGGGTGGCAGAGTCGGCGGGCCAACGAAGCAGGGACGCGCTCCGGTGGTGGGTGCGAGTAGGCGGGCCCAGCCACGTGTGGGCGGCGTGGAGCCGTCTTCCCGTGGGAAAAGGAGGAAGGAGCAGCGGAACCGGATGCAGGGGCAGTGGCGCTTCACCGATGGTGGCGGCCAGGGCCGGCATGACCGGGAGTTTGCGTCGGATCAGGTTTGGCGCGCCTCCTGTTCCTGGCGGCGACGACACAAAAAATGGGAGCATGCAATAGATCGACGGCGGTGACAGATGATCAGAATTGAGGAAGATGAGCTCGATTCAGTCGATTCTGGGCGCTATACATGAATGCATCGATTCAGTCGGCATTTGAGCTTTTTGGGGCACGACGAGCGATGAAGACCATTCTGTGGTGGCGCGGGCATGGGATGAATCATGGTGGTTCCTCTTTGTTGCGTGCACGAGAGCGGCGCCGGTGGAGAGAGAAAGAGGAGATAGAGTTTCAGAGGCAGTAGCGGCGGTGGTGGGTCACAGAGGCAACAATGGCGGCGGTGGGTCATGGGAGGAGCAACAGTGGCAAACCAAGACGCCATCTTCCCCTTTATTCTCTCATTCTCTACAGCGGCGCCGGAGAAATCCACATTGGCCCCATCTTATCCTCACCTGACTCACTGGTCAACAAACTGCTTTGACCCAGTCCACTTCGTGAGAAACCCACCGACAACGATTTTTGAACGGTATTGGTTGGATTAGGGGGTTAAGTGAACCAAAAGAAAGGTGAGGGGGTATGCGAACAACCCACTTTCTTCAAGGGAGTAAAATTGACTTGTGTTTATTGCTTTGCATGATCATATAACTGGCATAGTATTTGTGGCTCAGCCACCATTCATCATTTTCATACATGTTATGCTAGATCATTGCACATCCTTGTACACTACCAGAGGCATTCACATAGAGTCGTATTGTTCTAGTTATCGAGTGTAATAACGAGTTGTAAGTAAATAAAAGTGTGATGGTCATCATTACTAGAGCATTGTCCTAGTGAGGAGAGGATGTTGGAGACTATGATTCCCCCACAAGTCGGGATGAGGAATCGGACGAAAAAGAAGAAGAAAAAGAGGGAGAGAAAAAAGAAAAAGAAAAATAAATGAGAGAAAAGAAGGAAGGGGCAATGTTACTATCCTTTTCCACACATGTGCTTCAAAGTAGCACCATGTTATTCATATAGAGAGTCTCCTGAGTTGTCACTTCCATATACTAGTGGGAATTTAAGCATATAGAACTTGGCCTTGTATATTCCGATGACAGGCTTCCTCAAATGTCCGAGGTCTTCATGAGCAAGCAAATTTGATGCACATCCACTTAGTTTCTGTTGAGCTTTCATACACTTATAGATCTTAGAATCTGTTGCATGGCAATCCCTACTCCTCGCATTGATATCAATTGATGGGTATCTTCATAGCCCGTTGATTAGTTGCGTCGATGCGAGACTTTCTTGTTTTTTTGACTTCCTCTTATTGATCCACCACATTCTATTCCAACCATAGTGCTATATACATGGCTGATGCTCATGTATTGCGTGGGTTTGAAAAAGTTAGAGCACGTCAAAAAGTATGATCCAATTTCTTGGCTTGTCATTGGGGTAGTTCATGAATGATATTTTTGTGCTACAAAGACTAAACATGACGGGTTATATAATTGTGTAGGGATAACGTTCTTTAGTATTTTTATTTTGAAAGGCATGATTGTTTGTTAGTATGCCTAAGTATTGATGTCTTTATATCAAATTATAGACCATTGCTTGAATCACTCGTACCTCAATATTCATACTGTAAAAGAGATTTCATGATACACATGTTAGGTAGCATTTCATATCAAAGATTCTATTTTATTTACCTAATCGAGGACAAACATAAATTAAGCATGAGGATGCTGATACATCTCCAATGTATCTATAATTTTTGATTGTTTCATGCTATTATATTATCAATCTTGGATATTTAAGATGCATTTGTATTATATTTTATATCATATTTGGGACTACCCTATTAACCCAGTGCCTAGTTCTAGTTCCTTTTTTTGCTTGCTTTTTACTTTTTAGAAGATCAATACCAAACAAAGTCCAAACACGAGAAAATTTTACAATGATTTTTTCTAGACCAGAAGGGACTCTAGATGGTTTGCAAGGAGGCCAGAAGACTTATGGGAGATTCACGAGCTCAGCAGACGCGCCCTGGGGGCTGAGGCATGCCATGGAAAAGAACATGACGAACTATTTTCCCCATCAAGTTCAAATGACGTATGCATAGGTGCTACGGCAGAAAAACTTCCTATAGATGAATTCTAATTCATGGGAAAGATGTCATGACAATGTTCGACAGTTCATGGCAATTTTAGACATGTTTTTGTATTGGCCATAATTTGAGTTCTAGAAAGTGTTGATGAGTAGTTGCCATGGCAAAATTCTGGAGTAATTTCCATGGCAAAAATCTTGAGAAATTGCCATGGCAAAAATCTTGAGAAATTGCCATGGCAATTTTTTGTAGTAGGTGTCATGGCAGTTTTTTGATATGAGTAGTTGGCATGGACATAATTGATATGAGTTTTTTTTCATGGCAAATATCTAGAGCAATTGCCGCGGCAAAATTCTATAGTAGTTGCCATGTTTTGGAATGCATCCCATGACGTTTTTTTAGGGAATGCCCTCATGATTTTCCACCTACACGGCAAATTTAACTTTCAAATACATGGATATTTTTAGTTTTGTAGCATGGCAAATTTACTTTATTTTCCATGGGAAATGTTTCACACCACATTTTTTTCATGGCAAATTTATAGAGCAATTGCGATGGCAAAATTATGTAGTAGTTGCCATGTTTTGGAATGCATCCCATGGCATTTTTGTAGGGAATGACCTCGTGATTTTGCACCTACATGGCATATTTAACTTTCAAATACATGGCAATTTTTTGTTTTGTAGCGTGACAAATTTACTTCATTTTCCATGGCAAATGTTTTTACTCCACATTTTTGCATGGCAAATTTATACTTTTTTGCCATGGATTTTTCTAAATGAGATGGAAAATTTTACCTCAAATTTCTACTTTTTTTCATGGAAAATTTTACATCAAATTTCTACTTTTGCCATGGCAAATTTCTTCTTTTTTTCATGGCAATTTTACCTCAAATTAGGTGAAAATTTTACTTTATTTTGCAATGGCAAATTCTACAATATTCTCCAAAACAAATTTTACTTTTCAAATACATGGCTACTTTTGTAGCATGGCAAATTTACCTTTTTTTTCCTTGGCAAATGTTTACTCCACATTTTTTCCATGGCCAAAAATTCTTTTTCTTTGCCATGAATTTTTTTACTTTCAATGGCGTAGCATTTTTTTACTTATTTTGCCATTGCAAACTTTACTACGTTCGCAACGGCAAATGTATTTTCACATACATGGCAAATTCATTTCTTAAAGTTTTCCATGGCAAATTCATCCTTTGATTGTCATGACAAATGTACTATGAATCTGCCATGACATTTTTTAACTATGAATCTGTCATGGTTAATTTATTTTTACTACGAATCTACCACGGGCATTTTCAAAAAAAAATTATGATGGCATCTTTTCTTCTTTTTAAAGATGATGGCATTTTCTCCTAGCACAACACAACAGGGCTTTATTTGTGGAAGAAAATAAATTATGGGCTTTGTTTTTACAGGAAGAAGGCCTGTGGGGGGTGATGGACTGTGCGTACGAGCCATGGGGTTCTCCCATCGAACGATGTCGTTCGTAACGACCCGTTCGGTACGTTGGTCCTCCTGTCACCTGTGTGGGCATTTTTAATGTTCGCCCACACAAGATCGTGTCGGCTGGCTCCTGGGAATGACCGGACAAGTCGTGTGGTCGGATCTTCATTGTCGCCACACGTATGGTGAATATCAGAGTCCAAGAATTAAAAGAAGAAATGTATTAGACACGCAGCTTGGAATATCAAAGAATTAAGCAATACATATTAAAATAGAATGCCAAGATATAGTAAGAAGAACGCCATACTACAACCCTTGGGTTTGCTCTGCTGTACAAACCGCTAGGGATGCCAAAGATTTCAAAGATACATATAAATGAATAATGCTAAGACACAATAAAAATACATCAGACAAAGGAAGACACAATGAAAACTAGTAGAATGTCTATGCACTGCCACGGGCTTTTGAAATATTTTACTTGAGTTATATATAAATATAGTGCATGTTAAATTTCTATAGCTAGTAATAATTGAAATCCACTTCACTTGCAATGTACTCCCTTCGTCCTATAATATAAAAGCGTTTTTGACACTAATATTATGGGACGGATAGAGTAAGTGATAAAAAAAAGTAATTTGACAATGTATATATAAAGACCGATGATCCAACAAATAATTTATTGCGAATTAAGATCTATTTATGCGCTTAGATATTCTCGCACAATATGAGAAATGTTGTCACTCGCATAATATTTGAGAAAGTATAATAAAACTTCTTCCTCAACTCATAACCAAATTGTTTTTCTTTCACCTACCCAGCCTTATCCTCACCGCAACCACCCATCTCACTTTCTTCCGTCACAACCAGTTCTCTCACCGCAAGCACCCCTCTCACCCGTTCTCTCCGTCACAGTGTTGCTGCCACCATGTCTCCCCACTATGGCATGTCTCTGCCGCCTTCCATCCACGCTCAGCGTCCCCTCCCCTCCACCGCGATGTCGCCCATCCCCTCCCTAGTTATCTATTTTGGTTAGATCCGATGAGCAACATTGAGCACATATATGTCACGGTGAGTAGCCAGAACCATCCGCAGGTGAGCCACGACATCAATATGGCCATCCTAGGGCGATTTCTAGTGCCATGGGCTTCATACAACATGATTTCTACCTCAGATAAGCCGTGTCGTCGATCTGGCCATCCCAGGTCAATTTCCGGTGCCGAGGGTTACCTGCAGGTAAATTGGTGTCTTGTGCAACCACGTCCGTGGCTCCTTTCCCCGCAAGACATTAGCTGGATGGTGTCTTCCCCTGGATCCATACCAAGTTAACTGTCGATGTGTTGCTACACGAGCACACATATTTTGGTAGTTTAATATAAACCTTTATAGGATACTCATGCAAATAGGCGGTGTTATCGACAATTCTTGTACCATTAAATAACTTTTCATCTTCTTTTCTTTTTCTTATTTCATCCACTATTTTCGTCTCTCCACCCTCTATCCAAACTTTCCACCTCCGGTGGTGGTGCATGATACATTCAACTCACAATTCCTCTTACACCCCACTCACACACATATCAAAATTCAAACCTGATGGTGCAGTTGTGGTATATTTCACAACATGCTTGTGTTAATAAGATTTCTGTGCAATTTTCAATCATGACACGGTAAACGTACACGGGGTTTCTACTTGCACCCAATGTGCACCCAGATGAACACAAAAGTTTGATAAACTAAAATTCATTTTTTGTTTTTTAGTGAACATTGACAGTGTTTCACCTGTGTGCGAATTTTCATGATGGAATCACATTCTTAGTGGTCCGGGCAAAAAAAATCAATGCTCCAAGTCTCAAAGTTTGAAAGCATATTGAAGCACTAATTTTGTCACCTCCACGAATGTGATTTCATCACGAAAAATAGAGATGTCATCATGAAAAATTGCACACAGGCGAAGGACTAAGCAATGTTTGCTGTAAAAAATGTTTTTTAATGTTTTACTGTTCATGACATTGTCACGGACTAACTCATCAATATATGGTAGTGAACCACTGGAGATAATTGGCGCCTTCAGCTTGTTATAGCTCTTTTTGACTAATTACACATAAGTGCCTCACATTGATACTTGATACCGCAATAGTCATGGTAAAAAACGGTTGTGCCGTCCTAAACACCTTTTTCCTTAAAGGGTCCTAAACACCTTTTTCCTTAAAGGGTCAAGACAATACAACTGAAAGGAGTTTCACACATGACATCTGCATAACAAGATGTCCAAACATCCATCCATTTGATGTAATCACTCATTTCATTTGTCAAGATAGGAGAACATATCCCTACGAGCATGCACACTAATTTCATTGACACAAGCAGATTCCTAATCCTATATAGGAACATTATTCCCTGGGTGTTTATTACCCGTCGAGCGCTTGGTACATTGTCGCCACAACTACGGGTGTCTGACTTCGGCAACCTCAAGAAGGATTTATACAAGCATGAATTCAAACAAAAGATTAGTAGGTCATCAAATATAGTGTAATACACCAGTGAATCAGTAGCATCAAGAACCTAACCTCAATATCACACATACCTCATGCATGATGGAGAGAGCCAAAATTTCCTAGGTTGTCAATTCTCAAGTACCTAACGGTGACAGTTCAGAATTACATAAAGGTATACAATACAATTAGTATATTCCATGATAGAGTAATTATGCATGTAAATGATGGTCTGAGAAGCACTGCATTTTCTATTAACCAGTAGAATGTGAAAACAAAATCCTATATCTAAGAACTAATTTTGTCTGAAGAGGAAATGTTTGGCTCTACTTTAGATAAATGAAATGGATGTCATGAGTTCGCTACAACAAGCAACAAGGTATGTATATTTTGAATTTGTGACATGTTTCCGCTAGGTACTATACAAAGACTAAGACTACCATTAACACTAAAATTCAAAATTTGTTGTGAGCATAAGACAAGAAACAACAACTAAATATTGCATGTTGCAAACTCCTTGCCTACCTTTTAGAGAACAAACACAACAAAGCTACTAATATTTGCAACAAAAAAAGGAGGCACCAAATCTCTTTCTTCCAGACCCGAGAGCGCCCCAAGACCACATGAATTCTTTCTCAATCAAATGGATGATTAATCATTACAGGTTAACATTAGCTACGCAGGCAAGTATAGATCTGAGAGAGAGAGAGAGAGAGAGAGAGAGAGAGAGAGAGAGAGAGAGTAAGAGGTTGCTCCTGCTCATACATATTCCAACTTTTCCTTCTATTCATATTTTGATCTATGCATATAAAGAGGCGGGCATTAACACACATACATATTCCAGCTTTTCCTTCTATTCATGTTTTGAACTATGCCTACAAAGAGGAGGGAATTAGCACGCACACACGCAAAGAGATATGCATTAGCAGGGAAGAATGAGAGAGAGAGAGAGAGAGAGAGAGAGAGAGAGAGAGAGAGAGATGAATCTTCTCCAAGCCGGAAGGCAGAGCACAACCCGCTTCCTCTCCCACGTGGCAACCCCTCAGCATCCTTCTGAGCAGAGCACAATCAGCAGTACCACAACATGCATGCTTCCTGTTACGAGAGCATCTCTCCATCCTTGAACCTACATGCCATAGTCGTTCGCCGAGCCCACCATTGGTGCATAGAAGGTCAGTTGCATGCCCCTACCATCTACTCTCCCACGCTCGCCCGACATACCCAAGCCCAGCTGAGGCAATGGACGAAACGGCCTCTGTCGTGCCAAGCGGCATCACCGTGGTGTGTGCAACGACTGCACTAAGGACCGTGGTTTTGACCCGGAGACCATACTCGTTGCTTTGTCTTCTTCCTTCTCTTCCTCCCCTTTGTCAGCAAGAAGATCACAACTGATTTGTAATATTGGAAGCAACGGTACCCCAAAATCCAATCCCGTTTCCCAAAGCACATACGCAGCCTATACATGATGGCAGATGGCTCAAAATAAGACCAGGAAAAATAAATCAATTGCCATAGACTGAAGTACAACCAACATTTGGGATTGCAAATAAAGTAAATACATGGCAATTTTTAGTTTTGTAGCATGGCAAATTTACTTCATTTTCCATGGCAAATGTTTTTACTCCACATTTTTGCATGGCAAATTTATACGTTTTTTGCCATGGGTTTTTTTAAAATGAGATGGAAAATTTCACCTCAAATTTCTATTTTTTTAATGGCAAATTTTACATCAAATTTCTACTTTTGCCATGGCCAATTTCTTCTTTTTTTCATGGAAATTTACCTCAAGTTAGGTGACAAATTTTACTTTATTTTGCCATGGCAATTTCTACAATATTCTCCACATCAAATTTTACTATCAAATACATCGCTACTTTTGTAGAATGGTAAATTTAATTTTTTTTCTTCCTTGGCAAATGTTTTACTCCACATTTTTTCCATGTACAAAAATACTTTTTCTTTGCCATGACAATTTTTACTTTCAATGACAGTAGCATTTTCTTACTTATTTTGCCATTGCAAACTTTACTATGTTTTCAACGGCAAATGTATTTTCACATACATGGCAAATTCATTTCTTAAAGTTTTTCATGGCAAATTCATCCTTTGATTGTCATGACATATGTACTATGAATTTACCATGACATTTTTTTACTATGAATCTGCCATGGTTAATTTATTTTTACCACGAATCTGCCATGGGCATTTTTTTTATGATGGCACTTTTTCTGCTTTTTAAATATGATGACATTTTTTCTAGCACAACATAGTTGGGCTTTATTTGTGAAAGAAAAATAAAATCCAGGCTTTTTTTTACAGGGAGAAGGCCTGTGGGGGGAGATGTACAATGCGTTCGAGCGAGGGGGTTCTCCCATGGAACGATGTTGTTCGGTACGCTGGTCCTCCTGCCACATGTGTGGGCATTTTTAATGTTTGCCCACACAGTGTCGTGTAGGCTGGCTCCTGGGTATGACCAGACGAGTCGTGTGGTCGGGTGTCCATTGTCGTCACACGTGTGGTGAATATCAGGGTCCAAGAAATAAAAGATGAAAGTATTAGACAAGCAACTCAGAATGTCAAAGAATTAAGCAATATATATTAAAAAGAATGCTAAGGTATAGTAAAAAGAACATCATACTACAGCCCTTGGTTTGATCCGCTGAACAAACCGCTGGGGGAGCGGTACACGGATGTACCAGTCCGCTTGCTTAAATCCAGTTATTAGGGAAATGCTGCGCTCACACGGTGCACCCTATTTCAAAGATGCATATTATATAAATGAATAATGGTTGCTAAGACACAATAAAAATACATCAGACAAGGGCCCTTGGTGCCATCCGCGATATTAATTGTGCATGATGTTGATGATCTTCAAAACAAACATTTTTTTAGGGGGAAAAAGAAAGTACCAGACAAGCTGCGGGAGCGGTACACGGATGTACCAGTCCGCTTGCTTAAATCCAGTTATTAGGGAAATGCTGCGCTCACACGGTGCACCATGTGAGGCTTGCAAAGTTCCCGTTTGCCCCGCTCATCTACGGTCATAGGCAAGCGCCATCAAGCCCGGCGATGAGCAACGGTTGAAGTGCTATTTTAAAGTCGTTGAAATTCTTCTCGTATAGCTGTGTGGGACTAAAAAGATACCCAGCCTTTTCTCCAAAAAAAAACCCAGCCTCCTTTCAATTTCAAGAAAAAAAATAAAAGATACCCAGCCTCTGGTCTCTTGGGCTGCGCGTTAGAGTTTTCCCTAGGGCCCGCAGAGACCGGTCCACATCCATCCTAATGGGCCGGGCTGCGAATCCACGCCGAAACCCTAAGCGCGCAGCCGGCCGTTCCCCTGCTGACCATCGCCGCAGACAGAGGTCGGAAGAAGAGGAAGGAAAAGGCGCTCTCTCTCTGTCTCTCCCACACGGCGGCGCGGTGTAGCCGGCGGCGGCGATGGCTTTCTGGCAGGCGCGCGACTTCCTGTTCTGCGGCGTGTGCGGCACCCTCCTCGACTTCAACTCCCACCGCTACGCCTCCTGCCCTCTCTGCGGCTTCAAGCGCAAGGCCAAAGGTCTCCCTCTGTCTCTGCGGATCCCGAATCACGGAGTTCTTGACCCCAACCATCCTTGTGTCCGGCAATCCCGTGGCTAATGCCTTGTTTTCTGCAGAGATCGAAGGGAAAGAAACTCGCTACGCGGTCACCGCGGAGGTACGCCTCTCTCTCTCTCTCTGTCAAAATCAACGAATTGTTCCAGGCGAAGAACTAGGTGTGCAAGAATGGCTTATATACTTTGGCTAATTAGATTGCAGTGTCGTGTTTCTTGAAGGAATACACTGGTCCTGCCAAGCTACTGCTGGACCTGGGCTTTTTTTTTTCAGAGAAAATTGCTCAATCTTTTGTAAGAATGCATCAATTAGCTTCATAAATCAACGGGACAAATTGCATACTTTAAGAATTGATGATTTTCTAGCTCGGCACGTGTATGCTACCCTAGAACTGTTAATACTTTGACAATTTTGATCTTGTGGTCTAGCTAGCATAAGATACCTGTTGATTCTAGACCCTGCTAGCTTGGCATGGGCAGATTCCTTTACTAGGCAATACAAGTTTCGATTTCCGGAACACGGGCTTGATTTTGAATTACATATGTTGTTGACAGGATATTAGAAGAGAGCTAAAGATAAAACCGTTTGTGGTTCTTGAATCGGCGCCGAATATGGACATAGTCGTGCAAAGATCCCTGGTAAGCTAAATTGTTTGCCTTTCCCCCCTGGTTATTACTCCCTCCGTCCGGAAATACTTGTCATTGAAATGGATGTATGTAGATATATTTTAGTTCTAGATACATCCATTTTCATCCATTTTGATGACAAGTAATTCCGGACGGAGGGAGTACTTTCTGGATGGATGGATAGATACCTTGAGCGATTCACATATACGCTGTTCTCTTCTGCCTTTAGACAGAGCGAGCCTGTCCAGAATGCAACCATCATGAACTCGAATATTACACCAAGCAGGTTATTTGCTGACCTTCAGCTTTAGCTATGATTTTCTCTTTCTGGTTCTGAATCCTGCCGACCTTCTTGACGTGCAATTGCAGCTTCGGTCGGCGGATGAGGGGCAGACTATCTTCTACGAGTGCCCGGAGTGCGGCCACGCATTCAACGAGAATACCTAAGAGAAAAGTTTTCTACTATCAGGGTATGGGTATGGGTGGAAGAATCTGCTCCTGCCATTGGTTGACAATCGATGTTCACCGAAATTTCGCCTGCCATGGGTTGACCATTGATGTTCCAGCTTTTTGGCGTGTATTCTAATCTTCAATGTTACCTGGGATATGTTAATGCTCCTTTCTATCTAACGGTTTTTGATGGAACCTGTCTGTCTGATGTATTTGACTGAATGTGGCCATAGAAAGAGCAGGATATATTGTTTCTAAAGGTGATTGGACTGGTTGCTGCATTTTAGTACTGCATCGTGATTATTCAAAAGTAATACACTTTCGACCGATTCATTTTGTGATGGTCAATGCACTCAAAAGTTATACACACTTGTTGACCGATTCATTTCGTGATAGTTAATGCCCTGCGTATATATATTCCTCTCGAGTTGAGCTTCACTGACTTTGACTCAGTTTAAGAAAAAATTATCTATAACCAAATATATCTCGTGATGAATCTAGTGTTGATTTGGTACTCTAGATGTTCGATACTTTTTTTCTACTCTGCTGGTGCTTTAGGAATCTTATTAGGTGGTGCATTAGCCATCTTACAAAGTTTGACTTTATAAAAAACTAATACGCAATATATATTTTGGGGCAGAGTGATTTCAGGGCATGGTTCTGTTACAAAAACTTGTACTATTCTATGGAATCAAGCCAGATTATACACAAATTCCATCATGCCAATATAAGAGAATTATATGCTTCGTTTTACCAAATAATAAAGCCTTAATTTTAATCTTTCACATTTAAGTCAACGGATCTCGAGCTAATTAGTTAGGTAAAAATATACTCTAGATGCACCAGGCAATTTAAAGAAACTGATACTGCCAGCAAGAAATTTAGAGCATTGGCATTGACCAGATTTATACCCAGTGAATGTTACGGCAACAGTTCTGAGTACAGGTAAACCTACTCCATCCCCAATGACCTGCCACAATTACGACAATTCTGAGACCATCTTCACTTTCAGGGGTTGTATTCTGAATACAGTAAACCTTGACCAATCTTGGGCACCCAAGGCCGATGATGGGAGCAAAAAAAGAAAAAAGAAAGAAAAAACAGAGCTCCTAGGTGACTCATGCCAACTTATGGTCAAGGATGTTTCACCGACGATGACACCACAATTGTTTCCACCGCAAAACTGCACTCCGCTGGACGTCCATGCCTCACTTTCATCTGCAAAATTGATAGTAGCAATTAGATGGAACAGCATCGCATATGCGATGATTAACTGCACATAAAACTGGTGCACTTACATGTACAAGATCCACACCACCCGAGCGCCTTGTAAACTTTTTGGTTACTTCAAATAAATCAAACCTCAGTATAAACACGGCTATGTTTCAGGTTTCATCGGAGGCTCGTCCTTCAATCCTTTCGTCAGCAGATCATAATTGATGGATGCAAGTTGTGAAAGATTCTGCAGCAAGAAGAATTTAGAAGAATGATATGCAGCATATATGCACGAGGGGGCTACTAATAAAATTTCACGGATGTATATTTAAGGACTAATATCATACTATTTGAAACCAGATCGCAATCACAATGACAGGTGAAAACTGTTATTTGCAGTGTCGCGTCATTATTAATAATTGGGATGGATTCTCTGGTCAGAAAAAATTATAGGGGTGATGTGCGGAATATAGGCACAAAAGGGACTGGATGTACAGTTTAAGGACTGGTTTCGCATTTGAAACCAGACCACAAATGCAGTGACAGGTCAAAACTGTTATTTGCAGTGTTAGAACATTACTAATAACTTTAGTAATCTATGTATAATTGTACTATGTGTATAATGTGTTGCAGTGAAATGATTGTGCCACACTCAATGGGATAACTGAACTATTGCTTAAACCAACTCACCCATAGATGACCAGCATTTATAGTAACTATAGCATTCAATATTTGCCTCTGGCAACTATGGCATTGGATTGTGTGGAATATTTGCATCTGGCTCTTAACAGTATAAGATGATGTTAAAATGGTGATATTTAATGCCAAGCAGTGGACAAGACGCGTAAATTTTGTAAAAATGGTTGGATGTAGAAACTATTACAAGATAGCAGATTTAGGGATCACAAAATTCTACTACAGAACTACCAAGTTTTAGGATGCGTCCAAGTCCCACTCAGGCTCACGTCATACGCACAAAATACTGAACCATTCCCACACGGCACGCCAAATTGCCTGTCCACCAATTGGACAAAGCAATTTTCAGCATGTAACCAATATCGGATTTATTTTCAACATAATGTGTCAGCCAAGGTTTACGAGTCGACAAGTCATTCCGAGGTTGAGACTCGTAGACTAATCATGACTAATCGACACTAGTCGACACTGAAGTTGCAACTCATAGATAGCCGACACTGAGAGCCTGTTTGGGACTGCTCTGCTCCTTAAAATTCCGCTTTGTTCCAGAAAACACAAGCCAAACGGGGTAGCTCCATGATATGCCGCTCCGCAAAAAAACTAGAATCTGGGGTACGGTTCCCAGTTTTTTATGAAGCTCTTTAGGGGGTGCTCCAAAGAACTCTAGAAGGCGGAGTTGGGTGGAAATTACCCACCACTGCCACTAGTAAGTGGATACCCCTTCGTTTCTCCCCCTCAACCAATCAAATAGATCCTTTCCACCAAATTTCTCATTCTTGAAGCTGGAGCTAGATGGAAGCCAAACATTCTCTTTGGTAGTGCTACAACTTCTGGATGAAACTGCTCCAAAGTGAATTTAGTGGAGCGAAACTGATTTTGGTGAAGCGGAGCAGTCCCAAACAGGCCCTGAAGTGTAGTCAGCCCTGGAGTTGAGACTCATAGGCTAGTCTTGACTAGTCCTTTAATCCATGGTGAAAGAACATGTGGTGCCCCCATGTGTGGTTTTGGTAATTGATGACATTCTCTATGGACTGATGGTTGCATTGAGTTATATTAGAAGGATTTGTCCATAGGCATTTCTTGAAGTCCATGTGTTGGTTTCAAGGAGTTTATGAGTTGACCAAGGTGCTATTAAGGAATTATCCAAAGATTGGTCATGTGAGTGTTGAGCTTATTGCAAGCATGTCTTGAAGACGAAGATTGTGTGACCATTCATGTTTACCTTCAAGACATCTTCCAAATGAAGAGAGTTGGAAAGATTCAAGGTTGATAATGACTAAGTACAGAGAGTGATTCAAGTTGATCAACACACAAAGCGTAGAAGATGTACCGAGAGGGATCAAGTGATCCCATGGTATGGTAAGCATTGTCCATTACGCTTTGTGTACTTACCCATGGTCTATGTGAGAGTTCTATGTGGGGTTAGGTATGTGTCCATGGGCTTGCGTCAAGAGGAAGATATCATACAACCCATGGAGAGGATGACATCAAGTGGTGATCGTCATCAAGATTGCCATGTGCAAGTTCAAGTGGAGCATAACGAAGAGATCAAGTGCTTGAAGCTTGCTGTCCATTGTGGTGACAATGGACTTGTGAAGATGTACGGAAGAGTGGCTCACCCATAGTGGTTTATGGGGGAGCAATCAACTGGTCTTCATCGACCCAACGCAATCAAGAAAGGTGGTCCATCTTGAGGAGGACAAGATCGTCATCATCTAGCTCAAGTGGATTATGCGCAAGGCAAAGGTTTTCCCTTGATAGGTTTATGTTTTACCAGTCTCATGGTGGTAGTTGAGAGACCGGGTTATAGGATCAGTTGCCGTACTATCAAGGGGGGATCTCGATGAGTAGCTAGATCGTATCGTTCGTAAAGAGCTCAAACCATTGCATCCTTGCATCATCTTTCTTGGTTCTTGTTTGGTGTTTCTCTTTGTGAGTTTTAGAGCTTGGTCATCTTCATGACAAGCTCGAGTTCATCGAAAACGGAGTTCACATGCATCTTCTATGATGTTTTCGATGTTAGAGGTTATGCCGGTTCTTCTCTGTTGGAGGGTTCACTCCTCTATATGTTAGGCATACCTCCCTTGCCTCTTCTTACTATAACGAGTCGTTGTTTTGATACTACTCGTCGTCTTCTATCCAACAAGCTTGAGTTTGCTCAATTCGGAGCTCATTTGCAGAAGTTGTGGCAGTTCTGGTTTTCCTTGGAGTATGCTTGTTTTCGTGCAAGTGGCATAAGGGAGGCGCCAGCGGTAGTACCGCGGCCCCGAAGCGGCAGTACCGCTGAAGGCCACAAGCGGTAGTACCGTTGTTAAACAACGGTAGTACCGCCCACGGCCACAGGCGGTAGTACGGCTCCGGTTCCGCGCTAGTACCGCCTTGACTCGAGACCTGCGTGTCTCGTGTCGGGTTCAGCGGCAGTAGCAGCGGCAGTAGGAGCGGTAGTACCACTTGTAAGCGGTAGTACCACACCTACTACCGCTACTAGTGCCACTCAACGGCCCTCCTCTTTGTTCCTTCTCCCTTAGGCGTTGTGCGAGGTCCCAGCAGTTGTATCGCTGGGCCGAGCGGCAGTACCACTGCGGCCAGCGGTAGTACCGCTCCCTGGAGTGGTAGTACCGCCCGCTGCGGGCTGAGAATGGGGATAACAGTTGGTTTTTTTCCCTCCTATAAAAGGGGGACTTCTTCCCCATTGAGCCTTATCCCTTTGAGCTCGTGTTCTTCCCCAACTGTTGACCTTCTTCGAGCTTGCTATCTCTCAATCCCTCCATGGATTCTTGCTAGTTTTGGGGGGAAAAGAGAGAGGAGATCTAGATCTACGTTTCCACCAATCACTTTCTCCTCTATGTGAGGGGAACCCTTTGGATCTAGATCTTGGAGTTCTTTGTGTTCTCTTCTTCGTTCTTCCTCTCATTTTCCTCCCTAGCATTAGTTGCTTTGGTGGGATTTGGGAGAGAAGGACTTGGGCACTCCGTGTGCCCTTGCCATTCCATTTGGTGCATCGGTTTGAGTTCTCCACGGTGATACGTGGAAGTTTCTAGTTGAGAAGCTTATTACTCTTGGGTGCTTGGTACCCTTGAGCTTGTTCCTCTTGGGTGCCTTGGTGCCCTAGACGGTTGGTGGTGTTCGGAGCTCAATCATTGTGGTGAAAAGCTCCGGGCAAGCGTCGGGGTCTCCAATTAGGTTGTGGAGATCACCCCGAGCAATTTGACGGGTTCCGGTGACCGCCCCCAAGGGTTGCCAAAGTGTACAAGTTCGGTGACCGCCCCCAAGGGTTGCCATTTGAACAGGTTCGGTACCGCCCTCAAGGGTCCCTAGTGGAATCACAACATCTTGCATTGTGCGAGGGCATGAGGAGATTACGGTGGCCCTAGTGGCTTCTTGGGGAGCATTGTGCCTCCACACCGCTCCAAACGGAGATTAGCATCCGCAAGGGTGTGAAGTTCGGGATACATCGTCGTCTCTGCGTGCCTCGGTTATCTCTTACCCGAGCCCTTTACTTATGCACTTTACTTTGTGATAGCCATATTGTTTCTTGTCATATATCTTGCTATCACCTAGTAGTTTACCTTGCTTAGCATAAGTTGTTGGTGCACATAGGTGAGCCTAGTTGTTGTAGGTTTTGTGCTTGACAAATTAACCGCTAGGTTTATTCCGCATTTGCTCAAGCCTAAACCGCAATTATTTTAAAGCACCTATTCACACACACACACACACACACCCTAGGCGACATCCATGATCTTTCACATGGTGTCAGCCGGGGTGGGAATTTTGGTGCACCCTAACGTTTGTGATAATTGACATTTAGATCAATAGCTCTGTGAAATTGGTCCTTGAGCTGTCGATCTCTTGCAATTTGTGTATAAACTTGTAATATTCAAAATTTACTCAAGAAAGAAATGTAAGCTACATTTGATATAGTGGAAAGGGAAGGGCTAACACACACACTTGGGGAACAGTTATTTCAAGATCATTCAATCTATGTGTTGATATACTTCAATCATCATTGGATTGAACGAAAAAGAAGGCCTGTGAAGCTGTAGGTTTACCTTGAACGAGAAGTTGCTGAAAGAGTAATTGACATTTGGGCCGGATTCAAAGTCGGTGGGGCCACCTCCATGCTCATCCCCCTAATTCACACAATTTTGAAACAGTTTACCAAAGGAACTGAAGAACATAAAGGTGGATTAACAATCCGCAATTAAAACAGTGTTTTTTTGTGTGGCTTCCTACAACTACTGAAATTGCTTAGTCATGTTCTTTTCAATCATTTGAGACAAATTATCCATACCATGTCATCTTGGTGATTGCTCACGCAACTACTGCTGCCACTAAGGCTTCCATTCTCACTGGAATCCTCGAACTCATAGGCTTCATATATGTTTTCATCTGATGGATTCCAAGAGTAACGACTGGTGAAGTAGCTGGTATCAAATGCACTATCTGAGGAGGGAACAAAGGCAGCCTGCAAATGATTTTTCGGTTATCCCTGGCATGCCTGTACAAAAGAGATGCATTTTATGTCTTCAGAAAATAATCATTAACCCTATCTCACCTTCTGCCTAGCAATGGTATCCCAGCTAACATCCTTAAAGAATGGATGTTGTTTGACCTAAAGGAAATAGGATTAGCAACATCAATCATGTATATATCATAAAATATTATATTTTAATAGAGTATCGATGAAATAAAGTTCCATGAAAGGAGATTTCTAGCACCATCAAAATACCTCAGAGGCACCATCTGATCCTAGACGTTGATGAGGGTCTTCTGTCAAAAATCTGGAGGAAGTTGTCGTAAGATCACTCTAGTCTTACTTAAACAATATCCGCAATTAACTAGATCAAACGTTTAGAATTTGAGCATGAAGTTGCTAAGTGGTCTTGTAACTGAAATCTGCACCGTCGATGCCATGCCTATACTTAAAAGTTAAAATGTACAAAGATTCCAGACTGTATATTCCAGTGAGAGCACGGGTGACAAACATAGCATATACGGAACATGCTACTACAGCAGTACTATTATCCTATGCATAGAAATTGCAAAACTATAAAAGCCTGTTCTATGTCATTTCAAAGTAGAGAGCAAATGCCAAGCTATCCGGCTAACAACTAAACTGTTTGCAAGGACATGAGTGCGGAAGTACTAGTGTCTAGTTTGACTCTAAATCCCACCTGTGTAATACAACCAACAATATGAAATTCTAACTAATAAACTTGACCTGAAGCAACTTGTGTGGTGATCTAACAGTTGAAATAAGCAAGATATATGTCAGTTTACCCCCAACAGCCTATAAATGAATAACAACGGATTACACCTTTCAGGCTTCAATTGTCTAGGTGAATCTCATGATAGACCCATAGCCACAATGCTATATTTGGTTGTTTACTAAAATCTCCTTTTGGGAGAGAAGGGTGGATTGTTAGTGTGTATGATTTAGAAGATATAATTAGTGGACATGTATGGTTAGATTTCTTTTGTGTATTGCAACAATAATAAAAATGAATGCAGCCCAATCATGCAATAATATTAGCCCTTTAACTCCCAGGCAATGTTCAGCATATCGGTAACTTGTACCATACCGGTCGGGTGCTGAGTAGAGAGAAATAGGCAAACTTTCCAGTTAATCGTCCCATAATTCACTTAATCGGCAATTCAGTGACCCACTGAGTAGCGATTAACTGACCGAGATGCCGATTAACTGGTCATATTTGGAACAGAGCTCCCAGGTCACAACTCCCCAAAGTACACATATGACAAAGCACAATACCTAAAGCCCTTAATTAACATTTGAGCAAGAAGCAATAACATACAATCGTGTAACGCTATAAACATTAGTAATTAAGTACTCAGATGGTTCGAAAAAAATTCTTACTTGTCAATTAGATCTTTCGCTTCAAAACTCATCTCTTCTGGGACATGTGGCCAAGGTATTTTGCGATTAAGAATATTGTCAAAAATTGTCTGCAGAAACAAGTACAACAAGAATGTCAAGTTGCATCAACACGTCCAGATAACAGAAACCAACATTTAGTTCTAGCGACCAACATTTTATACAGAAAATGCAAAGTATGGTACCTGAGGGTGCTCTGCATTAAATGGAGGTATTCCAACAAGTAACTCAAAAAGAATTACACCTACAGACCACCAATCTGCACTAGTACCTGTGATGCACACAGCAAAAAAGTAATAGTCAAAATCAGAAGAAAACATAGAATTTAAACAAGAATTATGTTTATAATTTACCATGCCCTGTCCCCAAAAGGATTTCTGGTGCTAAATAATCAGGGGTTCCAACCGCAGAACGCTTTTGTCGCCGTGCTCGGTGATCCATTTCCTCTAATTCATTCATCTGAGGTTCATCATCTCCATACAATGAAGCCCCACTAACAGCAGGGCCAGATAGATCATCTGTGCTATTGATCAGACCAACCTTGGACAACCCAAAATCTGTCAACTGAAGGCAATTAAGATTAATAAGCAGCATAAATATTAAGAGGAAAAGGACATGGTATCCCAATAACGAAAATGGTATGTTTCCTGCCTGTAAAATGCTTAGAAAATAGGATACTGAGTATGGAAGTAGTGGCGAATGAAACAATTTTAGGCTACAAGAAATGAGAAATCAGAAACAAACTCGTGTCACAAATATGTTCTTTAATTATGTATTGCACCTCGTAAATGAGCCAATGGATCTGCACTAAGCTTAAATTTGACAGTGCCTTATGTTTTCAGGAATGTTAAAAATCTGATATAAGATTTTTAACCATGGAAAATTGAAAGTTTTTTATGGAAAATTATGTTGTCGCGAGGATGGGAATTTCCTTTAGCAAGCATGGTAAATCCTGGCAAAAAACTGAACATGGCAAGGAGTTGCCATGCTTGCTAAAGGAAAAATCGCTATCCTCATGACAACATAATTTGTCACTAAAAACATTCGATATGCCATGCTTAAAAATCTGAAGTTCAATTTGTAGCGAAATCCTATGCTTGCTAAAGGAAAAATTGATATCCTCATGACAACTAACTTGTCATTAAAAACATTCGATATGCCATGCTAAAAATTCTGACGTTCAATTTGTAGCGAAATCCTATGTTTTTCTCCTAGGAAAAAAGCTCATGGTTTTTTAACATTACCTAATACGCTAACACCAAGCTCAGAGCCTCTGAAATCAAAAAAAAAAAAAAAAGACAACATGATGGCATTGTAAAGTTTCTAATCACGCATCATGGACTTGAATATTGATTATACTCAATAGCATGTAAGTTGGCTGGTTATTTTATCTCCTGTTACAAATCTACTTTTCTTCAATCAAAGTAAATACAAGCAGTAACCAAACAGAAATAAGAACAACATTTGAAAAATAAGAATGTTATTCTACCCCTATCAAATGTGGAACATACGATGATTAGGAGAGAAAGGTTAACAATCATCTGTGTGTGTTACCTTTACATGCCCATCATGAGCAATCAATAGGTTGTCAGGTTTTAGATCTCTATGAACAATCTGCATGGAGTGCAAATATTCCAAAGCTAGCACCTGCAGGACATTATTTCTTTAAAATTGGCAGGGAGAAAATGAGAAGTATTCAGACACAAACTTGTAAATGAACTTACAACTTCTGCAAGATATACACGAGCAACATCTTCATCCAAGCACCCTAAATTTCTCAGTAAAGAGTACAGGTCACCTCCATTTAAGTACTCCATGACCAGATACAAATTTTCCCGAGAGGTAAACGAATAGAAGAAACGAACCTTCCAAAAGCATAACCATTTTAGAATCAAGTTATATCCTAGTTGATAGTCATACTTGTAAGTTCACTCACCACAAAAGGATTCCTGACCGTGATCAATATATCACGTTCAGCCAATATACTTTCGACGGCATTTTTTCGAATCATATCTGCCTTCCTAAGTACCTGCTTAAAGTAAAACAATCAGCACATGAGTATCATAGAAGAGTATTCTTCGCCATGAAACAAATGAAAGCTATACCAGAGCAAGTTCAAAATTTGCAGCTGTACTTCTACATGAACATAAGCTGAGAAGTGTTTAGTGCTAAAATCGGTCCCGTGGTATTGATTTATGTAGTGTGTCAACATGCAATCAAGTCCTATCAAAAATCACAATACATGTACTCAGAAAGTGATCATGTAATATGATCCTTTCAGAAACCTACTTTTACCTGCTATAAATGAATAGGCAAAGATGGTAGTCCAGATTGAAATGTGTGAACTAACACTAGCTAATAGCTACACTCGACCTTTTCTTTTTCTTGACTTGGCAAGCTGGGAGCCAATACAAGGAGAAGATGAGTAAATACCCTACCTCTCAAATTTCCCATCCCTGAAAACTAAAATCCCACAAGAACTTCGCTCTGTCAGGACATTCATGTAAGCCCGCTAATGTTTTTCAATACAATTATTTGCTCCATGTCATTTTTGGTAAATTCACTAAAAAAAGATATACTGACAGATAACATGAGTATCTACAAAAAATACCTTTATAGCAAAGAGATCTCCTGTAGTTCTTTTCTTGGCCAAGAAAACACGCCCAAATGCTCCGCGGCTGATAGGTTTTATGATTTCAAAGTCATCGATTGAAGTACGATCCTTGACTGGATGAACAGGACTTGCCCGTAAGCTACGAACAACATCATCTTCTTCGTCCATTATGGTACTTGACGAGTCAACCTTGTCCATATCAACAGAGTCACAAAGCTGCAGGTATTTCTCCCTGAAGGATTTATGAAAATGAGAAGGCAGAATCAATTAAAGAGTTTAAAAAGGAAAATAGTAATACTGTTATAAATCAGCAAAAGTGAAGTTGCTGAAAGATTTGTTTTGACTCAGCAGATCCTCACCGGTGGAGTTTTTCTATGCGAGTGCCAAATGTTTGCACTGTGAGGGCTTCATGCTTCCTACGATTGACAATTTCTTGCAGATCTTCTATGCAGGTAACCAATTGGGATAAAGCACTTTCTTCATCCAGAGGAGTATTTGCAATACATCGTGCAATATCAGCAAGTTCAACAATCTGCACAGATTGAACGGAACTATTTTAGCAACTTGAAAACTTGATGATGAAGCCGAAGAAATATCAAATATGAAATGGTCAGCACATGTTACATTGAAATATATAATTAGATCGATACCAAAGATGCACAATTAGGAAGAACTATCCACATGTCATCCTCAAGTTATGGAGGCGTTTGGTTGGGCCATGGGTAAGTAAATGGTAAAGTAATGAGGATACACGGTGCTGCGGCTGTAACGAGGCGATTGCTCGTTTTGTTTGGTTAATCAATCAATAGAGATGAGAAAAAGCACTGCATTTAGGAGTGGCGCTGCATGATTCTCCTGCTGGACAGAGAGTTCGCCGGTCACCGTTCTTGGACGCCTAAAAGCTGAGAGGAGGTCGCACGATTCGAAGAGAGATTAGCGGCTGCAGCAGTGCCAATGGCGGCGGCAGCACATGCAGAGATGGCCGGTCGCCGGTGCCAGATACTGTGAGGCAGATATTGCAGCAACCAGATCTCTCGTGATGGCCGGCCACTGGCGTGGATGCTGCTCGACGGATGAGTGATGTGTCGGGGTCGGCATCTAGAGTGATGTGTCGAGGTCAAGCGAGAAGAAAGATCAGCACGGGATTGTTTAACGGGCAGGGGTGGGTGCCAGATACTGTGAGGCAGATATTGCAGCGACCAGATCTCTCGTGATGGCCGGCCACTGGCGTGGATGCTGCTCGAGGGATGAGTGGTGTGTCGAGGTCAGCATCTAGAGTGATGTGTCGAGGTCGGCATCTATACGAAGGAGATGTCAGGCAAGAAGAAAGATCAGCACGGGATTGTTTAACAGGCAGGGCTGGGCGTAATCGGCTTTGAACAGGGCTGTAATCTGATTCCACAGTATTTAATTCCAGCATAACTCAACCAAACATGAATAACAGGTTTGGATGACGCTGTAATCAGATGCCAGGCCAAAAACGGTGAAACAAACACGTCCTATATGGTACTTTCTGATTACATAACTTTGTGCTGGTACTAAAATAATTAATTCTACAATATAAGTATAATTTCCTAACAGAAAAAAAAAACGCTAATGGGGATACAAGAATGATTTCACCTACTATCATGAAAATCTATGAATCCCTTTATGTCGTATTTATGTTATTTATTTTGAGCAGTTAACATTCAGAAGTTGCACAAATGCACTAAAATGTCATAACTCATAAACAAGAGAATAAAACAACAAACATCAGTACTCGGTATATATTATCATGGTTAATAGCTTTGCACATCAAACTCAAATAAACAAAGATACTAGCTACCTTTTCCAGTCTGGGTACTTTCACAACGACCAACTTTCTAGCAGAATGATCTGTTACTAATGCAAAAACATAGATATACATATAATAACATAAATTGTATGCATGGCTTACCTGTGGAAGATCATTACTCTCATTAATCGCACTTCTACCAGCTAAAAGCATGTCTATATGATTTGATCTTGGAGTTGTTAGTGGAGATCGAGGAGTCATACTTCCTGCCGATGATGTAGCCATTCCATGATCAGATTTTGGCCCAAAGCGAGTCTTACATGTCATTGAAGGAAGATTTTTTATGTCATCCAACGAAATAGTGTTATCAGCCTCTTGGAGATAGTCGGTCATATCAGCAGAACCTCTTCTAGACCAATCAGACAGTTTTGGAGAGGCGCCATCAGATTCTTCATTGATGCTTGGATTTGAAACTTTTGCAGCATCTGGGCTGCTGACAGAATTGATAAGGTCTCTCTGCGTATAAGACTCGACCAACTTTTCAAGTGTTTCTGCAACTCTTACTAAACGTTCATCAACGCTTACGCCTTTTTGGTCACACCTGTCAGCGATTGCACAGACTGCCGAATGATTTTCTACGTAATTTGTAGGGATATATTCTTCACATATGCGACACATTATTGAACCCTCTTCAGAAATATTTGGCTGGTCAGACCAGTGTCCCCATGAAGTTTTGTGTTGATGCTTGGGAGGAAGCGGTTGATGTGATACAGATTCTACTGGACTGGTTAACTCAACGCCGCTAGGAATCGTAGCGAGTGTATCTATTTTCTTAGTAGGCGATTCCTCTTTAATAGGGGTAGGTTCTTTTGGGGGCTTTGGGACAGGTGATGGAAAAGGTTTCCAGGAAGAAATCCGTTCTCTGGTTGGAGATTCAACCTCTTTCTTGATATCAGTGTCAAGGGGCAAAAGAATCTTAACAGGTTTTATCTCCTGGCTTCTTCTCCATTTCATATTATGCTGCTCTTGACTGTATGATTTTCTTGCGTCGCTTTTGCTACTTCTGCTTGTTGTTGTAGCATGTGGACCTGATTGGGTTAAAATCTTGTTATCAGCAGATTGTATAATCTTATCTCGCTGATCCATAACAATTTCGTCCTCAGCAAATCCACTCTCCTTGTGAAACTGGAGCAGCCTTGTACATCTTGTAAGGATAAAGAGCATCCGAGTGTAAAGCTTCTTCAGCACACCCATCGGGAGCTCCTGACGTTGATCATCCAAATCTTGCACTATACCTTCACATTGTAGCCAAAGTTCCCCGGGTGTCATTACAGAGCAGCTGCGTGCAAGTATTAACAAATCCTCCAAAGTTTCTTTCCACTCAGGATGAGAGTCTGCGTACTTCTCCATTACACTAACCAAGTCTCCCGCAAAAACTGCCAAATCTGTATTTACCTCTTCCTTTGCCTTCTCAAATCTCACCTGAATAACTTTTAACACCTCCTGCATAGATAACAGGTGACAAGATCGTAGTTATTGGGTAGTAAAAGAATCAGGCAAAAATAAAATAGAAGTGTGAAATGTGGATACAGCATTGATCATCATCCCACACAGAACAATAACTGAGATTACCTTCAAGTTGTATACGCCTCGAGGTTTCAAGAATGGGAATGGTCGGACCCCTTTGGAGTTCAACTCATGTGAAAAACTTTTTATATCTGAAGGGTTTCTCTTCCTTGGTGCACTGGTAGCCTGCATAATGGCCTTGAAGCGTGGAGACTCGGATTCCTTTGGCGTTTCACAGGCATCATATGCAGACTGTCAATTAAGATGTAGATGCAGAGGTGTAAGAAGAAAAAAGGGAAAGATGGACAACTCATCGTTTACTTGTAAGTAAGGTGTGGAAAGCATATACAAATACATCATTACCACGGTCGCTGGTATTTGGGGCGGAGTCCTCAAATCTCCTGAATGGTTCCGAAATGAATTAGATTTAGCTGTGTATAAGATAGATTAGATGCCCACGTATCAGATATGGTTGTGAAGACAAAAGGGCACCAGAGCAAAGGACCAGGTCAAATATAAACATCTATTAGAAGAACAAAGAGAACAAGCGCCACAAAAGAAAGCCACCAGAACACACAAACATGGTATCGAGTTATAGAAGACACACTTGGTTTTAATTTGCACAGAGAGATCCAGCAGTTGTTAGGTATTGCCCTATGGGCATACAAATGTAATAAAGTAGAATGTACTGCATTCGAGCCTACACGTAATCTTCATATGAGATTCATAAAATCAATTAAACCATGCACTATAGGATTGTAATCAGACTGCTATAGCAATACAATATGCATCTCTACAGTATCATTCAGTTCACTGCACCAAACACTTCAATATTACGAACTAATGATGCACAAGTGAATTGACGAATACGGCTCTGTACCCATGGACAAGTGTCAAGGAAGTGATACTGAGTGACGCCTACCAGGTGTCGGAAAAAAGACTATCATACAATGAATTGTTTGTATAGAATTAAGGGGCACACAATGCACTTATATTTAGTTGGAGTCGCCTTATGCTGAATCACTAAAACAGGTAAGCAATAACGAACATTCTCTTGCCGTTCCGATTTGGCAACGACTAGAAAATTCATTTCGTCAGCACCAGCTATCTGGATACGGCGTACATCAAGATGAGTTACGCACTCGCGTCACCCGACAACTCAACACATCTAAGGTGAGACTACAGATTATCTGCTGTGTGATGTCTTATCGGAAGCCGCCAACTTAGTAAGTAATTGAAGAGCATGAATAGCTAGAGCCCACACTCCCATTCGCGGCCTATATGAGAGCTCACCACTAGACACTAGTACTAAGTTCTAAGCCCTAGCTTCCACCAACCAGTAGCCAGCTTACAGGACTATGCAGCAAGGCCATGAACAGAACTTGCAAACAGGGTATAAGTACACACGCAGGATCAGCACTACCTTTTGCGGCGCTCTTCCCTTCTGCTTCCACGGCCGTCCCCGCCGCTCCACGCACGGGTTGCACGGGCTGCTCGACCGCCTTTCCCTTGCCCCGGTTACTAGCACTGCCAGCGCTAGTGGAATCGGCCCAGGAGCTGACGGCCTTCTTCCCGGAGGTTCTCCCGGCCTGGGAGTGGCCGCGCGCGAGGTTGCTGCTCCCGAGCGCGGCGGCCATCCGCTGGCCCTCGTGCGGCAGCGGGCCGGATCTCGTCTTGATCTTGTTGAGGCCGAGCGAGGAGGCGAGGATCGGCGAGAGCGCGGCGGCGGGGGCGGCATCCCTGAGGTGGTGCTTCCTGGCGTCGGAGGGGCTGGAGGTGGAGGAGGCCGGGGAGGCCCTGGGGGAGAGCACGGCGACGGCGGCGGAGCCGAAGAGCTTGTCGCGCTTCTTGGGGGTCTCGGATTTGGGCTTCTTCTTGTCGGATCTGGAGGAGGCGGAGGAGGAGGCCGGCGAGGCCGCGGAGGCCGCCCCCGGCGCGGAGGTGGGCGTGCGCGGGCTGTTGCTGCCGTCGGGGCTGGAGGACTCGGACGACTTGTGCCGCGACGAGAAGAAGCGGCCCTTGAAGACCATCGTCGCCCCGCCGGCGGGGAGCGGACTTCCGTCGAACAGGTGGGGGGCGGGGCGGGGCGAGACGGCACACAGTGAGCGGAGCGAGGGGGGAGGGGGGAGCGTGCTGGTGGGGACAGTGCGGAGGAAATGTAGGGAGGGGGGCATTTGGGTCGCGTCCCCTCCCCGTCCGCGCCGGCTCTCGCGGCTGGCTCGCTGGCCCGCGTCGCGTCGCGTGCGTGCGTGACTCACCCTCGCCCCGCAGCAGCAACCGCGACTGGCGTTTGACTGGCCGGAAGGAAGGAGCCACTGGTGGTGAATTGGTATGGTGGTGGGCCGTGGCAGCGGGTCGGGTGGCCCGGCGAGGGGAGGGAAGACCGGGACGGCTCGGACGGGTAGGGCCGGGCTCAGGTTCATTTCGGCATCGAGATGCTGCGAGTGCGTCAGTCCAGTGGTGGTGGTCTGCCCGCGCTGGCTGCTAGGAACCCCGGTCTGGCAGGGTCAAAGATTCCAGGTCCAAGATGGATCCAGATTTTTTTTTTTTAAACATACTACCTCCGTCTCAAAATATAAGAACATTTTTTATATTAATATAGTGTAAAAAACGTTCTTATATTATGGGACGGAGGGAGTAGTAATTTCATATTACTATTAAGGATTATAGCTTTATATGCGGCGACGGATGGCGTAGTTAAGCAATGATTACTGCCGAAGATCACAATCACACGAACTAATGGATCGACGCGTAGCCGTTTGACATCCTACACATTAAAATAAGTTCATCAATATGGAGTACGATCTCCCCGTGTACCAATGATTTCCCGGTAAAACACCAACTTTATATTACCATGATTTTTCTTTCAAGTACCCTAGGCGATTAAACCTAGCCGTTGCTCTTTCTCTTCCACACACAAGGCGGCAGGTTTCTATTGCGATTCTATTATAGCCCATGATGGCGTGTGTTGTTGCCAGAGATTCTCGTGGGATTTTTGCAACCGCTCCTTCTCCAACTATCAGGTATAAGAGATTCTTCGCAGGCTGGTTAAGAAGATGAAGTCGAAAGATTTTGAAGACTACAATTATTTTTGTATTTCTTGTATGGGTCTTTCGGTGTATCGCTCTGTCCTTAACATTTGTTAGATATGATGAAATTCGGTAAGTGTTACTTCCAAAAAATGATGTTTATTTGGATTTCCATGAACCCTAATACTTTTTGCATCCTTAGTTTGTTGATTTCCAAAATGTGGTAGTAAACGGTAACTTTCCCATATAATTTGTATGTTATGTCATTCCTAATGTTGGAAATATGCCCTAAAGGCAATAATATTGTATTATTATATTTTTTTGTTCGTAATTAAGATTTTATATTCTATGTTATAATTGCTATGATCCTGAAATATGTGATTCAGTGGAAAACTCATATGCACATGTGAAATGATAAACGATAAAATAAGATTCCTAGTCTCACCTCTAAGACTATCTCAAGTGTTGTTGGTGATCACGTTTTCTGAATCTTAGGATATCGTTGAGTGTAATGATAGTCCTAAAACAACATTAAGAGTATGACATTAGAAGAGCGATCATACTGAATCAACCCAAACTTGTTTGTTATGCTTTGAGATAATATTGTCATAAGTTATTTCCTATAACACGGAGTGTTAACATGTGTTTTAGTTCCTTAGGCCATGAGATTGTCATAGTCACTTCTTACCATGCGATGCACTTTGGGGTTGCTCAAAACGTCATCTGTAACTAGGTGATCATAACGACAAATTACAGGTGCATCAAAAAGTTTGACAAGGGACTAGATATCTCGAGAGTGGAATTTGCTCCTCCGACGATGGATATATATTCTTAGGGCCCTCTCGGTGTGACGGCATCCATCATCCTCTGGCCAGACACAGGTGACAATGTCAAGGGGATGCCGAAACACGTCAACAAGAAAGAAGAACAAAACCAGTAACAAGGAGACCGGTATAGTGAGCATGTGTATGACTCAAGAGGATACCGATATATCTCACCTCGGGTTATGTAAAGTATCACGAATCAAAGGGAACATCACATGATAACCAAATGTTCACTCGAATATCATTCATGTAATCATAGAGAATGATATGGACGTCCATGATTCCGCTATCGGTCATTAAACGATGGAGTTTCGTTCATGTCTACGATTTACCGAACCTACGGGGTCACAAGCTTAAGGTAGTCACGACCTGTTGAGTGTTAGTAGGACGAGAGTATCGAGGATTTCTTTTTTGAATTGTTTCATTAATATTCAGAATAGTTCCTAGAGGAATCGGAAGCGTTCTGGGGTCACCGGAAGGGTCTCAGAGTTATCGGGCAAGCCGGGTAGTACTGATAAATAACATATAGGTAGAAAATGTTTCTGGTGATGTTAAATTAATAATAAAAGCCACTAGTAATTGTTAGGAGGATTTTATATTTAATTTAATATCGATAGGCCTTAAAAAGGCCAAGTAGTGGAAAGAGAATGGGGCCCTCTCCATGGAAAGGAGGGAGGGGAGGCCGAATTGGGGGGTGTAGGATCGAAAGTATGTCTAGAGGGGGGTGATTAGACTACTCGACCAAATAAGAATCTATCATTTTCTCAATTTTAGTTGTAGGCAGATTTTAGCAATTATGACAAGTCAAGTAACACCCTAAACATGCAAGTCTAAGAGTATAGCAGCGAAATGTAAAACATTGCAACATGTAAGTAAGGGAAGGGTTTGGAGAAGGCAAATGCAATGGGGACACGAAGATTTTGGCGTGGTTTCGATAGTTGGTGCTATCGTACGTCCACGTTGATGGAGACTTCAACCCATGAAGGATAATGGTTACGCAAGTCCATGGAGGGCTCCACCCACGAAGGGCCACGAAGAAGCAACCTTGTCTATCCCACCATGGCCATCGCCCACGAAGGACTTGCATCACTCGGGTAGGTCTTCACGAAGTAGGCGATCTCCTTGCCCTTACAAACTTCTTGGTTCAACTCCACATCATGTCGGAGGCTCCCAAGCGACACCTAACCAATCTAGGAGACAACACTCTCCAAAAGGTAATAGACGGTATGTTGATGATGAAGTCCTTGCTCTTGTGCTTCAAATGATAGTCTCCCCAACACTCAACTCTCTCACACATATTTGGTCATGGTAAGAAGGATTTGAGTGGAAAGCAACTTGGGGAAGGCTAGAAATCAAGATTCAAATGGTAGGATTGGAATCTCTTGATCTCAACACATGAGTAGGTGGTTCTCTCTCAGAAAATGAATGGTGGAAGTGTAGGCACATTCTGATGGCTCTCCTCTATGAAGAAGAAGGGTGGAGGGGTATATATAGCCTCCACACAAAATCCAACCGTTACACACTTTTGACCCATCTGGGTGGCACTGATCAACAAACTTGGTAGCACCGATCTGCGTAAAAATATGAACATTAGGAATCTCAGTGGGACCGACCGGAACAACTCGGAGGGACCAATGTGCAAGGGCTTAGGGAAAATCTCATCTCGGCGGCACTGATTGCATCATCTCGGTGGAACCAAAGTGGAGCAACAAGGCAACAGGGAGTTGGTCAAGCCATCTTGGTGAGACCAATTGCAATTATCGGTAGGACAGAAACAATTACAACAAGCAACAAAGAGTCTGCAAGGCCATCTCGGTGGAACCGAGATCTGTATAGGTGGATCTGAATTGTTAAGGTTTTGGCAGTGGCTAAGTCCAGATGAACTCGGTGGCTCCGGGTAGGAAGTATCGGTGGGGCCGATTTGGAATTTAGGGTTTGGACATATTTGGATAGAGAAAGTGGTTAAGGATTTTGGAGCAATAGCACTAAGCACTTAAGCAACCACGTCATCAAGCAACACCTCATCCCCTTTTAATAGTATTGGCTTTCCTATGGACTCAATGCGATCATGGATCACTTAAACAAATGTAGAGTCTTGAGCTTTTGCCAATCCTTGTCCTTAGCATTTTGAGGGGTTCACATCTCCAGTCCTTGCCATGCTAATCATTGAACATCCTGAAATATTTATCTTGAATGGACATTATTTCAATGAGGTATATGTTGTTATGAATTACCAAAACCATCCGGAGATTAGTTGCACTTTCAATCTCCCCCTTTTTGTTAATTGATGACAACATATAGATCAAGGCTTAGACAAATGATTAAATGAATGAAATACATCGTCTCTTTGAGAAGCATGTGATAAGCAAGAGCTCCCCCTAAATTTGTGCATTATTAAAAAATCTGCGTTTGAATGCAAATGCACAATCGATTAGGATCATGGGTCACTCTTCCATGTCACATACAACTGGGTGGATCACACAAAATGATATGAACGGAATAGCAAGCACGCATCACCAAAAACATAAGTGAATGATCATACACAAATAATGATAGAGATAAGCATTAAGCATCACATGAAGCATAGTATGATTAATCACACATAACCAACATAGTATCTCACATGCATAACGAACAAAGAGCACAAATCAAATAGAAATACTAGCAAGAACTCAAGCAAAACCATCAGGCAAAAGCGAGACACTCTCTCTCGAAGCCTAATGATCTATACAAATTCTCCCCCTTTGGCAATAAGTATCAAAAAGTTCGAATAGGTATAGAGCTATATGTCTCTCTAGGCACGATCCTCGGCAGCTCCTAAAGGTGATCTCTGGCTGGCGGCTCTGGTGTATGTAGATGGTGTGAAGATAAGTGCATCCGTGAAGGCTTCATCTGACGTTCGCTGAATTGGTGGAGTAGAGACTGGAGGTGGCACTGTAGAAGTAGCAGCAGGTGTAGAGTGAGTAGTCCTCGTGTCTACAACTGGCACTGCAGCAGATCTGGGTGCTCTGGGTACTGCCTGGTATCTCTCAATCATAGCTCTGTCATCTCCACTGTCATAGGTTCTGACTGCGTCAACACATCTCTGAGCTTCTCCACAATGGACTGTACCTCAACGATCTTCACATCAAGATCATGAATCTTAGTCTCGACTATCCACTCTAGGCTCTCTTGGTTCTTGGTGAGGTTGGCCAGACTTCGCTCAATCCTCAGGGTAGCTTCCAACAGATAAGTCACCTGATCGTTGTTGTACTTGAGGTTGGCAGTGGGTGCATTGGGAGCAGAGGCCTTATGTGCTTCTTTTGCTGCTGCAGCTGCCTGAATTTCCTCTTGAGCTTGAGCAGACGAATGATGTGAAGGGTCCATCACTACAACATTGTCCTCAAACTCAGGCTGTAATGGGAGATGCTCACGATCAAGTAGATAAGTGCTCGTTCCAACCTTGGAGTTGATGAGCAACTGAATATGCGGAGAAAATCCACATGAGCTCTGGTGAGTTGCAGTTCTCTTGATAGTCTCAACAATAAGGCTCATGACTTTGAATTTCTGTGGAGTGTCAAACAAATGTAGCAAGTTGATGGAGTGGACATGGATCATCTTGTCATCTCCAGACTTGGGCAAAAGTGGGTGCCTCGAGATAGTGTTGGTGGTGGCCAAAGCAAATGCTTTACAGAACCAAGCTTGTGCGTGTCAAGATCTTTCTTGGGTATGGGCTTGCACATGTTAGCCATAGAATTGTGATCCATCTTGGGCTTGTGATAACCCACAAGTATAGGGGATCGCAACAGTTTTTTAGGGTAGAGTATTCAACCCAAATTTATTGATTCGACACAAGGGGAGCCAAAGAATATTCTCAAGTATTACCAGTTGAGTTGTCAATTCAACCACACCTGGAAACTTAGTATCTGCAGCAAAGTGTTTAGTAGCAAAGTAACATGATAGTGGTGGTAATGGTAACAAAAGTAAAGACAGAAAAGTAATGTTTTTGGTATTTTGTAGTGATTGTAACAGTAGCAACGGAAAAGTAAATAAGCGAGAACCAGTATATGGAAAACTCGTAGGCACCGGATCAGTGATGGATAATTATGTCAGATGTGGTTCGTCATGTAACAGTCATAACATAGGGTGATACAGAACTAGCTCCAATTCATCAATGTAATGTAGGCATGTATTCCGAATATAGTCATACGTGCTTATGGAAAAGAACTTGCATGACATATTTTGTCCTACCCTCCCGTGGCAGCGGGGTCCTATTGGAAACTAAGGGATATTAAGGCCTCCTTTTAATAGAGAACCGGAACAAAGCATTAGCACATAGTGAATACATGAACTCCTCAAACTATGGTCATCACCGGGAGTGGTCCCGATTAATGTCACTTCGGGGTTGCCGGATCATAACACATAGTAGGTGACTATAGACTTGCAAGATAGGATCAAGAACACACATATATTCATGAAAACATAATAGGTTCAGATCTGAAATCATGGCACTCGGGCCCTAGTGACAAGCATTAAGCATAGCAAAGTCATAGCAACATCAATCTCAGAACATAGTGGATACTAGGGATCAAACCCTAACAAAATTGACTCGATTACATGATAAATCTCATCCAACCCATCACCGTCCAGCAAGCCTACGATGGAATTACTCACGCACGGCGGTGAGCATCATGAAATTGGTGATGGAGGATGGTTGATGATGACGACGGCGACGAATCCCCCTCTCCGGAGCCCCGAACGGACTCCAGATCAGCCCTGCCGAGAGAGATTAGGCTTGGCGGCGGCTCCGTATCGTAAAACGCGATGATTTCTTCTCTCTGGTTTTTTTCTCCCCGAAAGCCAATGTATGGAGTTGGAGTTGGCGTCGGAGGGTCTCCAGGGGGCCCACGAGGCCTACCCTCGTGGACAGGGTGTGGGCCCCCTGGTCTTCATCTTTGGCAAGGATTTTTTATTATTTTTTCTAAGATGTTCCGTGGAGTTTCAGGTCATTCCGAGAACTTTTATTTTCTGCACATAAAACAACATCATGGCAATTCTGCTGAAAACAGCGTCAGTCCGGGTTAGTTCCATTCAAATCATACAAGTTAGAGTCCAAAACAAGGGCAAAAGTGTTTGGGAAAGTAGATACAACGGAGACGTATCAACTCCCCCAAGCTTAAACCCTTGCTTGTCCTCAAGCAATTCAGTTGACAAACTGAAAGAGAAAAAGAAAAACTTTTACAAACTCTGTTTGCTCTTGTTGTTGTAACATGAAAAGCCAGCATTCAAGTTTCAGCAAATATTATGAACTAACCATACTAACAATAACACGTAGGTCTCACAATTACTCATATCAATAGCATAATCAGCCAGCGAGCTATAATAACAAAACTCGGATGACAACACTTTCTCAAAATAATCATAACATGATATAACAAAAATGGTATCTCGCTAGCCCTTTCTGAGACTGCAAAACATAAATGCAGAGCACCTTTAAAGATCAAGGACTGGCTAAACATTGTAACTCATGGTAAAAGAGATCCAGTCAAGTCATACCCAATATAAACCAATAATAATGAATGCAAACGACAGTGTGCTCTCCAGCGGGTGCTTTTTAATAAGAAGGATGATGACTCAACATAAAAATAAATAGATAGGCCCTTCGCAGAGGGAAGCAGGGATTTGTAGAGGTGCCAGAGCTCGGTTTGGAAATAGAGATAAATTATATTTTGAGCGACATACTTTCATTGTCAACATGACAACTAAGAGATGACGATATCTTCCATGCTAAACAAATTATAGGCGGTTCCCAAATAGAATAGTAAAGTTTATACCCCCCTCCTCCACAAGCATCAATCCATGGCTTGCTCGAAACAACGAGTGCCTCCAACATTCAACGGGTCCCATGGGGAGTTTTGTTTGCAATTATTTTGATTTAGTTTGCATAAAGCATGGGACTGGGCATCCCAACGACCAGCCATTTTCTCGTGAATGAGGAGCGGAGTCCACTCCTCTTGAGAATAACCCGCCTAACACGGAAGATAAGGGCGGCCCTAGTTGACATATGAGCTATTTGAGCATGCAAAACAGAATATTTATTTGAAGGTTTAGAGTTTGGCACATACAAAATTACTTGGAACGGCAGGTAAATATCGCATATAGGTAGGTATAGTGGACTCATATGGAACAACTTTGGGGTTTAAGGGGTTTGGATGCACAAGCAGCATTCCCGCTTAGTACAGGTGAAGGCTAGCAAAAGACTGGGAAGCGACCAACTGAGAGAGAGACAACAGTTGTAAACATGCATTAAAACTAATTTACACCGAATGCAAGCATGAGTAGGATATAATCTACCATGAACATAAATATCATGAAGGCTATGTTGATTTGATTCAACTACATGCGTGAACATGTGCCAAGTCTAGTCACTCAATTCATTTGAAGGAGGATACCATCCCATCATACCACATCATAATCATTCTAATAACATGTTGGCACGCAAGGTAAACCATTATAACTCATAGCTAATCAAGCATGGCACAAGCAACTATAATCTCCAAATATCATTGCAAATATGCTTACTTCATAATAGCTGAATCAGGAACGATGAATCATCATATTTACAAAAACAAGAGAGGGCGAGTTCATACCAGCTTTTCTCATGTCAATAAGTCCA
Organism: Triticum dicoccoides; assembly: GCF_002162155.2. NCBI lineage: Eukaryota > Viridiplantae > Streptophyta > Magnoliopsida > Poales > Poaceae > Triticum > Triticum dicoccoides. Next base: position 32,752,732 of record NC_041387.1, read on the forward strand.
TCATATATCATCATTATTGCCTTTCACTTGCACGACCGAACGATGTGAATAATAATAAGAGTGCACGTGCATTGGACTAAGCTGGAATCTGCAAGCATTCAACTCAAGAGAGAAGACAAGTAATATGGTCTCTAAGTTAAATAAACAATCATGCATATAAGAGCCACTAAGCATTTTCAATATAGTCTTCTCGACCCCAAAGAAAGGAAACTAAAACTATGGAAATGTTAACGCCCACACGTGTGGGCGTTTGCACATCGCCCACACGCCTCCATCACCACTCATTTTGCCACGTATGAATAGATGACATCAGCAGGATTTTTTTTGGTTTTCGGCTTAAAAATGTTGTATCTCCTAAATAAAAAAGCGAACTAAAAATTTGTTTTCACCATTAAATCCGTCTCGACGAGATCTTCAAAACTAGACCCCATGTTGATATGTTTCGAAGAATTTTTTTTACCAGAAGTTGCCACGATGTTTACACTGCAGTTGCCATAGGGCTTAAACTAAAGTTGCCATGTGGCAATTTTAGTTTGTAGATCATGGCAATTTTAGTATTTTGATGATGGAAACTCCAGTACTTTGACCATGAAAATTATTTTTTGTATGAACCATGGCAATTTTACGTGCATGTATCATGGCAATTTTAGTTTATGGTTCATGGCAAGTCTAGTTTCTTAATTCCCCGTTTTATAAATGTCAAAATTTACTTTTAAATGTAGAAGAAAATAGCTGAAACATATCATGGCAACTTCAGTGTAAACATCATGGCAATTCATATGCAATAGACATGGCAACTTTTAATCCAAAAAAAATTTATAAAACATATCAACATGGGATCTAGTTTCGAAGATCTCATCGCGAGGGATTTAATGGTGAAAACGGATTTTCAATCGGATTTTTTGTTTAAGAGATAAAACATTTTAAAAACTGAAAATCTAAAAAGATTCCTGCATGCATGCATGCGATGACGTGACAATCTGTTTACATTAGAGACGTGTGGTGCGTCTCCCTTCCTGCCACACGTGTGGCAGTTAGCGCGACCCTAAAACTATTTACACGGGAGAGCTCCCAACAAGCAAAAGAAGAATGGGAAATATTTTTGGGTTTTCCTTTTTAATTACTACAGCAAAGAAATAAACTACTATAATTTTTTTTGGTTTTTTCTTAAGGTTTATTAAACACGCAAGAAGAAAGCAGGAAAAAGAAAATAAACTAGCATTGATATTACAGTGAAAGAGTATGAGCACCGACATCTAACAATGAGTGTGTGTGAACATGAATATAATGTCGGTGAGAAATACGTACTCCCCCAAGCTTAGGCTTTTGGCCTAAGTTGGTCTATTGCCAGGGATAGCGTGGCGGATACCCGTAGGTGTAGCTGGGGTCATACTTGTTGGGGAACGTAGCAGAAATTCAAAATTTTCCTACGAGTCACCAAGATCTATCTATGGAGAGACTAGCAATGAGAGAGAGGAGTGCATCTACATACCCTTGTAGATCGCTAAGCGGAAGCGTTACAAGAACACGGATGAAGGAGTCGTACTCGTAGCAATTCAGATCGTGGTTGATTCCGATCTAAGCGCCGAACAACGGCGCCTCCGTGTTCAACACACGTGCAGCCCGATGACGTCTCCCGTGCCTTGATCCAGCAAGGGGAGAGGGAGAGGTTGGGGAAGACTCCGTCCAGTAGCAGCACGACGGCGTGGTGGTGGTGAAGGAGTGTGGCACTCCAGCAGGGCTTCGCCAAGCACCGCAAGAGACGAGGAGGGAGAGAGGTAGGCCTGTGCCAGGAGAGAGATGGGAACTCATGTGTTGGGCAGCCCCAAAACGCCCACTATATATAGGGGAAGGGGAGAGGGGACCGCCCCCCTCCAGATCCCATCTAGAGGGGAGGGGCGGTGGCCATGAGGGGGATACTTGCCCCCCAAGCAAGGTGGAGGCGGCCCCTCCCCTAGGGTTTTCAACCCTAGGCGCCTTGGGCCCTAGTTGGGGGGCGCACCAGCCCACCTGGGGCTGGTCCCCTCCCACACTTGGCCCACGCAGCCCCCTGGGGCCGGTGGCCCCACCTGGTGGACCGGGACCCTCCCGGTGGTCCCGGTACATTACCGATAGCACCCGAAACCTTTCCGGTGACCAAAACAGGACTTCCCATATATAAATATTTACCTCCGACCCATTCCGGAACACCTCGTGACGTCCGGGATCTCATCCGGGACTCCGAAAAACATTCGGTAACCACGTATATCTATTCCCTATAACCCTAGCGTCATCGAACCTTAAGTGTGTAGACCCTACGGGTTCGGGAACCATGCAGACATGACCGAGACGTTCTCCGGTTAATAACCAACAGCGGGATCTGGATACCCATGTTGGCTCCCACATGTTCCACGGTGATCTCATCGGATGAACCACGATGTCAAGGATTCAATCAATCCCGTATACAATTCCCTTTGTCATCGGTATAGTACTTGCCCGAGATTCGATCGTCGGTATGCCGATACCTTGTTCAATATCGTTACCAGCAAGTCTCTTTACTCGTTTCGTAACACATCATCCCGTGATCAACTCCTTGATCACATTGTGCACATTATGATGATGTCCTATCGAGTGGGCCCAGAGATACCTCTTCGTCACACGGAGTGACAAATCCCAGTCTCGATTCGTGCCAACCCAACAGACACTTTCGGAGATACCCGTAGTGCACCTTTATAGACACCCAGTTACGTTGTGACGTTTGGCACACCCAAAGCATTCCTACGGTATCCGGGAGTTGCACAATCTCATGGTCTAAGGAAAAGATACTTGACATTTGGAAAAGCTTTAGCATATGAACTACACGATCTTGTGATGGGCTTAGGATTGGGTCTTGTCCATCACATCATTCTCCTAATGATGTGATCCCGTTATCAACGACATCCAATGTCCATGGTTAGGAAACCGTAACCATCTATTGATCAACGAGCTAGTCAACTAGAGGCTTACTAGGGACATGGTGTTGTCTATGTATCCACACATGTATCTGAGTTTCCTATCAATACAATTCTAGCATGGATAATAAACAATTATCATAAACAAGGAAATATAATAATAACCATTTTTATTATTGCCTCTAGGGCATATTTCCAACAATACTGTGATGAAGAAGACTCTGACTGCCACTGGCGTCGAGCAGCCTCCGCTCTCCTCTCGTACTCATCTGCCTCCTCTCTGGTAATAACATATCTTCCTTTTGTCCGAGAATCAAAGAAGGCAGGAGCAGGAAGAGCAATATGGACTACATGCCGTTTGTTAAAGATTAGTCGATACTGGAAAGGTGGTTCAGTCCTCTTAACAACCTCCTCACAAATGAACTTGTGAGATCATGATACTGGGGGCATTTGTCAGCTTCAAAGTCCTCAAGACCGGCATTGCGTATATATGCGTTGAATTCTTCTTTAATTCCCGCTTGATCCATAAAATTTTCAGAAGGCCATTCACAGGGCCTAACAAGAGTGTCTCTTGATGGTTCCTCGTCCGCATCGCGTATTGCAAGCCTGGGACCTTGTTTCCTTGAAGAACCACCTTGGAACATCCTCCTAATCATATTGTTTCCTCTGAAAAGTTTCTGAAATTTTTAGTAACTTCAAATAAAAGTGAACCAACTTCAATAAAATTGATAGCAACAACTCCCACAAGTGCCTAGAGCCTATATCAAGCATTAGAACTACTTGGAACCATATAAATTTGACATGCAAGCTCAAGAACATGGTCACCTATGTAGCATAAATTTGCAATGAATAAAGCACTAGAACGAAAACTAATTGGACCAATGGAGGAGTCACATACCAAGGAACAATCTCCCCTAGCAGTTTTGCGAGAGGTGCTTTGAGCAAGGAGATCGAAAATCACAGCAACAGGGGCTGGAACTCGTGCTTGAGTTGGTTTTCATGTTTGTGTGAGACACAAGAAGAAGATGGGTGCATTGATAAGTGGAAGAGGGCCACCGTGGGCCCATGAGGCAGGGGGCGCGCCCAGGGGGGTAGGGCGCGCCCTCCACCCTCGTGGCCAGGTGGCAGCTCCCCCCACGGTAATTTTTGCACAGTAAATCCTCAAATATTCCCGAAAAAATCATACTAAATTGGCATGGCATTCTGAGGACTTTTATTTTCGGGATATTTTTGTATTGCACGGATAAGTCAAGAAACAGACAGAAAAAATAATATTTTACTTTATTTCTACTAAATAACAGAAAATATAAAGAGGGTACAGAAGGTTGTGCTTCTAGTTTCATCCATCCCGTGATCATCAAAATGAACCCACTCACAAGGTTGATCAAGTCTTGTTAACAAACTCATTCCGGATAATCACGAAACCGGAGAAATTTCGGATAACACTAAGTTACCTCAACGGGGATATGAAAATCCCAAAAATAAGAATATCATACTTTTTCTTGACAGTAGGGAGAGGAAATTCAAAACCTCCAAATATAATCGATGGAATTTTTCCAATAGAGTTGATACTATAAACTTGAGGTTGTTTCCTTGGAAAATGTACCGTGTGCTCATTACCATTAACATGAAAAGTGACATTGCCTTTGTTGCAATCAATAACAGCCCTTGTAGTATTGAGGAAAGGTCTTCCAAGAATAATAGACATACTATCATCCCTGGGAATATCAAGAATAACAAAGTCCGTTAAAATAGTAACGTTCACAACTACAACAGGCACATCTTCACAAATACCGACAGGTATAGCAGTTGATTTATCAGCCATTTGCAAAGATATTTCAGTAGGTGTCAACTTATTCAAGTCAAGTCTACGATATAAAGAGAGAGGCATAACACTAACACCGGCTCCAAGATCACATAAAGCAGTTTTAACATAATTTCTCTTAATGGAGCATGGTATAGTAGGTACTCCTGGATCTCCAAGTTTCTTTGGTATTCCACCCTTAAAAGTATAATTAGCAAGCATGGTGGAAATTTCAGCTTCCGGTTTCTTTCTTTTATTAGTAATGATATCCTTCATATACTTAGCATAAGGATTTGTTTTGAGCACATCAGTTAATCGCATACGCAATAAGATAGGTCTAATCATTTCAGCAAAGCGCTCGAAATCCTCATCATCCTTTTTCTTGGATGGTTTTGGAGGAAAAGGCATGGGTTTTTGAACCCATGGTTCCCTTTCTTTACCATGTTTCCTAGCAACGAAGTATCTTTTATCATAATGTTGATTCCTTGATTGCGGGTTATCAAGATCAACAACAGGTTCAATCTCTACATCATTATCATTACTAGGTTGAGCATCATCATGAACATTATCATGAACATTATCACTAGGTTCTTGTTCATTACCAGATTGTGTTTCAGCATCAGACATGGAAATATCATTTGGATTCTCAGGTGGTTCAGGAATAGGTTCACTAGAAGTTTGCAAAGTCCTATCATTTTTCTTTTTCTTCCTTTTAGAAGAACTAGGTACATCAATATCATTTCTCTGAGAATCTTGCTCAATTCTCTTAGGGTGGCCTTCAGGATACAAAGGTTCTTGAGTCATTCTGCCAGTTCCAGTAGCTACTCTAACAGCATAATCATTTTTCTTACTATTCATTTCATCAAGCACTTCTTTCTGAGCTTTGAGTACCTGTTCTACTTGAGTGGTAACCATAGAAGCATGTTTGCTAACAAGTTTAAGTTCACCTCTAATATTAGCCATATAATCACCCAAGTGTTTAATCATATAAGCATCTTGTTTTAATTGTCTACCAAAATAAGCATTAAAGTCATCTTGCTTAAACATAAAGTCATCAAACTCATCCAAGCACTGACTAGCAATTTTAGTAGGAGGGACTTCAGCTTTATCATATATATATAGAGAGAATTTACCTTTACTACCTGTGTCGCGATATCGAGATCAGGAGGTTCTTCAGTGAATAAGGAATTGCGATCATATACTTCTTCAACAGGCGGTAAATTAAGACCGTGTATTTCTTCAATAGGAGGTAAATTCTTAACATCTTCAGCTTTAATACCTTTTTCTTTCATAGACTTCTTTGCCTCTTGCATATCTTCGGGACTGAGAAATAGAACACCTCTCTTCTTCAGAGTTGGTTTAGGAATAGGCTCAGTAATTGGCTCTGGAGCTGGCTCAGGAGGTGGCTCGGGAAGTGCCCAATTATTTTCATTTGTCAACATATTATTCAATAGAATTTCAGCTTCATCCGGTGTTCTTTCCCTGAAAAGAGAACCAACACAACTATCCAGGTAATCTCTAGAAGCATCAGTTAGTCCATTATAAAAGATATCAAGTATTTCAAGTTTCTTAAGAGGATGATCAGGTAAAGCATTAAGTAACTTGAGAAGCCTCCCCCAAGCTTGTGGGAGACTCTCTTCTTCAATTTGCACGAAGTTGTATATTTCCCTCAAAGCAGCTTGTTTCTTATGAGCAGGAAAATATTTAGCAGAGAAGTAATAGATCATATCTTGGGGACTACGCACACAACCAAGATCAAGAGAATTAAACCATATCTTAGCATCACCCTTTAATGAGAACGGAAATATTTTGAGTAAATAAAGGTAGCGCGATCTCTCATCTTTAGTAAACAGGGCGGCTATATCATTTAACTTAGTAAGATGTGCCACAACAGTTTCAGATTCATAGCCATAGAAAGGATCAGATTCAACCAAATTATATCTGGATCAACAGAAAATTCATAATAATCCTTATCGGGAACACATATAGGTGAAGTAGCAAAAGCAGGGTCGGGTCTCATTCTATCTCTAAGAGATTCTTTACTCCATTTAACTAGCAACCTCTTAAGTTCGTATCTATCCTGGCAAGCAAAAATAGCTGCAGAAGATTCCGCATCAAAAAGATAACCCTCAGGAATAGCAGGCATATTTTCATCATCACTCTCATCATCGTAGATTCAATAATTTCTCTTTCTCTAGACCTAGCAATTTGCTCATCGAGAAATTTACCAAGGGGCACAGTATTATCAAGCATAGAAGTAGTTTCATCATAAGTATCATGCATAGCAGAAGTGGCATCATCAATAACATGCGACATATCAGAATTCATAGCAGTAGCAGGTTTAGGTGTCGCAAGCTTACTTATAACGGAAGGAGAATCTAGTGCAGAGCTAGATGGTAGTTCCTTACCTCCCCTCGTAGTTGAGGGCAAAATAGTAGTTCGATCGTCTTTCAAGTTCTTCATAGTGTCCAGCAGATATAAATCCCAAGTAACTCAAGGAATAGAGCTATGCTCCCCGGCAACGGCGCCAAAAAAGGTCTTGATAACCCACAAGTATAGGGGATTGCAACAGTTTTCGAGGGTAGAGTATTCAACCCAAATTTATTGATTCGACACAAGGGGAGCAAAAGAATATTCTCAAGTATTCACTACAAAAAAATACACTTCCATGATGATACGTGTTTGTCACAGTAGGTCGCGTTTTTTGTCATGCATGTACATCCATGACAAATTTATGACAGAATCAAGATAGTCATACCTGTGCTGTCGTAGAAGTGTTCCATGACATTACCAAAATTATCATCGTCACAGAAGTGCTTTCATCAAGGGTGACCGACAGGTGGCATCCACCGTACGGAACACCGTTAAGCTATCGGGTCGGGTTTTGGATCCGATAACCCATTAACAGCCCCGACCAATGGGAAATTTCCATGTGTAAAATTCTTATTGGCCGGACGAAACACGTGTCAGCTCGTCAGTGGGTCAGATAGGCGCCTATGATATGTCGAGACGTGCCACGGCCCACCACTGGCCCATTTAGCTTACAAAGCCGGCCCGTTTGACTTGGTCAAAAGTTAATGGGCTGGCCCATGAAAAGCCTGTTAATGGTCTCTTTGCAAATAGCCCATTTTACGGCCCGTTAGGCACTAAAGAAAATCGGCCCAACAACGTCATGTGGCCCCTCGAATATAACACCAGCCCATTTCACTTTCGGCCCATGTATAGCCCACGACGTCTTTCGGCCCATATGAGGCCTTCGTATCTTTCTGCCCTTTACAGGCCCACGGTGACTCTAGCCCATAATGAACAATAATTTTCTTTGTACCCGTTAATGGCCCGTGATTTACATGGGCCATTTCCAGCCCGTGTTAGCTTTCGGCCTATTGACGGCCCATACGTTCTTGGACTCCTTTTCGGCCCTCGATTACTTCCGGCCCGTTACTGGCATGTTCCCCTAATGGGCCAAATTTGGCCCATGGCAAGAGTCGGCCCGTTACTGGCATGTTCCCTAAATGGGCCAAATTCGGCCCATGGCAAGAGTCGGCCTGTTACTGGCCTATTACCCTAATGGGCCAAATTTGGCCCATGGCAAGAGTCGACCCGTTTCTGGCCAGCCCGTCTTATATTCTGGCCCATTAACGACCCGTTATGCCTGTGATAGAATTAAGCTTTTGCAGTCCTATGGCCTGTTAACGGCCTGTTACCATGCTGGGCCGATACCAATTACGCCTGATTATGTCCCATGTAGACCCATTTATCCGACGGCCCGAGGCCCATTTATCGACGGCCCGAGGCCCAACAGGCCCATTTAGCGACGACCCGTAGGAGACCCATGGATCCTACGGCCCGTATATGGTCCATGGGTAGTTGCGACCACTAGCAAACCAGGGAAAAAGAAGACTAGGAAATAAATAAGGCCCAAACTAACGCTAGGCTATTACGGCGATTACACAGCACTCAACATCAAAGATCGCCACCAGTGCAAATATAGGGAACAACCTACACTATACAAAAATGGCTTGCTGTTTTCTTCAGCCGGTGGCTGCACGTTAAGAATAAATTTTGTATCGCACCAAAACAAATTACAACTATATAACAAAAGGAAGGTTGGCATAAAACTTAACAGTCTAGCAGATAAATGCACCACCAGAAGTTCAGAAGCTCGGTTCATTTGACCTGACTGTTACGTTTTCATGTTGTATTGTCCGATGGAACACCATAACCCTCGCCTTCATTTCCCCTAGTCTCCTGAACAACATAGCAAATGTCTGATAGTCTGGTTTCAAAACCATGCATATCTTGACGACATTGAGCAATGTTTCTCCTTGTTTCACAAAGGGCCTCTGTTAGGGAATGGACTTGTGTCTGTAGCGCAGATACAACATTGCTTTGAGCTTGCATATCTTGATCATGAGGCAGTTTGGACGATATTGCCTTAACAACCAACCCAGTATTACGCAGGAACGTGCTTTTGGCACTGTTAGTGGACAGGTACTGACCCACTGCAACAAGAGCTGACATTGCGGTTATAGTTGCCTCACCACCTTCAGAAGGTGGCGGTTCCACCATTTTTTCCATAGCTCGCTGAAAAGTTGAGGTTTTACATTAGTAGTACCAGAACAGAAGATATTAAGGAGGCAACAAAACCAAACAAAATAGCTTTGGTCTATATACAGAACTTATTCTGGTGAACCCATGTAAAATATTAGTTGTATTTTATTGCAAAGTACATAATAAAACCAGGTTCCAAACATATGACCATGTACCATCGCTAATGTATTGTCTATTTCTTCACATTGTATTGACGGCTAAGGATAAAGAGATGAAGTTTATAATACGGTAAGCATAATATGACATCATTCATATCACAAAACAACTAGATTACGGGTCAAGATCAAAGGAACATCACTCCTCCCTTTTAAACCTTGTAAGGTGCAATGATACGCTAAGACAATTGTGTATAAAATTTAAAAGAGTAATAGAAATTAGTTGCAAACCATGCAGTTCAAGGCACAAGTCAGAGTAAGTAGTAGTTAAAAGGCATGAGGATTAAGGACTTACAACAGCGGCTTTGACTGGTGTAGTCATGCCCTTCTTCTTGCTGGTGTGACAGTCCTTGAAGATTTCCACATCATTTGGTTCATGTACTTTTTGGTCCTTGCGGGCTTTCCTCTGCATTTCGAACAAGTCAATATAGATCTGATAATATGGTACATCGAAAAGAGTGAAACAACAGCTAATTACAAGAGCCTCGCAGTGTGCAATATAGCTACGAGATCCCGTCGTCTGTTGGAATTTCACTTTCGTACGGTTGGCCTTGTTCTTTGAATAGTTCACCTACAAGAAGATAGATTTGTGTGGCACATGTGTCAATAGGACTTCAACATGTGATCTGATCACATATATATAATGTACCTGATACTTCGGATCAGACTAGTGTTTAACAAGGCCCCTCCAGTCTTCATCCGATATATTTTCCACTGGAGATGTTTGGGAAAGTTCACTGTTAGCCTTGCCTTCAAAGTGAGTTTTCCTCAAGTTATACCGATACTGTCGCAGAGCAGACTTGAAAACATGGGTGCAAGCTTGTCTGGTTGCATCATCTTGGCTATCCAACTTGAACCTCATTTGTTGAAAATTATGGGAGTCTCATTATCAGCAACCTATAAAGTATGGGACAGAGCAAGACGATATTACTAGTTTCCATACATAACCATACTTACAGATAAATGGTCGAGGAAGGTGTTGAACTGGGTTTCGTCTTTGTCATTCCTGTACTGAATCCATGTTGGGAGGATACATACATGACACCTAACGGCAACCGCTGCCTCTGATACTAACTTGGCTGACTCTGTAGCATCACGTGGCCTTTTTAAACCTAGCTCAAAACAGATCTCCATTCTTCCTCCTCTAGATTTAGTTAACCTATCGAGCATTATCCCTGATGTTTGTTTCCTCTTGCGCCTAGGTGCTAGTCCAACAACAAACATAGGAAGTGTTAGTGTACATCAAACTATGAGACTACATATAAAGAAGCATGCAACTGTAACTTGACTCCAGCAACTACCTTCTTGTTGTTGAAGCTCACAAGGTTCATCTGATATTGCCAACTAGTCTTGTGTCAAGGGTGCTTGGGAAGTAGTGTCAGGTGGCAAGGGAGCTTGGGAACGTGCTGCTAGCTCAGTTGACGCACGAGTATGTCGTGCAGCTGGTAGTACTGTGGTAGGTGTTGCAAGAACTAGGGCTGTCTCTGCTTGTTTGGTGGCAGCTATTTGTTTTTGTTTGGCTTTTTTTGCAGTTCGTGTAGCATGGGATGCCGTGTTTGTAGAATTTTCCGCTGGACTTTTACCTTCTATTGCACCATCAGTACCAGCAGAATCTGCAGGATTCATCCGCTTCTCATTCCCTGCCATTCTCTGTTTCTTCCTCTTTCTCTGTGCCATGTTAAGTCAAGCCGACAAGAAAAACGAATAAAATTTAGTCCTTCAGAACAAATTGATGCGTGATGCAGACGAATAAAACTTTGATGTTAGACAACCACATGATAGGAGGATGTAATATGTATGAAAAACAGGACGGAAGAGATAACCAGAACTATGATGTGTAAACTAAGAAGAAGACATTTCACCAAATTAGAAGCAATGCAATGGAAGGTAGACACCATATGAAAGATGCTACAAATATCGCTCTGCCAAGTTAACAGTGTCTCAACATAAATGGCGTTTAAACAAATGTGAAGCAGTACAAGAAATAAATCATATGCAAGATGCAAACAACATCACACTACCATGTTAGAGGTCTCTCGTCATTAGTGCCATTGCATATTCACGGCTTATGATGTGTAAACTAAGGAGAAGGCATTTCAACAAATTAGAAGCAATGAAAGCTAGACACCATATGAAAGATGCAAATAATATCACTCTACCAAGTTAAAACCGTCTCGTCATAAGTGCAATTTCAACAAATTAGTAGTACAAGCTAGAAAAGAATGTGAGATGTAACCTATATCACACTCCGAAGTCAAACGTGTCTTATGATAAGTGATTGTTGCAGGTTACACAACAGTAGTAATTTGATGTAAGAACATGGTGTGATAGACAGATATTGTATGTTCTAGAAACAGGAACACGTGTCTTATTCAAGTATAATGGTAAAGTAAGCAGATGGAATTCAACAAAATTAGAAGCAATACAAGCTAGACATCACACATAACATGCAACCACATATAACAGTGCCAAGTTATAGGGAGCACCAGTGATGCTGCACTAGGGGAGACGTGCTCATCATAAACACAGCTTTGTTGAGTATCTATGCATGTGTTGTCTTGGAAATCATCTTGGGGGTGTGGAGGAGTAGAAACTGTAGAGGCCCTCCGTTTGGAAGGAGCACCTTTATCCGCTGCCTTGCTAACTTCCTTCCGCTTTATTGATTTTGAATTGTCAAGTAAAACCGACAAGAAAAAGCAATAAAATTTTCTCTTCAGAACTCATTCATGCATGATACTGACAATCGCTACTTTGATGTAAGGCAAACACATGATACCAGGATGGAATATGTACGAAAAATAGGACAACATGGCATGTTCACAACTGTTTGTGTAAACTAAGCAGAAACCATTCCAGCAAATAAGAAGCAATGCAAGCTAGACACCACATGAAAGATGCAACCAATGGCCTTGTTTGGATACTCTAACACAGTTAGAGTTAGAGTTATTTTTTAACCCACTCTAACCCAAATAAACACCTCTCCACCGGGATAGTTGGGTTAGATGAAACTAACCCACTCTAACCCTCCCTGTTTGGATTCATTTGGGTTATTTGAGCCCCCAACTAACCCAAACTAGCTCTAACCCCATGACCCAAACAGGGCCAATATGACTGCCAAGTTAAAAGCGTCCCATCATAAATGGAATTTCAACAAATTAGAAGCAACGCATGCTATAAATCATATGAAAGATGCAACTAATATCGCACTGCATATACTAAAGGTGTCTCGTCATATTGATTGATGCGGGATACAAAAAAAACAATAGTTTTATGTAAGGACATGCTTAATAGACAAATGTACTATGTACTAAATACAGGAAGACATTAACAGGTATAATGTCACATTTACAGGAGTATAAGCTAAGCAGACTAGCACATGCAGTTTAACCAGATTGGAAGAATTACAATCTAGACACCATATACAACATGCAACCACATATCACGCTGCCAAGTTAGAGCAAGCACCCGCAATGCTAGTGTAGGGGAAATATTGTAATCAACTACAGAGCTACGTTCACTATCTTCATCTAGCATTTCTGTTTCTCGAGAATCATGTCGGGAGGCTGACGCTGCATTCTTTAAATGAGGAGTAGTCCCCTTGCCTGCCTGCCTCGTCATAAGTGATTGATGAGGGATCCACAAGAACATTAGTTTGATGTAAGAACATGGTTAATACATAGATGTACTAGTATGTACCAAAAACAGAAATGCATGTCATATTCAAAGGTATAATGTGTAAGCTAAGCAGATGCAATTTAACCAAATTGGAAGCAATACAAGCTAGACATCCGGCTGGAGTGGTGAACATGATCATCTAGGACCTGAGAGCCTGGTGGGAGGCGGGCTGCTTCGCCACCTTCGCGGCTTTTTAGTTGGCTTCTAGGTGATGCCTGTCTTTGCTGGGCTTGTCACTGGCTCGGCCAGTGCCCTGACTAGCTATTTGTCTTCTGGTGCTCACAGGATGGTGGTTCATGTAAAAAATATCTTTCCTTATCTGAATAAATACCGACTTCGGCCTTTCGAATACAAGCTAGACACCAACATGCAACCACATATGACACTGCGAAATTAAAGCAAGCACCTGGGATGGTGGTTCATTGCGAGCGAGGTCATCAACTACAGAGCTACGTTTACTGTCTCCATCTGCTGACGCTGCACCCTTTATAGCATTGTAACATGTCTTGCCTACCCGTATACCAAGCTGGAGCGACTTCTCTCTTTTCTTTGCTGCTTCTCTTTCGGCAGGAGAGTCTGAAATACCCTTGCATAAAAACACAATAGTGAGAGTATGGGTGAAGTGTGCAGAACTAGTGCACTATAAAAGTAGCAGATAGCAGGTGGCTTAAAAATAAATGACAGGAGACATATGATAACTCTACAACATTGCATGGCAAACAAAATTAGATTCTACTCCGTATGATTTTGTAATATATGAGCACAGGAAATGCAGGTACTCCTCCAGCACACCACCACATGTGGTCATATCTAAGATAACAGTCGACTGAAAATAAATAGGTCAGTCGATTTTTTTAATGAACCGTCCGATCTATAAGGAACAGGCAGATGGCCTTCGTCTACCTCCCGCTGGTCACTGTTGACGATCTTTCACGAACCGCCAGCGACCACCGGCCCAGACCCGTGCCTCCGCCGCCCCGCCCTCCCATCAACCTCACACCACCGCCGTGCTTGGCAGCACCCCCAAGCCATCCCTTTAATCCCGGCCGACCTCTAGATTGGGCGCCAGTAGCTCTAGGCCGCACACGCCCCTAAGATAAACACCAAGGCGCTGCTTCCCCGGTGTAATAGTTGTACTAGCGCCTGTTACACCGGGGAATGCTTCCGTTAATTGGGAATCAACTGGCTAGAAATTGAAATTCAGGGGGGCGATGGACCTCTAGCTAAGGTGAAATATTATATGAGGAGAAACCTTGTGCATCGCGAGTTACTACGAAAATCTAGTATCAAGAAGAAGCAGTCAACTAGTGTCTTTTGTGGGATGAATACCGTGCAAGCAGAGACGTAAGATTTGCACGAATAAGGGAATAGGAGTACCTTCTTCGGTTGCCGGTGTGGTCACCTCCACATGTCACGCCAATCTTCTTCTTTTTACCGGGGAAACTGATGTTCTGGAGGGTGCAGGCTTGGACGAACCCCTGGCCAAATTGTTGACTATGTTGCCGTGGCTGTATGTCAGCGGAGGGGAAGCAGATCTAGGCGGCGAAGGACGGCGTAGCAGGAACAACTCCGGTGCGGTGGAGGGTGGCGAAGTTGGAGCGGCAGCGGTGAGGCGCAGGACGGCGTGGTTGAACTGGCTCAGGTACGGATGACTCGGCCTCGGCTTCAACTACTAGCCGTGGAGGGCGTCTACCTCAAGGTTGCGGTGGACGACGACGTTGGGGTATCGGCTCCGGTGTGATGGAGGAGGGCGGCGGTTGATGGGTGGGATGGGGTGGTGGACGGAGGACACCGGGGTTTCGCGGCTGTTGGAGAGGTAGTTTTGGCGCCCACGGAGTACGAATGGGGAATCAGACGGGTGGGGGAACCATGTTTCGGTCTGGGACGCGCTTGTTTTTGGCTTTTTGAACAGAAGATGGGGCGCGCTTGTTTGAAATTTGGGGAAAGTACAAACTTTTGCCCCCCTCTTAAATTTCGGACCTACTGCGGGTCGGGGGTAGGATGGTAATCCCAGGTGTCCCAAATAGTGGGCAGGAGCGATTTCGGCCGTGCGCATGTGTGCTTAGGCGGCCATTGTGTATGAATGTTTTTCGTAGGCGGTTGCGTGGCGTCTTAGATGAAGCTACAAACCTACCCCGGTTTAGACCTTTGGACGTCGGGCCGGTAGGTTTCACAGGTCGGAGTTATTAGAAAAGTAATTTCCTTGTACTACCAAACATTGGTCTCATGCGGTTTCGGGCGAGTAGAGGCTCTTTTGGCGCTTCGTTCGAAATTTTGAAACACAAGCATTCACGTTTAGAGTACTCTTGAACTATGAGGATTGACCTAAATAGACAATGTTATATTTGACCTTGTATGTTTGAAAACCTCATTAAATTATCCGCTTCCTTTTGAATTTTGACACTTGAAAATCCTATAACTACGATTATTTTGGAATGGAGGAGCTAAATTTGAATCTATTTTGTACACAACTACATATGCTATTATGTACAAAATCAGAGCAAAGATTGGTACCCCCATAGTTTAGGTATGGTTTACAAATGCCATGATATCAAATTCAAATAATTGAATAGACTTCATGTTGAATTCGATTTTTTTAACCACCTTAGGTTGAATTCAAATGTATACTAGTTCATAGGTAGCTATTTATAAATGTCCATTGTGTAACTTTCGTATGTATAATGTGCTTTACACACACAACATGAACTATTCGATTGCTAAAGCGATGCATTGTCTGGAGTTCAAAATACTAACTATGTGGATCAATTGTGTCGAATAATAACATAGACATGCTCAAATTCGATAGAATCTAGATGTCTGATGGATCAATGACCGCTCCTTATGCGAATTGCAAATATCATGATCCCATCCTAATATTTGGATACAATTTATATCTTTAATCAATGTGTAGAGCAGTCTTTTGCATGCAGTTTCACTCTCCATCGGTGGTCTCTCACACATGCTCACACACTCTCTCCCGAGGTGTCTTTCTCGCACACATTCTCTAGATATAACCCTCCCTCCCTCTCGTAACCATTTACAACTGTTTTCACTAACCTTTAACACAAGCACTCTTCCTCTCGCAAACATACACACACACAATCCTCATCGACCCTTTCTATATACATGGATCTGCCTACGTGTCTCATGTACGCACATTATCTTTACGCCTGTCTCTCACGCATTATCTCACACCTCTCTTCCTAATCGACGAGTATGATTCTAGCAGAGCATTCTGTAGGATGCCCCTTGAAGTTAGGTTGGATGAATAGTAATATAAGAGATAGAGGGGTTACCTGAGTCCGAGAACCTAGGGTTACAAATCCTAGCCGGCTTTGTCAGTGGACACATAGTCCTTCACAATTCTGCTATCTTTGTCTTGTACGACTAGTCATCCATGGGTCTTCCTAAATGTGTCATGGGCCGGCCAATGTGGCGCAGGACGAAACCGAACAAAGGGCCTCACCTCGACCCACCGGACCTCACGCGGTGACAATCCCTCTGCCCCCACGTCTCATTATCTTCTCACACCCACACATACCAACACAAACACCACACACACAGAAAAATTCTCCTGGTGCCTCTATTCCCTCCCCCCTTGCATATACACACTCAAGGGAATGGAATCTCTTGTCGTGACGTCATATTCGTCTCTCTCTCTCTAGACCACCCTCATTTCTCGTGCTATCTCTCCCCCCCATCGGCCCCTCTATCCATGCCTCTCTCGAATACGTAATACACACACATACTTCTCTAGGCCCCGCCAAATGCATCAACTACACATTCACACATGTTACATCACGTACCCCATTGATCTAAAAAGCCCTCTCTTCACGTTTATTTCGCATACAACATTCCTTTTGAATAAAGTGTGGCCAAAAAATTATTTTAGATTTTCTACATATATACAACATTACAAAGTTATATGGAGGAGTACGAACGCTAATTTGCATTGCATTGTGCCCACAATGATATTTATTCCGCACTGTGAATTTGTATATTTTTATACTATATACAAAGTTAGTCATAATAAAGAGAAACGAAGAGCATCTCTCTCTCCATCGCATACCCCCCCCCCTGTATGACCCTTTCACGTAGGCACACAAAACTATCTCCATGTCCTCTAAAAGTAAGCCCCCAGAAAATTCACGCGTGTTTCATCTTTCTCTTGCGATATATGCAATGACGATCATTGTATTTGAAGTGAAAGCATGATACATACATTGGACTTCATAATCCACTCATTACGGTCATCGTTTACGTTTAGTGGTTATTATACAGTCACGGGCTCACCGTACAACTTTGTATTTGCTCATGACATGACTAGTTGACCAGTTGAACGCTCCACGTGGCACCTGATCTAGTGTTGCATCACATTATCTCACTAACATCGTGCTCACCTGTCGACTTGTATCTACTCTACATCTACACTATTATAAAATACTTAAAATACACTCCTATAAAAAACAGAGTTGGTGATGATGGTGTGCCTGCCATCCTGCAATATAGGCCGTCCGATTTATATCTGACGGATAGGAAAGAAACTATGGCAGTTTTGCAAAAAGGTACCCACACACCTCTCCCCATTTGCAAATAAGGCCTTCCCTCGTTCATCATTTTCTCTCACAAGATAAACAAGTCATACAAATGCATCTTGATGTTACGTGCAACGCACAGGCATGTTGCTAGTAAGAATGAAAACAAACGACAAAAAAATATTTTGATGGTGGTGCGAAGTCATGACCGCGGGCACAGCGGACAAGGTGGCCTTGTATTGGTATGTTGAGCCGCCTGTTTTAACACACAAGAGCTGGTGTGGTGATTATACACACACGCACGCATGCACACGAACTCCATCCACGCAACACTCACACAAACACATGCACCCACGCACGCACGCAACACTCACACGTACACATGCAGCCACGCATGCACGCAACACTCACACGCACACACGCACACATGCATGCACACACCAGTACACCACACGACCAACACACACTCTCACGCTCAAGTGCTCAACCTACACGTGCATGCGCACACATCAGGCCCTGACAGACACATACACAACCAGGTGATTCCCGCGCACGGGTTGGAGCCTTGTCGCACCTGCGTAAATTTGTGTTTATCTGACCTTTTCCCTATGCGAACTGACAGGTGGGACCCACAAGGAACATGGTCAATTTAACTAGTCAACATGGCGCCACACAGACTATTTGGCCGGTCAATAGAGTGCAATCCGATGCTGAACTGTGAGCAAGTGACCGGATAATCACCGCAAAACGTATATAGTGACCGTAATCAGCTTATTCTGAAGTTCGGTGACCGTACTATGCTTTTATCTCTGTAGGCCCTCCAAAACTACATCTCTACACGTTCTCGCATGTTACATCTAACAACTATGCAATACAACACTATTACTACACAACACAATAAATCATATGTGTTTTTAGTTTTACTAGATATCATATTGTTACTTATAATTATTCAGTTTGCATACATTAACATTGCCTTTGAAATGTATGGCCAGTACCATCTACCGCGTGGGAAAAATCCCCCCCTTTCCTGTTTAATCGGGTTTGTATCAATGGATCATGCGAAATAGCAAAACTATAGTACTATACAGTACAAGGGACAGTTCACTGGGCCGTCGTGTCGTCTACTCCTCCGTCGTAAGAGTGGAGCGCTCGCTTTCATAAATCTTCTAGTCCCTTTCGCCGACATGTGGGACATCAAGCTACCGGGTCCACGTGCCATACCGGAATACAGTGCAGAGCAGCCGGGGTGAAGCACCCCAGTCATGGCGTCGGCGTAGTAATGAGCAATGAGGCGTCAAATCACAAAGTTGCACCTTTTCCGCAGTTAATTTGGAGGGACGAAGTAATAATGCTAAAAAAAGAAGTTGGAGGGACGAAGCAACCATCATTTCACTCGTTGCTGAATCCGCTTCTCCCTCATCTTCTTCAACTTAACCACGTGTTGCTTCTACCATTGTTCTGCCTTATGTGGGACGCGGATCAGCTTGGTCGCTTCTCCCTCATCTTCTTCAACTTAATCACGTGTTGCTTCTGCCGTTGTTCTGCTTCATGTGGGACACGGATCTGCTTGGTAAAGCACTGACATGTGGGACCGCATGTTAGCAAACCGCCAGGACAACGTCCTCCGAAAATAAGAAACCTCCCCCGCCATCCGCGCGGCAAAATTACCTCCTTTTTACTCATATTTGATTCTATAATTTTTTAGATCAATATAATTGAGATTTGTATAGATAGCACACAAGAGAAAAACCAAGTGGTACGGTTAAGGGCATCCACAATGTGTAGCCAAATGTAAAAATAGCTTTTGGCATCGTGGGAACCATTGTGGACGGCGTTGCCAAAGCCAAAAAGATGGAACCGAAGCTCCCTGATTGATTGATTGAAGGAATAGAAAAATGCAACGTCTCTCCTCTTTCTCCCATGCTTGGACGCATGTAGGAGTAGTACAGTACAGAGCACAGAGTCTACTCCCCTGTCCCTTCTATCACAAATCACAAAGCAGTGAGGCGTCAAATCACAAAGCACGGACGAAACAACTATCATTTCACTCTTCGCTGACTCCGCTTCTCCATCGTCTTCTTCGAGAAACCATCTCACCGCACTAGTACTCCTAGTAGTAGTACTAGTAAAGGACTTCCTGGATGCAAATAAGGCGGTTGTCTTGGCTTGCAGGCGGCACTTGCGAACGACTTACCGTGGTCTCCCTCAATGGTGTTCTCCGTCGAACGCACTTCGCCAAACCACAAAAAAAAAGTCGTCGACGTCACCGCAATGGGCAAGGAATTCAAATATAGTTACTACCTCCATTTTTTTGTACACAAGGCCAGTATATCAAAATTACAATTTGCAAAGGGCCACTAACACTAATCGAGGAAAAATTGATGGGGTTAGCAACCAAGGACATTAATATCCCCTACATACATGCGGAAGTGAGAAGGTTCGTTTGCATGGCGCTGCATTAATCAAGCGATGAGGAGTGAGATGGTTAGCTCTTTGGTCTTTCGAGAAAAAAAATACGCATTAATTGACACGTGAAACGAGCATTTATATCGAAGGAAAACCCCGCCTTTCTTTTTTAACACTAGTACTCCTAGTACGTACTACCTCCGTCTTGGTTTATAGGTCCCTTTTATAGTTTGTGCCAAATTTTGACTAAAGATTTAACTAACAAAATGTTAATGCATGTCAAGAAAAATTATCTCATTGGATTCATATTTGAACATAGTTTTGAAAAATATAATGTTTGGTGACATGCGTGAATATTTTCTTAGTTTAATCTATTGTCAAAATTTGGCACAAAATACAATGGGGACCAGTAAACCCGGACAAAGGTAGTACGTACTTATCCTGTTTGGGTCTAGGCCTGGCATTGCCAAACTTCGCCACACATTTTTGCCAAGCTTGCCTAAAGTTTTCAAAATGAGAAGGAGGTACACTTGCGCACGGCTGTCGCGGTCGCACCACACCCTCACACGGTCGCTCCTGCACGCCGCGGTCGCACCGCACCCTCACACTTCGCTCCTGCACGCCGCAAACCCAACCAAGGGAATGCACCCTCACTGACACGTGCTGTCGCATGTGAACAAACCAAACTCAGCCATCCTATCGCTGACACATAATTTTTGTTCATAGAGTATGTTTATCCAACCGGAGTATCCGTACGGCCCGTGCGGTGGTCTGTTGGGGAAGAAGAAGAGGTGAGGAAGAAGGAAAGAAGGGTTAGGAGACATAGGATATTCATCCAACCGCCTGAAATGGTAGACTCAGGCAACTTGCATAACAAATAGTATGTTTTTACACAGCAAAATATCCATAATAATAAAAACAACAACATAAAGAAAAACTATCACTGCTCGCGGAAAGAGACGGCCTTGTCGTCTTTGGCTGCCGGCGCGAACCAGCCGTCGCTGCCGACGTGTGTCTCCGCACCGTGGTTGTCCTTGGCCTCCAGCTACTCGTTCAAGTGGAGCGTGCGAGCGCTCTGCACGGACGAGAGCACAGACCGGTTCAAGTCGAGGACGTCTGGTTCCGCCTGTAGGAGGGCCTCGATGGCAGCGGCATCCACGTGCTCCGCATCGAGTCGAGCCTCCGCCGCCCGGTTCAATTCCAGGACTTCCGGTTCCGCCTGTAGGAGGGCGTTGATGAGAGCGGCATCCGCGTGCTCCGCGTCGAGTCGAGCCTCTGCCGCCTGGTTCAAGTCCAGGACTTCCGGTTTCGCCCGCAGGAGGGCGTCGATGAGAGCGACATCCGCGCCCTCTGCGTCGAGTCGAGCCTCTGCCGCCCGGTTCATGTCCAGGACATCCGGTTCCGCCTGCAGGAGGGCCTCGATGGCAGCGGCATCCGCGCGCTCCGCCTCAAGTTGAGCCTCCACCACCCAGTTCACATCCACGACATCCGGTTCCGCCTGTAGGAGAGCCTCGATGGCAGCAGCATGCGCGCGCTCCGCGTCGAGTTGAGCCTCTGCCTCCCGGTCCTCCTTTAGTATCGCCATGTTGAACCGCTGGTCCGCCTGCACCATGGGGGACTCGGACGCCGGCACGAAGTCGACGTCCATCGTCTCATACCCATCGGGGGCCTTCTGCGCCGCGACCTCCGCAGTGAACATTGGATCGGCTTCCTCCTCCTTGTAGCTTGGCTCCAGAGAACTCGGGGATTGGCCCGCCGCAAAGTGAGCTTGGGAACGGAGGTCTGTGGCGCCGACCGCCGCCGCGATTTCTGCGCGGCGCTCCGGCGTCAGCATCTTGTAGTAAGTGATCTTGCGGTGCACCATGGCTTTTCGGCGAACTAGGGGACACTTGATGCGGGCTAGGGGATCGAAAGGTGGGGGAATGGGATGGAGATTTGGTGTGGTTTTAGGGCAGTGGCTGGCATAGGCCGAGCAGCGAAGGTTCTGGTGTGAATAGTTGTTCCGGTGACGACCGGTCAATCGGTTTTGACTGTACATCGCTCTTGTCACGTTCGCGTTGCAGCCTGGCACGCTGGACCCTCCACGTCGCTCACCGAATGGAACGCGCTTCGTCTTGCATTTTCGCTCGCTTGTGGGACCGCAGTTGAGAGCAAACGACGTCCCTCCCCCTCCCCCGCCATCGTCATTTATTATACCACTACTCCCTCCGTTTTATGCGGAGTAAATAAAAACAGAGGAAGTATACTATGGATGAGGATCCCCTGACGTGGCCGAACCCATTGAGTAACTGACATGCGGGGCCTAGCAAGAATGGGGTCCGCCAGAAAGTGACCGAAAGGGAGGGTAAGGCAGGGATACCTATGTCAGAGGATCCACTTCCACTATACTACTTTGACCAAATGTTAGAGTAATAATATATGACATGCAACTTACACAAATGTTAAAGTAATAATATATGACATGCAACTTACACAAAGCATACAGGGTCTAATGCGTTTTTCGAGGCTAACTTTGACCAAATGTTAGAGTAATAATATATGACATGCAACTTACACAAAGCATATGGTCAATTTCGTATGTGAAAGGAGTTTCCAATGATATAATTTTCACATTATACATCTCATGTACTCCCTCTGTCTAGGTGTGTAAGTCATCTTACGAAAACCAAATAATCCCAAAACACGTAGGCACGGTGCATTAACTTCTACCTCGTTTCTTGTTTCTTGAAATATGAACCAATAAGAGATGAGGGTGTGCATGCTTTTAATGACCTGAGACTATCAAACATGACATGCAGTGGTTAGTTCATTGCATGCAATACTATTAATTAGCAAATAAACATTAATGTCTCTCGTTTTCCCCTCCTCCTTGGTCACGGTGCACAGCCTAAGATGACTTACTCACCTATGTGAAAGGAGTACTATTAATCTTGTCAATAGTCAAATTGGAAACCATATCAAGTACAAATCTAGGAGTACGTACGAATCTAACAATATTGATTGGGTGTTGTTGAATGTTGATACCTTTTTTTATCATAGTAGAGATATTTTGACTACACATAAAACTTATATGTAAGGTAGAAAGGATAGGAGGGAGTATATTGTACGTTCAAAAACGAAACGAACATTGAATACCCTTTATATATGATTTGCGGATGCTATGATCACCGGTTCAAAATTTTGAATCCGCCTTAGCTATCACGTGCCCCCACTCGTTCCCTCTCGATTTCATCTCGGGGCCCGGAGATCTAGTGAAAGAGGACTAGGGTGGGTACATGTGAATGATACTCGGCGGAATGTTCAAATGAGGCATGCGGGAGGATGGACTCGACTGGAGGGCGACATGATCGATGGAGAAGAGGGTTGGAGAGGAATGAGAAATAAGCAAACACCACATGATTACACTTGAACGGCTCAAATAAACAATAAGTTGTCTCGCTTGGCCTACATAGTGAAAGGCCTAATGCGCAACGCGGAGCACTCACGCTCGAATATGGCCGGGAAAACAGGGAAACCGACATGTGGGGCACACCCGTCGGGACGACGTAGCACAGACTAGTCCAATGGAGGAGCTGGCCCACGACCTCCTCGCCACCGACAACCGTTCATGTGGGTCTTTGGGGCCAACAACGGGGCACAGCTCCAGCACCACCTCTGGACATGGCGACTGTGGTGAGCAACACGCTCATATCGTCGATAGACACGGTCAGTTTCAGTGTGCCGAGGATGGCGTTTGTGCTGTGGCACGACCAACTGTATGTTTGGTTTGTGCCCAAGGTTGCCCCATCAAAGCATTGGGTAGCCAAAATTTTGGTTGAGGTATTGGTTGCCCATGATTTGGCCGACATTGGCAAGAAAAATGAACTAGAGTTGGCTAGAGTTCATTGGCATGCCAAAGAAATGGCAACCATCCAAACAAAGACCAATCTTTGGGTCATGACCAAAATTTTGGTAAGGTGCACTTTGGCCACAATCCAAACACACCCCAACACCCGGCTCGGCGCGGATGCACGGGGCGCCGCGACGCGTGCGCGGAGTGGTGTAGCGCGGCCAACTGCATCCTCTGGACCTGAGACCATGCCGGGTTGTCTTGCTTTTTCAATGACATGCGGGGATCGCATTTGAGCAAAGGGCATCTCCAACGTTGCCATGACCGCAGCTGACTACCCTGGCACACCAAAGCCCTCGTCCCTCGCACCGTCGTGCGGTGTGTTCCCAGCCGGCGCCAGCTGCCCGCATTCATGCCGCCCGTTCGTATGTCATCGTTAAGAGGCTCGGTGCCCAAGGAACCAACTCCAGCGACTTAATGACGCACCCGGACGCTTGGCCTCACCGGAATGCGCTACTTAAAGCGGCAACGCCCAGCTAACCTCCACACCATAGCGCATCGTCCTCCTATCTGACACCACATCCGCCATGACCGCAAGTGCGAACGCTCTGCAGGAGAGCTTGTCTTCGGGGATGAAGCTCGAGGTTGCCTCCCTCGCTCAAGTCGCCTCTCGCGACGCAATAGCGGCGTGGCCGGATGCAGACGCGACCGCACAAGCGGTGGCCACGCTGGCGGCCGACGGCGGGAGCACCGTCAGCCACGCGTCCTACTTGCCGCTGTCCAACGTCCGGCACCATCGAGGTCGGGGACTCCTCCGAGGATGAGTAGGGCATGGGAGGCGGCATGGCATGGTGTGCCAACTGGCCGGTCCGTATCCCGTGTTCTACTCTTCCTCGCCGGAGACCGCACCTTCACTTCACGGGTCTTGAACCCCGCCCCCGTACATAGAGATCGCAGATGGAGGACGTCGGTCGCCGCCGTAGAATAGGTTTAGGGTCGGGTTTCTTTTATTTTTCTGTCTTATAAAAGTTCGAAATGTAATGAAAATCTCCCGTGTTTGCATTAATCTCGGCCGGTGTATGTGAACTTTCACAATAATATACATATTGTAGGAGTACTAGTGCACGGAAGATCAAGATCTTGTGGGAGAAAAGGATGAACGAGGGAAAACCTTATCTGCAAATGTGGAGAGGAGTGCGGGTAAATTGTCATAGTTTCCTTCCTATCCGTTAGATATAGATCGGACGGCCTATATTGCAGGACGACAGGCATACCATCATCACCAACTCTGCTTTTTATTGAACCGAGACAAATCTAAAAAACCCAACTAAGCCAACCTCCCAGCATATCGCACAGGAAAAGACCCGGCCGCGCCATTTTAGTCGGGATTACCGGATTACTAGTAGTAGTATCGATGGATCACGCGAATCAACATTTTTTTGAGGGGGCGAAGCAGCTAGTTTTAAAGGAAAAAAGGCGGTACACTCACAACACTCCTGTCGCGGTCGCATTGCACCCCACACACATTCGGTCCTGCACACGGCTCATGCAAATGGAATGCGCTTCGGCTTGCCTCTTCACTGACACGTGGGACTGCACTTGGGGAAACCAACCATGCACCAAACTCC
>NC_041387.1:32778724-32790033 GCF_002162155.2 Triticum dicoccoides
TCGATACGTCGGCGCCGCGGTTCGTCGAGGGGACGCATGGCGATCCTCTCGCTCCCACAGTACGCTCTCGTAGACTGCCGTCCTCTAGCCGCGCCGCCACCTCTAGCTACGTTCTTGTGGAGGCGCACGGCGGTCAGCGCCGCCACCGCTGGCGACGTTCGTGTGGAGACGCACGTCGGTCAGCTTCTCCCACGGTACGCGCATTCTAGACTGAGGCCCCGTTCATGTCGGTGTAGCGCTGAATGTTAGCTGATAGACGCTGTTAATCTCACTGTTTGCCGAAGTAGTTTACTGTCAATATGCTCTGCTTAAGAAGCTTCCTTGCCCTGTTCTCCACTCAATCTGCTTAGCTGAGATGGCATGCCAAGGCCGACTAGTTGCTAAAATATCCTGCCATATATTTATTGTGACGTAGATTGCCATGGTCTAGTAGCCAATCTGTTAGGTGAAATAGCTCTACACTGTTTTATACTCGATCTTTGTTGCTGCGATGGCCTTCGATAGTTCGATGGCTGTGTGCTCGGGCTCATTGACTGCTGAAACAGCCTGCCATAATTTAGCGCTCAAATCTGTTTGCTGAATTAGCTTTACATATATTTCGTTACTTAGATCTGCTCGTCCAAATATCTTGCCATAGCTTTAGACATCGACCTAGGTATTTTTTTTCTGGACTTCATAAAAAAGCATATATGTTTTTCCTGTAATATCTAGTAGAAGAACCAATTTGTATGTCTAACAGATGGACATGACTTGGATAACTTCTGCTCGAAGATTCTCCTTTGCATATGTCGAGGGGGTTGAAAACTTCATGAAATTTATCAGAGTTGAGTACGGTGGTCCGAAATCAGATGTGCTCTGCCCGTGTAGCAGTTGTATGAATTCAGTTACAAGACCCCAGTCAACTATGCAAAATCATCTACACTTGTATGGGATGTCGGTCACATATACTAGGTGGGTTCATCATGGTGAAGCTGTGAACGTCAATGTTATTGACTACGTGGAAGCAGCAGATCACCATCTTGATCTGCCTGATGCTCAGGTGGAAGAGGAGGAGGAGGTGGTGGTGGCGGAGCCAGTGAGTTTGACCAATATTGAAACAATGCTACGAAATGCTCGTGCATTCCGTGAACTTTCACCTGCAGAAGAAAAATGGTGGGCCCGCATGTTGGAACAATGCAACGTTGCTGTCACCCCAGGAAATAAGCTGTCAGTATTCTCAGCTATGGTCACCTTTCTTCAGGTGAAGACATCTGAGCGGATGACCAACAAATCATTCGATGCGATGTTGTCCGCTTTCCGCAAATCTTTCCCAGATGCGTCTGAGCTGCCACACACCTACAGTAAAATGAAGAATTTCCTTCGTGCAGTTGGAATTGGATATGATATGATACATGTATGTAAGAATAATTGTGTTCTGTTCCAGAAGGATTATGCCAACTTAAGTGAATGCCCGAAATGCAAATCATCAAGATGGAAAGATGGCGATGCTGTGAAGAGGGTTCCTCATAATGTTTTAAGACATTTTCCAATTACACCAAGATTGCAGAGGTTGTTTCGTGATGCTGAAACAAGAGAGGATGTACTGTGGCATTCTAGGAACCAGGAGTACAGAGATCAGAATGTAATGAGCCATCCATCTCATGGTAGTGAGTGGAAAAGCTTCAATGATAAACACAAAGAGTTGGCTGCTGACCCGAGAAACATTAGACTTGGCTTAGCTTCAGATGGATTTAACCCATTTGGCCACCAGAGCGCCACATATAGTATGTGGCCAGTGCTTGTTATCCCTTACAACATGCCTCCAAATGTCTGCACCAAAGAATCAAACTACATGATGGCCTTGCTAATCCCAGGTCCAAAAAGTCCTGGAAAGGATTTTGATTTGTTCATGGAGCCTCTTGTGGAGGAACTTCAATAGCTATGGAAGGGTGTTCTCACTCGAGACCTATATAGAAGCCCACCAGCTGATTTCTTTCTGCGTGCTGTTGTAATTTGGTGCATCCATGATTATCCGGCTTTGGGCACTATGTCAGGGCGAACGACACATGGTTACAATGCATGTGTTCGCTGTGACAGGAATCCGCTGTCATACACAATACTTAGCAAGATCTGTTACATTGGACATCGCCGTTTCCTTGCCAAGGACAAGCCGCATCCTAGAAAATACCGAAGACATGTGCTCAATGCAAAGCATGAAAACTGTGATGCGCCAAAGAGGCTCACCGCCGATGAGTTGCAAGTGGAATTAGAGAAGGTCAGGCATATTACAGCAGGAAACCATCCTGGTAATGGTAGCGAGAAAAGGAAGCGTGGCACGGTAGAAGAGAGATTATTGTTTACCCGCAGGTCCACTTTGTGGGACTTGGAGTATTGGAAAGATTTGGATCTGTGGCATAATCTTGATGTGATGCACATGGAGAAAAATATATGTGACATCATTATCGGCACACTTCCTAACATTGAAGGCAAGACGAAAGATACCTTAAAATCTAGGATTGATTTGACATACCTGGGTATCAGAAAGGATTTGCAGGTGCAAGATGAAAGTAAACCACGGGATATGGCACCAGCTGTGTACATCTTGGACAAGGTAAAAAGAAAAGAATTCTGTGAGGTCATGTCACGTGTGAGATTCCCACATGGATTTGCTTCCAACCCTGAAAGGAGAGTCAGTGCAGATGGAAACAAGGTACAAGGGTTGAAAACTCATGACTGCCACGTCCTACTTCAAAGGGTTTTACCTGTTATCCTTAGAGGATTGGGCCGCCCTGACTTATACAGAGCAATTGCAGAGTTGGGACAATTCTTCAGGGAACTCTGCAGTAGAAATATCAGGATAGATGCTTTGGAGCGTCTTAGAGACAAGATACCAACTATCCTATGCGACCTTGAGAAGATATATCCTCCAGCCTTCTTTGATGTGATGGTGCATTTGGCTGTTCATCTACCCGATGAGGCACTACTTAGAGGTCCAGTACAGTATGGCTGGATGTACCCTATTGAAAGGCGGCTAGGCACTTTCAAGGGCTATGTTAGGAACAGAGCTAGACCCGAGGGTTCCATTGCAGAGGCCTACATGGCTACAAAAGCATTGACATTCTGCTCAAAATACATTGAAACAGCTGATCAACTTAGCAAAGAGGTGGGTGAAGACAATACCGGGCTCAATGTTTTTGATTATTCTGTTCGAGTTACAGGGAAGAGTCGACAAGAGGACAAACCTAAAGATTTAGACAAAATGGTTTGGTATGTGTTGAATAACTGTCCTGAGATACTACCTTATATCAAGTAAGTGCAGTACTACAGCTTATACATCATAATCTACTAAACTTGCAGCACATTCTTATATATTTAGATGTTTGACGCGATCACTATGTTGTGCAGCATGTACAAAGAGGAGTTACTGCCGCAAAATCCAAGAAACATTGACAAACTGGTTATGGTAGGATTTACGAAATGGTTCAAGAACCATGTAAGCTTTTGAAGTGCGCTATCAGTTTTTTTAATATATTGAGTACATAAGATGATCAGCTTGTCTATTTTCTAACCATAGGTTAAGAAGATGCGGGAGGATGGGCAGGCAGTTGATGATGCCCTTTACTTACTAGCAATGGGTCCTGATACTCGGGTAAGACATTATGAATCTTGCGTTGTTGGAGATGTGCGCTACAACACCCTTGCACGAGACGAAGGCAGGAAGACACAAAACAATGCCATCATGAGCACGGATACGTATGACAAAGAGACAACTGAAATGTATGCTAACATAACAGACATTGTTCAGTTGCAGTATATCTCCAGTTTCGAGGATCATCGGTGTGTGGTTCTGTTGTGCTGTCGTTGGTATAACCTGTTTTCCAGGATCGCAAAACCCAGAGCTGATGATTATTTCAAATCCATCAATGTCAAGGCGGCGTACCAGACCAACGAGCCTTTTATTTTGGCAAATCAAGCAACACAAATATTTTTCTTGGAAGACACATTTGCACGTAGCAATGACTGGAGAGTATTGCAAAGGTTTGAGCAGAGGAATTCATTTAATGAAGTTGCACAACAAGATGATGCTTACACTGCTCCTGATGTACAAGATAACACAAATGTTCCTAATATCTTTGAGAACCATCACATCAATGACGCCGGCGAAAAGATTGCCTGTCGTGCTGTGACATACAAGAGTTGATCAAGAAGAAGCCAACGTTCGAGGATGTTGAGGACGGAGAAGAAGATGACACCGTGGGGAATTACGATTCAGACTGATACACATGGCGAATATGTTGACGCTGCTGCTGCGGATGATGATTACATTGCTTTTGTCGTATTTTCCTGTTAGAAGACGTTTTTTATCTACTATGTGAAATTGTGTTTGCTATGACAACTGAAACCTGATGAACATGTTGTTTAGTATTTTGCTGTGAGAACATCACTTGTTATGTATGCTGATTTGTGATTTCATTAATAGAAATCATTAGATGTTCACAACACTATGCCCAGCCTGCTACACAAGTTTCATTCATTACTAGTTTCAGCAAAGTGCTCATGTCGTAGCCACTGAATACATCACGAGTGCTACATACACTGCAAATAAAGAGACAATCATCCTACAGAGCACATCGATTTTTCCCATTATCTTCACAAGTTCTTTCATCTCCTCATTGTTGTCAAGGCCGTTCAACAGCTGTTGCTTGGCCATGATCAGAGGAACTGCGTCTTTAACCTTCTGCTCTGCATCTTCCTCTTCTGCCATTCCTTCAGTTACTTGTCCAACACCCCAACCTGCTGGTATTGGGATTCCTCGGCTAACCAAATAATCAGCGTAGTTGCATTCCCCCAGATCAGCAACTTCCCAGAAATACAAATCACATGAATCTTCCCTTTTTTGCACGAATCAAATTGGAAGATCATCAACCAAACTATTAAAAAAATCAGCAGCTGAAAGCAGCAGAACAACACTTAAACATATTATTATCCCATGATTCGGGCATTTGTAGAAGACTCGGCCAGGGTTGCGGATTGTGGTTGAGACGCGACGGATGACTCTGCGTGATTTGCAGCAGTGGCACCACACCAACGGCAGCGGGTTGCGATGAGCAATCGTCTGCAGTGCGTGTGCCGACGGGGGTGTGATGAGACCCACAGGCGATGGTACGGGTGGCGACTTGGCGCATATCTGGTTGTTGCCTGCTGAAGAGTAGGTGGACGAGCAGCCAGCGGACATGGTTGTTGCGGCCAGAGCTTCTGATGCTAGGCAGAGTAAGTAGAGAAGAGGAGAAGCAAACATTGGATATGTCAGTTTCATTACTTGCAGAGTAGCATAACACCATATATAGTCATAGTCTAGGTTTGGATTCGAACCAGCTATAGGAGCATGTCTTTCTTTTTTCTAAAACTCGGCAACGTCTCTTTACTGGTACACTAGCTTGTTCTGTACGCCTTCCCAAGTCTTTGATTTTCTTTCCCTTTTTTTTGCGAGGAAGGAAGGAGGACAAAATTGAGAGTTCCTCAGACTCGAACCCAAGACCTCTCGGTTGAAAACCAAGGGTGCTAGTCACTTATGTGGCGAATGTTCCCTGTGAGGAGGACGACAGACGAACACATTTTCCTCGCAGTTTTCTTCCTATATATAAAAAAGTATGCTACTTGGTGTCCGCTTAGTCAAAAAACGATTGTGCCAACCTTGATCGTTCGATTGACATTCAACGTTTGTCGCGTTTCTTCAGTCTCTTCTTCCTCGAGCCGCCAAAGCCAAACCAGCGCCGGCGGGACCACGTGCTCCCGCCTCCCACGGTTGGCTGTGATCTTCCCCGGCTCCTGTTCGTTCCCGTCCGAGAACTCACCATCGTCCTCCGTGCTCGCCGCGGCGCCACCCTCCGGTGTTGTCAACATGGTCAACCACCGAGAGGAATAAGGAGATGACTGTAGATGGTGAGGATGATAGTAGGGACCAGCGGCACGCGCAGTAATTTTGTTTTTTCGGGACGGAGAAGGGTATCAACTGGGTTGTGCGGGACCAGTGGCCCGTCTAGCCCAGGCTTTTATTTCATATGTTTAGCACATGACCAACCCAGTTTGTTTTTTTCCTTTCTAAAAAATGGCTAGCTAGCTATTTTTTTTGCAAAAAAAGCTATTTTGTTTTTTGCAGAATAACCAACATAGGCCTACTTGCTTTTCTATGCCCTGCTGGGCCAGAAATCTTTCAAGACAAGGAGGGATGCATTTTGCCCAGAAAATGGGCTATAAGTAATAAGAAATGGGCTATAAGTAATAAGAAATGGGCTATAAGTAATAATAAATGGGCTATAAGTAATAATAAATGGGCTGTAAAATGAAAAAAATACAGCAAACAGGCAATTAGTTCCCAAATACTGTTTTCTTTCGTATTTTGATATTTTAAATTTCATTGTTTTTGTGCGGGTAAAATTTCATTGAATTTAAATTAAGGTATACTTAGATTTAAAATTAATTTGAATCCGGCTAGAAATTTCGGGCTGTATGCTGTTTGGGACAGATTTGGAGGCTGACTTGTGGGTCTACAAGGTTGACGTGTACTTTGGCTTTGTCAACTTAGTCCACAAACGATTCTAGCAGCAGTGACTGTTGGATGTTAATCCAACGGCCGTGCTGCTTCTTCAATATCTGATCTTCTTGCTCCAGCTACCCAAACCAGCTCCGGTGGGACTGCCTGCTCCCGCCTCCCGTGACCGGCTGTGCTGCTGCACAGGCCGCACCGCCCCACCCTACTTCATTGCTGGCCAGGCCATTCCTCTACTCACCCACACCTCCTGTTATTTTCCGGCGACGGCAGCCGGACCAGTAAACCCTCGTACTCCCCACCGCGTGGGCAACCATTGCCGAGTCTTCCCCGGCTCCGTGTCGTTCCCTTCCTAGGCCTCGTAGTCATCCACCGCCATGGTGCTCTCGGCGCGGCCTGGTCAACACGGTCAACGAACGACATCCATCGGCCATGGACTGTACGCGCAAAATAATGATTCCTCCACCTGACAGCTGGGACCCACCGGAAGGGCCTCTGTATTTCGCGAAAAAAACGTTCCCCCCGTTGACATGTCGGACCCACCAGCTATATCTTCGCACGCAAGGAAGTGCCTCCTTATTACACACAAAAAAATGAATACCCACCCTGCTAGATGGGACCCACCATAGTGGGAGGATGACTTGTGGGCCAACTAAGTTGACGGGGATGGAGGGCTTTGTCAACTTAGTCAATATGAACGATTCTAGCTCTAGTGACGGTACAATGTCCATCCAACGGCCATAGTGCTTCTTCAACCTCTGGTCTTCTTGCTCCAGCCGCCCAAAGCAGTGCCGGTCCTGCCGCGTGCTCCTACCTCTCGTGGCCGGCTGTGATGCCGCGGAGGCCTCACCGCCCCCTACTACTCCCACCGCTGGCCCAGGGTATCCCTCTACTCACCCACACCCCCTGTTATTCTGCGGCGACGGCAGCCTCACGCCGCAGCCGAACCAGTGAACCCTCGTACTCCTCTCCGCGCGGGCTACCACTAATGCGTCTTCCCCGGCTCCGCGTCGTCCCCTTCCTAGGCCTCACCGTCGTCCAGACCACCGCCCTGGTGCTCTCAGCGTGGCGTGGTCAACGTGGTCAATGACCGACTTCCATCGGAAGAGTACTGTACATGGAGAGGCTGACAGGTGGGTCCAGGCGGCCGCAAGGAAGTGCCTCCTTATTACGCGCAAAATATTTATTCCTCCACCTGACAGCAGGGACCCACCGGACGGGCCACCTTATTTCGCGAAAAAACGTTTCCCCCCTGGCTGCTAGGACCCACCGGATGGGCCAACGTATTTCGCGAAAAAAATGTTCCCCGCGCTGTCAGCTCGGACCCACCGGAAGTGCATCCTTATTACGCACAAAAAAATGAATACTCCCCTTGCTAGCTGGGACCCACCATGGTGGGAGGCTGAATTGTGGGCCTACTAAGTTGACTGGGACGGGGGCCTTTGTCAACTTTAGTCAATATGAACGATTCTAGCTCCAGTGACCGTACGATGTCCATCCAACGGCCGTAGTGCTTCTTCAACCTCTGGTCTTCTTGCTCCAGCCGCCCAAAGCAGTGCCTGTCGTGCCGCATGCTCCTGCCTCCCATGGCCGACTATGTTGCCGCGGAGGCCTCACCGCCCCTACTATTCCCACCGCTGGCCAGGCCCTGCGGCGACGGCGGCCTCACACCGCTGCCGAACCAGTGGACCAACATACTCCTCTCCGTGCGGGCTTCCACTGGCGCGTCTTCCCCGGCTCCCCGTCGTCCCCTTCCTAGGCCTCGCCGTCGTCCACCGCCCTGGTGCTCTCGGCGCAGCGTGGTTAACATGGTCAAGAAACGACTTCCATCAGACGTGGACTGTACATGGAGAGGCTGATAGCTGGGTCCACGGCCGCAGCAAGGAAGTGCCTCCTTATTACGCGGAAAATAATGATTCCTCCACCTAAGAGCTGGGACCCACCAGACGGGCCACTGTATTTCGCGAAAAAAACGTTTCCCCCTGACCACTGACCGACGGGACCCACCAGCGACACCTTCGCACGCAAGGAAGTGCGTCCGGGCAAAAAAAAAGATTCGCCCCCCTGACTGCTTGGACCCACCGGCTACATCTTCGCACGCAAGGAAGTGCGTCCGGGCAAAAAAAACCAAAACGATTCGCCCCCCTGACTGCTGGGACCCACCAGCTACATCTTCGCACGCAAGGAAGTGCCTGACAGTCGGGACCCACCTGGTCGAAGCGTACGTAGCGTTGTCATTCTGGTCGCGAACGTGTACGTACATATATACTGGTGGATGTAGAGGCGCGCACGTGTCATAGTAGAGGCGCGCACGTAGCATGTACACGTACGTACAGCGGCGAGGGTGCAAGAAAGAAAATACGGCCACGTACATACATACGGGCAGAGTCTCTAACGCCTATCGCGCATACATACATGGCTGGGTCAGAACAGAGAAACAACATCGTCGTCGTGTTCATGGGGAGCCAACCGGCTGGGTCGAAACGGAATGCATGGTCGTGTTCATCGGGAGGGCTTGGACGGAACAGGCGATGGAAACGAGGTCTGGTGTGCCGCACAACAGAGGAAACAACCTTGTGTTCGACCGACCATGTTCGAAACGGGGTCCTGTTGATCGAGAGGGGCCTGGCGCACCGCAAAACGGAGGAAATGGACCTCCTACGGTCGAAACGGGGGTCCTGTTGATCGGGAGGGGTGTGGCGTACCGCAAAACGGACGAAACGGACCTCCTATGGTCGAAACAGGGGTCCTGTTGATCGGGAGGGGTGTGGCGTACCGCAAAACGGATGAAACGAACCTCCTACGGTCGAAACGAGGGTCCTGTTCATCGGGAGTGGTGTGGCGTACCGCAAAACGGACGAAACGGACCTCCTACGGTCGAAATAGGGGTCCTGTTCATCGGGAGGGGTGTGGCATACCGCAAAACGGGACTCCACGGGATACTTTTCATCTCCACCGTCGACCTCCTCCAGCCTCCACGGGCTCCTGTTCATCCAGCCTCCACCGCGCGCTACTCCACCGGCTACTGTTCAACCACCCCTCCACGGGCACCCCTCCACCGTCTACTGTTCATCCAGCCCTCCACACCATGGGGTCCTGTTCAACCACCCCTCCACGGCCACCCCTCCATTGTTTACTGTTCATCCAGCCCTTCACACCATGGGTTCCTGTTCATCCAGAGGCAACGTCACCGCTCACTGTTCATCCAACCCCCCCGCAACGCTCACTGTTCATCCAATTGATCGGCTTCAGTTAGCAGCAGTAGCGAAGGAATCTCTCCATCGGGTTCAGTTAACAGCCATCGATCGATCGCTCGGGTTCAGTAACGCGTAGCTTGCAGTGCAATCGCTCGGGTTCAGTTAGAGCCCAACGCCTCGCTCAGCTTTAGTTAGAGCCAACGCCTCGCACACATGCGCGTACGTACGAGAGAAACGCGCATCGCTCCGCCCCCGACCTCCCATCGTAACCGGCAACTCCCCGAAATCCCCCCCCTCGCTTCTACCACAGTTTTCCGTCATGGACGGCCCAAAGAATGTCATGCAGTTGCATCTCCGGCCCGCCCAGGACGAAAAGCCCATTTTCTATCATGATTTTTTGTCATAGAAGTAGGAGCCACCACATGTATGATGATACCGGGTTTTGTCACAATTATCATCATAGAAGTGTCATATGTATGACAGAAAAAAATTCGTTCGGCCCAAAATGTCACGGATGTGTCTTTTTTTTGTAGTGATTAGCAGCTGAGTTGTCAATTCAACCACACCTGGAAACTTAGTATCTGCAGCAAAGTTTTTAGTAGCAAAGTAATATGATAGTGGTGGTAATGGTAACAAAAGTAAAGACAGCAAAAGTAATGTTTTTGGTATTTTGTAGTGATTGTAACAGTAGCAACGGAAAAGTAAATAAGCGAGATCTAGTATATGGAAAACTCGTAGGCACCAGATCAGTGATGGATAATTATGTCGGATGTGGTTCGTCATGTAACAGTCATAACATAGGGTGACACAGAACTAGCTCCAATTCATCAATGTAATGTAGGCATGTATTCCGAATATAGTCATACGTGCTTATGGAAAAGAACTTGCATGACATCTTTTGTCCTACCCTCCCGTGGCAGCGGGGTCCTATTGGAAACTAAGGGATATTAAGGCCTCCTTTTAATAGAGAACCGGAACAAAGCATTAGCACATAGTGAATACATGAACTCCTCAAACTATGGTCATCACCGGGAGTGGTCCCGATTATTGTCACTTCGGGGATGCCGGATCATAACACATAGTAGGTGACTATAGACTTGCAAGATAGGATCAAGAACACACATATATTCATGAAAACATAATAGGTTCAGATTGAAATCATGGCACTCGGGCCCTAGTGACAAGCATTAAGCATAGCAAAGTCATAGCAACATCAATCTCAGAACATAGTGGATACTAGGGATCAAACCCTAACAAAACTGACTCGATTACATGATAAATCTCATCCAACCCATCACCGTCCAGCAAGCCTACGATGGAATTACTCACGCACGGCGGTGAGCATCATGAAATTGGTGATGGAGGATGGTTGATGATGACGACGACGACGAATCGCCCTCTCCGGAGCCCCGAACGGACTCCAGATCAGCCCCCCGAGAGAGATTAGGGCTTGGCGGCGGCTCCGTATCGTAAAACGCGATGATTTCTTCTCTTCGATTTTTTCTCCCTGAAAGCCAATATATGGAGTTGTAGTTGGCGTCGGAGGGTCTCCAAGGGGCCCACGAGGTAGGGGGGCGCGCCTA
>NC_041387.1:32790305-32828291 GCF_002162155.2 Triticum dicoccoides
GGGGGGCGCCCCCTACCCTCGTGGACAAGGTGTGGGCCCCCTGGTCTTCATCTTTGGCGAGGATTTTTTATTATTTTTTCTAAGATGTTCCGTGGAGTTTCAGGTCATTCCGAGAACTTTTATTTTCTGCACATAAAACAACATCATGGCAATTCTGCTGAAAACAACGTCAGTCCGGGTTAGTTCCATTCAAATCATACAAGTTAGAGTCCAAAACAAGGGCAAAAGTGTTTGGAAAAGTAGATACGACGGAGACGTATCAGCTTGCCATAGACATCAATATCATTTTCCTCTTCCTTTGGGGCACCAAGAAGTTCAGCCCATGCTGAGATGGTTGACTGGTATTTGGATCCCTCACTCACCCACACAATTATGCCATCTGGATAAAAATGTGATGTGGAATAGAATTGCATGATCATCTCATCATTCCACTTTGTGAGTTTCTTCCCAACAATTGCATCAACTCCTGCAAGCTTGAAGCTCACATGAACATGAGGGAAGTGATCCTCATTTGCATCAATGTATTTCCAGTCCACCCAATTCATGTCACTAACTATGGCCTTCTTGTCAGGCAACACTGTCTCATAGAAATTTTGTTGCTCTTGTGTGTGGAAGCGATAATCACATGCAGTCCCCCTCCTGACAAAATATGGATCAGTCATCCTCCACTCTCGCAAACCTTTATCCTTCCCAAGGTTGGAAAAAGTGGTAGGCGTAAGCGAGGCAGTTGGCCTTCGCCTAGTGACTAGGCGGTGCTAAGCGCCCTAGGCGTCACCTAGGCGGTAATATAGTTTTACTATTAGGGTGTATTTGTGAGTATTATATGTGTGTTGATATTAATTCAGGGCATATAAATAAGTTAATTGCCAGCTACTGCCATTGAAATATGGCCAGTTTGGTATATCTGTGCAATATGGCATGATTCCTCGCTTGTGTACATTATTCCTTACTTACCCTGCCTAGACTTCCATTTATACTCAAGGCGAGGCGTTTGGCCATTGCCTAGTGCCTAGGCGTGCCTAAGCGCATCCTAGGCACTGCCTTTTCCAACAGAGATCCTCCCTAAGCATCGTGTTTTTTGCAACTGGATGAGAGTTGTCATGGTCTGGAATCTTTGGCTTCAACTTTCTCAGCTTCAGGCACTCGGGCCTTGTTCTTCTCACTAGCTAATATATTCCATGTTGATCTCTTTGGTGCTGGAGCTTTAGTCTTGTACTTGGTGGGGGCAGTAGACTTCATTGCATCAGACATGAGCTTTTGAGTCTTAGCTGGAGGTGTAGCTGTTGGTTCCTCCTTTTCCTCCTCATCAGCATTATCATCGAGAACCATGGGGGGTTTGCCAATGACATCAACCGTAGTCTTCCTAGCCCTCTTTTTCTTCTTTCCTGCAACAACCTCTATATCACCTGGCTCCTTAAGTGTGAATGTCATGTGTTCCCTTGGAACTGTGGCCTTATCTGCCTTGGAGAGTGGGACTTTCCTCACAACAGTTCTCTCCCTGGCACTACCTGAAGGTCTTGTGATGGCTGCCGTGCTATACTCCTTAGCAAGCACCTTCTTCTTATTGGATGTGGCCTCACTAGCCACAAAATCATCATCCTCATCATCTGAGGTTCTCTTCTTTCTGGTTCTTGTGGCAGCCTTGGGCAATTAAGGTGAGCTTCTCACTCCATAATAGCTGCCCCCTGGAGTGGATCCCTCACTGAGATCCTCATGCTACTCTGACATGTTCTGGCTGTCACTGCCACTTGACATCTTGCAAACAGACCCTGTGAATAGATAGGTATGGGTAGAGTAGATGAGTCATCACAAAAAGCAGTCATTTTTCATGAAATCTGAGTTCAAATCTTAGTTTTAAGCAGTCATTTTTCATGAAAACTGAGTTCAAATCTTAGTTTTAAGTTTCCATAGAATGCATTTCGGATCCACCGAGTTGATAATTTCGGTGATACCGAAGCACTCAACAGAACCTAAACACATTATTTTGGTCAGACCGAGATGTGGTTCGGTGTCTCTGAGATGCTAGGATTTCACAGAAATGTTACTTTCGGTCTCACCGATTCGTACTTCTCGGTGGCACCGAGATGTGTTGGGGAACATTGCATGGAAAACAAAAAAAATTCTACGCACACGCAAGATATATCCATGGAGATGCATAGCAACGAGAGGGGAGAGTGTGTCTACGTACCCTTGTATACCATAAGCAGAAGCATTTGTTAACATGATTGATGTAGTCAAACTTCTTCGTGATCCAACCGATCGAGTACCGGACGTACGACACCTCCGTGTTCAGCACACGTTTAGCTTGGTGACGTCCCCGCATTCTTGATCCAGCAAGATGGCGAAGTAGTAGATGAGTTCCGGCAACACGACGGCATGGTGACGATGGTGGTGATGCTATCTCCGCAGGGCTTCGACTAAGCACTACGAAAATATGACCGAGGGATGAAACTGTGGAGGGGGGTGCCGCACACGGCTAAGAGATTGTCATGGTTATGTGTGGCGCCCCCTCCCACATATATATGGGTGGGGGGAGGGAGGAGTAGCCAAGGAGGCGTCCCAAGTAGGTCGAATCCTACTTGGGTTCCTCCCCAAGCCGCACCCCCTTTCCTTATTAGGTGAGCAGGGAAAGGCACGGGAGGGTGGCGCCCCCCTTCCTTTCTCCCATGAGAAGGGGAAGGTGGGAGGGGCTAGCCCTCCCCCTTTCCTTCCCTAGGGCCGGCGGACAGGGAGTGGGGCGCGCCAGTCCCCTTGTGGGCTGGTCTGTCCCCCCTTGGCCCATTAGGCTCATACACCTACCGGGGGTGTTTGGAACCCCTTTTTGGTGACCCAATGACTACCGAGTGCACTCTGAAACTCTTCCCGTCTCCGAATATCATTGTCCTATATATCAATCTTTACCCCTG
Source organism: Triticum dicoccoides (assembly GCF_002162155.2). Classification (NCBI taxonomy): domain Eukaryota; kingdom Viridiplantae; phylum Streptophyta; class Magnoliopsida; order Poales; family Poaceae; genus Triticum; species Triticum dicoccoides. Next base: position 32,793,212 of record NC_041387.1, read on the forward strand.
GACCATTTCAGAGCTCCGTCATGTCCGCGATCTCATCTGGGACTCCGAACAACATTCAGTCACAAAATCATATAACTCATATAACACTATATCGTCAACGAACGTTAAGCATGCGAACCCTACGGGTTCGAGAACTATGTAGACATGACCGAGACACCTCTACGGTCAATAACCAATAGCGGAACCTGGATGCCCATATTGGCTCCTACATATCCTATGAATATCTTTATCGGTCGAACCTTATGACAACATACGTAATTCCCTTTGTCCATCGGTATGTTACTTGCCCGGGATTCGATCGTCGGTATCTTCATACCTAGTTCAATCTCATTACCGGCAAGTCTCTTTACTCATTCTGTAATACATCATCTTGCAACCAACTTATTAGTCACTTTGCTTGCAAGGCTTCTTATGATGTGTATTACCGAGAGGGCCTAGAGATACCTCTCCGATACTCAGAGTGACAAATCCTAATCTCGATCTATGCAAACTCCACAAACACATTCGGAGATACATGTAGAGCATCTTTATGATCACCCAGTTACATTGTGATGTTTGATAACACACAAGGTATTCCTGTATCCGGGAGTTGCATAATCTCATAGTCGAAGGAATATGTATTTGACATTAAGAAAGTAATAGCAATAAACTGAATAATCAATATGCTAAGCTAATGTATGGGTCTTGTCCATCACATCATTCTCCTAATGATGTGACCCCATTATCAAATGAAAACACATGTCTATGGTTAGGAAACCTTAACCAGCTTTGATCAATGAGCTACTCTAGTAGAGGCTTACTAGGGACACGGTATTTGTTTGTGTATTCACACATGTATTTAAGTTTCCGATCAATACAATTCTAGCATGAATAATAAACCTTTATCATGAATAAAGAAATATAAAATAAAAAAATTATTATTGCCTCTGGGGCATATTTCCTTCAAGATGTACTAGTGCAATGGCCAGGGCCAAATCGGTGACTCCGAAAATTCCAATTCGGCCGGTCTGAGATGCTTTCGGCGAAAACCTAAACCTAATTTTTTTTACTCCCATCTAATATATGGAATTGATCTGGTGGATTGGAGTAGCTCATACGTAGCAAGATTCATGGCAAATACCTAGTGCATCGAATCAGAAAAATTTGAAGCACAAATGGGGTGGAATTTTTACCCTAACTTGGTGCAAATCCCCTACGGCGGCAACGGTTGGAGAGAAACCCATTGACGGCGGCGGAGTCCAACGACAAGGGTGTGCTGGACGCAACAGAAAAGTCCGAAGACGAGGGCGATGACAGCAGAGGGGTGCAGGAGGCGCGACATTTTAGAAATCTCAATTGTGCGGGCCCGCGGGTATATATACCTATCTGATGTCGGTGGCACTGAATGGAACAAATCTGTGGCACCGAGACGTGTAACTGCATGCAGTTACAACAAATCAGTGATGCTGAGTTGGTCTAGTCAGTAGCACCGAGATAAAAAACCTAGTTCAATCAAACTTATTTCGGTGAGTCCGAGTAGGGGTGGATTGGTCACACCGAAAGCAATTTTGAAGGTTTTGGAAGTCAGCCCTTTCAGATCTGTGTCTCTGAGTGCACGTCACCCGGAGGGTCTGAAAGTGACATGTTCAATTTTTGTGATGTAGCATGAAGAGAATTTGAGACAAGAAGGCATAGATAGCTAGAGGAGGTTCTTAGGTATTCTTGTACATCCACTTGGCCAGAAATACCACGACAACCAAAACAACAAATGGATGTCATCGAACAAAGAAAACATGCAAACCAACATGCTCACACAATAAAATAGAAAATTAAATATGTGTCAAACATGCATAACCATTCTAGCATCTATCAAGCAATTGGCGATGACTAGGTCATCTATATATGAGTATATTGACTTAGGTCATCTATATATGAGTATATTGACTTAAGAGTCAAATGAGAACGTTTGATCATAGGTCATACTCATCATTTAAGCACAAGTGGGGTTGCCACTTTTACGTAAAAGCATTAATGTGTTCACACCATTAGAGTTGCTTTTGCTCAATTTTTAGAGCAATGTAGCGACCCGACCTCAAACGGTCAAGCCTCTCTGCTTAAGTGCCATCCCTGTATCGGTATGCTGCACACACAGTACTCGAGGATTTATAACAGAGGTAAATCACATGTATAAAGTAATGTAAATACTATCACCTCAATCCATAAAGCGGAAGAAACAACAAGGTTGTGGATTCCCATCAACACCAACGGCAAAGTTGAGTGTAGAAATAGTAACCCTAACGTATCACTTACTCGTCGTAAGATTCCTGCAACATGAGACGTTGCAGCCATGTAGGTCATTACATTGAATAATGATGAATAATAGCTATCACTACATGCATATTTGGCTGGTGGAGGCTCTAAGTTTAATTTTGCATAAAGATAATTTTTCCCTACAACAAGGGAATACATTTTATTTACTACTCCCAAGTTGTACCAATATTTGAGAAGGTAACCCCAACTCATATCCCAAAATTAATTAATATAAATAACCCAACAAATTCATTAAGTAAAATGATGAGATCAAATCAATAATTCAAGTACCAGATACTCAAGATGTCCATAACCGGGGACATGACTAATCATGATTAGTATGTACACTCTGCAGAGGTTTGTGCACTTTTCCCCACAAGACTCGATCTCCTCTGTTGAATTCCTCGCACTACATGATGTTTGAGAAACGGATGACCGAGACACAGTCTTTCAGAAGCATTAACTCTCTACTCCAGGTAGACAGTACCACCTACATCCCCTACATATGCTAGTCTACCTCTTCAAGAGCTCACACAACTTACTCAACTATGCCAGAGCCCATAATGGCTTGTGGCTACACACGGAAGTTTCTAGCATGAAAAATCTTATGATCCCTTTGAGCCTGGGTGGCATTCCATAGGAAGAATCACACGGTAATCCCGGGATCTCCTAGGATAACACTGGATTCCCCAGGTGTCCAGGCAAGCCACTGGTATCCCGAGGGTGCCCCAAACCATTCCACCCAGATGTGAATTAAAGTAGGCACCTTAAGTTAACCCTTAATTAACAATATCTCTCTCATCTTTCATGAATTCTCTCAAACCAAATCACGTCTACGGGCATAGCAAAGTAGTATAAGCATAACGTAGTAACACCCAAGGGTTTGAACATAAGACAATAGGTTCCTACCTCAAGCACTACAACCAAAACCACATGTTCCCAATCCTACCAATGCAAATATTTGTGGGGTAGAACTAATGCATAGTAAAAACTGGGTATAAAAGAGTATGATCAAAGTATGAACTTGCCTTGTACAGTTCATGAAGATTCGTCGCACTCATAACTCCTGATAGTTCTACTCATCACACTGTTGGGGAACGTAGTAATTTCAAAAAAATTCCTACACACACGCAAGATCATGGTGATGCATAGCAACGAGAGGGGAGAGTATTGTCCATGTACCCTCGTAGACCGATAGCAGAAGCGTTATGACAATGCGGTTGATGTTGTTGTACGTCTTCACAATCCGACCGATCCAAGTACCGAACGTACGGCACCTCCGAGTTCAGCACACGTTTAGCTCGATGACGATCCCCGGTCTCCGATCCAGCAGGGTGTCGGGGATGAGTTTCGTCAGCATGATGGCGTGGCGACGATGATGATGTTCTACCAACGCAGGGCTTCGCCTAAGCACCATAACGATATGACCTAGGTGGAATATGGTGGAGGGGGGCACCGCACACGGCTAAGGAACGATCACGAAGATCAACTTGTGTGTTATGGGGTGCCCCCTGCCCCCGTATATAAAGGAGGGATGGGGGAGGTGCGGCCGGCCCCTAGGGGTGCGCCTGGAGTAGTCCTACTCCCACCGGGAGTAGGACTCCCCCCTCTTGCCTTGTAGGAGAAGGAAAGGGGGGAGGGGAAAGAGGAAAGGGGGGGTGCCGCCCCCCTTCCTTGTCCTATTCAGACTAGGGGGGAGGGGGCGCGCGGCCTGCCCTGGTCGGCCCTCCTCTTCTCCTTAGGGCCCATGTAGGCCCATTAACCCCCCGGGGGGGGGGGGGGTTCCGGTACCCCCCCGGTACTCCGGTAAAATCCTGATTTCACCCAGAACAATTCCGATATCCAAATATAGGCTTCCAATATATCAATCTTTATGTCTCGACCATTTCGAGACTCATCGTCATGTCCGTGATCATATCCGGGACTCCGAACAACCTTCGGTACATCAAAACTTATAAACTCATAATAAAACTGTCATCATAATGTTAAGCGTGCGGACCCTACGGGTTCGAGAACTATGTAGACATGACCTAGAACAGTTTCCGGTCAATAACCAATAGCAGAACCTGGATGATCATATTGGCTCCCACATATTCTACGAAGATCTTTATCGGTCAGACCATATAACAACATACGTTGTTCCCTTTGTCATCGGTATGTTACTTGCCCGAGATTCGATCGTCGGTATCTCAATACCTAGTTCAATCTCGTTACCGGCAAGTCTCTTTAGTCGTTCCGTAATACACCATCTCACAACTAACTCATTAGTTGCAATGCTTGCAAGGCTTAAGTGATGTGCATTACCGAGAAGGCCCAGAGATACCTCTCCGACAATCGGAGTGACAAATCCTAATCTCGTAATACGCCAACCCAACAAGTACCTTTGGAGACACCTGTAGAGCACCTTTATAATCACCCAGTTACGTTGTGACATTTGGTAGCACACAAAGTGTTCCTTCGGTAAACGGGAGTTGCATAATCTCATAGTCATAGGAACATGTATAAGTCATGAAGAAAGCAATAGCAGAAAACTAAACGATCAAGTGCTAAGCTAACGGAATGGGTCAAGTCAATCACATCATTCTCCTAATGATGTGATCATGTTAATCGAATGACAACTCTTTATCCACGGCTAGGAAACATACCATCTTTGATTAGTGAGCTAGTCAAGTAGAGGCATACTAGTGACACTCTGTTTGTCTATGTATTCACACATGTATTATGTTTCCGGTTAATACAATTCTAGCATGAATAATAAACATTTATCATGATATAAGGAAATAAATAGTAACTTTATTATTGCCTCTGGGGCATATTTCCTTCAGTCTCCCACTTGCACTAGAGTCAATAATCTAGATTACACAGTAATGATTCTAACACCCATGGAGCCTTGGTGCTGATCATGTTTTGCTCGTGGAAGAGGCTTAGTCAACGGGTCTGCAACATTCAAATCCATATGTATCTTGCAAATTTCTATGTCTCCCACCTGGACTAGATCCCGGATGGAATTGAAGCGTCTCTTGATGTGCTTGGTTCTCTTGTGAAATCTGGATTCCTTCGCCAAGGCAATTGCACCAGTATTGTCACAAAAGATTTTCATTGGACCCGATGCACTAGGTATGACACCTAGATCGGATATGAACTCCTTCATCCAGACTCCTTCATTTGTTGCTTCCGAAGCCGCTATGTACTCCGCTTCACATGTAGATCCCGCCATGACGCTTTGTTTAGAACTGCACCAACTGACAGCTCCACCATTCAATGTAAACACGTATCCGGTTTGCGATTTAGAATCGTCCGGATCAGTGTCAAAGCTTGCATTAACATAACCATTTACGATGAGCTCTTTGTCACCTCCATAAACAAGAAACATATCCTTAGTCCTTTTCAGGTATTTCAGGATGTTCTTGACCGCTGTCCAGTGATCCACTCCTGGATTACTTTGGTACCTCCCTGCTAGACTTATAGCAAGGCACACATCAGGTCTGGTACACAGCATTGCATACATGATAGAGCCTATGGCTGAAGCATAGGGAACATCTTCCATTTTCTCTCTATCTTCTGTAGTGGTCGGGCTTTGAGTCTTACTCAACTTCACACCTTGTAACACAGGCAAGAACCCTTTCTTTGCTTGATCCATTTTGAACTTCTTCAAAACTTTGTCAAGGTATGTGCTTTGTGAAAGTCCAATTAAGCGTCTTGATCTATCTCTATAGATCTTAATGCCCAATATGTAAGCAGCTTCACCGAGGTCTTTCATTGAAAAACTCTTATTCAAGTATCCCTTTATGCTATCCAGAAATTCTATATCATTTCCAATCAGCAATATGTCATCCACATATAATATCAGAAATGCTACAGAGATCCCACTCACTTTCTTGTAAATACAGGCTTCTCCAAAAGTCTGTACAAAACCAAATGCTTTGATCACACTATCAAAGCGTTTATTCCAACTCCCGAGAGGCTTGCACCAGTCCATAAATGGATCGCTGGAGCTTGTACACTTTGTTAGCTCCCTTTGGATCGACAAAACCTTCTGGTTGTATCATATACAACTCTTCTTCTTGAAACCCGTTCAGGAATGCAGTTTTGACATCCATCTGCCATATTTCATAATCATAAAATGCGACAATCGCCAACATGATTCGGACAGACTTAAGCATCGCTACGGGTGAGAAGGTCTCATCGTAGTCAATCCCTTGAACTTGTCAAAAACCTTTTGCGACAAGTCGAGCTTTGTAGACAGTAACATTACCGTCAGTGTCAATCTTCTTCTTGAAGATCCATTTATTTTCAATTGCTGGCCGATCATTGGGCAAGTCAACGAAAGTCCACACTTTGTTCTCATACATGGATCCCATCTCAGATTTCATGGCCTCAAGCCATTTTGCGGAATCCGGGCTCACCATCGCTTCTTCATAGTTCGTAGGTTCATCATGGTCTAGTAACATGACTTCCAGAACAGGATTACCATACCACTCTGGTGCGGATCTTTCTCTAGTTGATTTACGAGGTTCAGTAACAACTTGATCTGAAGTTCCATGATCATCATCATTAACTTCCTCACTAATTGGTGTAAGTGTCACAGTAACAGATTTCTGTGATGAGCTACTTTCCAATAAGGGAGCAGGTACAGTTACCTCATCAAGTTCTACTTTCCTCCCACTCACTTCTTTCGAGAGAAACTCCTTCTCTAGAAAGGATCTATTCTTAGCAACGAATGTCTTCTCTTCGGATCTGTGATAGAAGGTGTACCCAACAGTCTCCTTTGGGTATCCTATGAAGACACATTTCTCCGATTTGGGTTCAAGCTTATCAGGTTGAAGCTTTTTCACATAAGCATCGCAGCCCCAAACTTTAAGAAATGACAACTTTGGTTTCTTGCCAAACCATAGTTCATAAGGCATTGTCTCAACGGATTTTGATGGTGCCCTATTTAACGTGAATGCGGTCGTCTCTAAAGCATAACCCCAAAATGATAGCGGTAAATCAGTAAGAGAAATCATAGATCGCACCATATCAAGTAAAGTACGATTACGACGTTCGGACACACCATTACGCTGTGGTGTTCCGGGTGGCGTGAGTTGCGAAACTATTCCGCTTTGTTTCAAATGTAGACCAAACTCGTAACTCAACTCCTCCACGATCAGATCGTAGAAACTTTATTTTCTTGTTACGATGATTTTCAACTTCACTCTGAAATTCTTTGAACTTTTCAAATGTTTCAGACTTATGTTTCATTAAGTAGATATATCCATATCTGCTCAAATCATCTGTGAAGGTGAGAAAATAACGATATCCGCCACGAGCCTCAACATTCATTGGACCACATACATCTGTATGTATGATTTCCAATAAATCTGTTGCTCTCTCCATTGTACCGGAGAACGGTGTTTTAGTCATCTTGCCCATAAGGCACGGTTCGCAAGTACCAAGTGATTCATAATCAAGTGGTTCCAAAAGTCCATCAGTATGGAGTTTCTTCATGCGCTTTACACTGATATGACCCAAACGGCAGTGCCACAAGTAAGTTGCACTATCATTATCAACTCTGCATCTTTTGGCTTCAACATTATGAATATGTGTATCACTACTATCGAGATTCATCAAAAATAGACCACTCTTCAAGGGTGCATGACCATAAAAGATATTACTCATATAAATAGAACAACCATTATTCTCTGATTTAAATGAATAACCGTCTCGCATCAAACAAGATCCAGATATAATGTTCATGCTCAACGCTGGCACCAAATAACAATTATTTAGGTTTAATACTAATCCCGAAGGTAGATGTAGAGGTAGCATGCCAACCGCGATCACATCAACTTTGGAACCATTTCCCACGCGCATCGTCACGTCGTCCTTGGACAGTGTTCGCTTAATCCGTAGTCCCTGTTTCGAGTTGCAAATATTAGCAACAGAACCAGTATCAAATACCTAGGTGCTACTGCAAGCTCTAGTAAGGTACACATCAATAACATGTATATCACATATACCTTTGTTCACCTTGCCATCCTTCTTATCCGCCAAATACTTGGCGCAGTTCTGCTTCCAGTGACCAGTCTGCTTGCAGTAGAAGCACTCAGTTTCAGGCTTAGGTCCAGACTTGGGTTTCTTCTCCTGAGCAGCAACTTGCTTGTTGTTCTTATTGAAGTTCCCCTTCTTCTTCCCTTTGCCCTTTTGCTTGAAACTAGTGGTCTTGTTGACCATCAACACTTGATGCTCCTTCTTGATTTCTACCTCTGCAGCTTTTAGCATTGCGAAGAGCTCGGGAATTGTCTTTTCCATCCCTTGCATATTATAGTTCATCACAAAGCTTTTGTAGCTTGGTGGCAGTGATTGGAGAATTCTGTCAATGATGCTATCATCCGAAAGATTAACTCCCAGTTGAATCAAGTGATTATTATACCCAGACATCTTGAGTATATGCTCACTGACATAACTATTCTCCTCCATCTTGCAGCTATAGAACTTATTGGAGACTTCATATCTCTCAATCCGGGCATTTGCTTGAAATATTAACTTCAACTCCTGGAACATCTCATATGCTCCATGACGTTCAAAACGTCGTTGAAGTCCCAGTTCTAAGCCGTAAAGCATGACACACTGAACTATCGAGTAGTCATCAGCTTTGCTCTGCCAGACATTCACAACATCTGGTGTTGCTCCTGCAGCAGGCCTGGCACCCAGCGGTGCTTCCAGGACGTAATTCTTCTGTGCAGCAATGAGGATAATCCTCAAGTTATGGACCCAGTCCGTGTAATTGCTACCATCATTTTTCAACTTTGCTTTCTCAAGGAACGCATTAAAATTCAATGGAACAACAACATGGGCCATCTATCTACAATTAACATAGACAAGCAAGATACTATCAGGTCCTAAGTTCATGATAAATTTAAGTTCAATTAATCATATTACTTAAGAACTCCCACTTAGATAGACATCTCTCTAATCCTCTAAGTGATCACGTGATCCAAATCAACTAAACCATAACCGATCATCACGTGAAATGGAGTAGTTTTCAATGGTGAACATCACTATGTTGATCATATCTACTATATGATTCACGCTCGACCTTTTAGTCTCAGTGTTCCGAGGCCACATCTGCATATGCTAGGCTCGTCAAGTTTAACCTGAGTATTCCGCGTGTGCAAAACTGGCTTGCACCCGTTGTAGATGGACGTAGAGCTTATGACACCCGATCATCATGTGGTGTCTGGGCACGACGAACTTTGGCAACGGTGCATATTCAGGGAGAACACTTTTATCTTGAAATTTAGTGAGAGATCATCTTATAATGCTACCGTCAATCAAAGCAAGATAAGATGCATAAAAGATAAACATCACATGCAATCAATATAAGTGATATGATATGGCCATCATCATCTTGTGCTTGTGATCTCCATCTCCGAAGCACCGTCATGATCACCATCGTCAATGGCGTGACACCTTGATCTCCATTGTAGCATCGTTGTCGTCTCGCTAATCTTATGCTTCTACGACTATCGCTACCGCTTAGTGATAAAGTAAAGCATTACAGGGCGATTGCATTGCATACAATAAAGCGACAACCATATGGCTCCTGCCAGTTGCCGATAACTCGGTTAAAAAACATGATCATCTCATACAAAAATTTAGCATCATGTCTTGACCATATCACATGACAGCATGCCCTACAAAAACAAGTTAGACGTCCTCTACTTTGTTGTTGCAAGTTTTACGAGGCTGCTATGGGCTGAGCAAGAACCGTTCTTACCTATGCATCAAAACCACAATGATAGTTTGTCAAGTTGGTGTTGTTTTAACCTTCACAAGGACCGGGCGTAGCCACACTCGGTTCAACTAAAGTTGGAGAAACTGACACCCGCTAGCCACCTGTGTGCAAAGCACGTCGGTAGAACCAGTCTCGCGTAAGCGTACGCGTAATGTCGGTCCGGGCCGCTTCATCCAACAATACCGCTAAAGCAAAGTATGACATGCTGGTAAGCAGTATGACTTATATCGCCCACAACTCACTTGTGTTCTACTCGTGCATATGACATCTACGCATAAAACCTGGCTCGGATGCCACTGTTGGGGAACGTAGTAATTTCAAAAAAATTCCTACGCACACGCAAGATCATGGTGATGCATAGCAACGAGAGGGGAGAGTATTGTCGACGTACCCTCGTAGACCGATAGCGGAAGCGTTATGACAACGCGGTTGATGTAGTCGTACGTCTTCACGATCCGACCGATCCAAGTACCTAACGTACGGCACCTCCGAGTTCAGCACACGTTCAGCTCGATGACGATCCCCGGACTCCGATCCAGCAGGGTGTCGGGGATGAGTTTCATCAGCACGATGGCATGGTGACGATGATGATGTTCTACCGATGCATGGCTTCGCCTAAGCACCGCAACGATATGACCTAGGTGGAATATGGTGGAGGGGGGCACCGCACACGGCTAAGGAACGATCACGAAGATCAACTTGTGTGTTATGGGGTGCCCCCTGCCCCCGTATATAAAGGAGGGAGGGGGGAGGTGCGGTCGGCCCCTAGGGGTGCGCCTGGAGGAGTCCTACTCCCACCGAGAGTAGGACTCCCCCCTCTTGCCTTGTAGGAGAAGGAAAGGGGGAGGGGAAAGAGGAAAGGGGGGCGCCGCCCCTCTTCCTTGTCCTATTTGGACTAGGGGGGAGGGGGGCGCGGCCTGCCCTGGCCGGCCCTCCTCTTCTCCCTTAGGGCCCATGTAGGCCCATTAACCCCCGGGGGGTTCCGGTAACCCCCCGGTACTCCGGTAAAATCTCGATTTCACCCGGAACGATTCCGATATCCAAATATAGGCTTCCAATATATCAATCTTTATGTCTCGACCATTTCGAGACTCCTCGTCATGTCCGTGATCATATCCGGGACTCCGAACAACCTTCGGTACATCAAAGCTTATAAACTCATAATAAAACTGTCATCGTAATCTAAAGCGTGCGGACCCTACGTGTTCGAGAACTATGTAGACATGACCTAGAACAGTTTTCGGTCAATAACCAATAGCGGAACCTGGATGCTCATATTGGCTCCCACATATTCTACGAAGATCTTTATCGGTCAGACCGCATAACAACATACGTTGTTCCCTTTGTCATCGGTATGTTACTTGCCCGAGATTCGATCGTCGGTATCTCAATACCTAGTTCAATCTTGTTACCGGCAAGTCTCTTTACTCGTTCCATAATACACCATCTCACAACTAACTCATTAGTTGCAATGCTTGCAAGGCTTAAGTGATGTGCATTACCGAGAAGGCCCAGAGATACCTCTCCGACAATCGGAGTGACAAATCCTAATCTCGAAATACGAGACACCTGTAGAGCACCTTTATAATCACCCAGTTACGTTGTGACGTTTGGTAGCACACAAAGTGTTCCTCCGGTAAACGGGAGTTGCATAATCTCATAGTCATAGGAACATGTATAAGTCATTAAGAAAGCAATAGCAGAAAACTAAACGATCAAGTGCTAAGCTAACGGAATGGGTCAAATCAATCACATCATTCTCCTAATGATGTGATCATGTTAATCGAATGACAACTCTTTATCCATGGCTAGGAAACATAACCATCTTTGATTAATGAGCTAGTCAAGTAGAGGCATACTAGTGACACTCTGTTTGTCTATGTATTCACACATGTATTATGTTTCCGGTTAATACAATTCTAGCATGAATAATAAACATTTATCATGATATAAGGAAATAAATAATAACTTTATTATTGCCTCTAGGGCATATTTCCTTCACACACTCCGTTCAATCTATCGTAAGCAATCAATAGTAACCACACATAAGCCATCATGCAAAAGAATTGAAGAAAAGATCTCGAAAAACTTCTAAAACAAGCAATTAACTCTTGTAACATAAAACAATTTCTAACAGTACCTAAATTCAGTGAATTTGGCCTTATCAGAAATTTTAGGTCAAGAGCTTTGATTTGCAAAAAGAATCAACTAAATCGGACTTATAAAACTCAAGTTACGATAAAACAAAGTTCAAATACAAATCAGTTTGAATTCAATTTTTAAAACTTTCAAAAACATGATTAAGTTGTTTTACTAGATAGAGGAGTTCATAACGAAGAAGTAGGCGTTGGTTTTGTTGTATTTGGATAAACGGGCAAAAAGTAACGCTTGATTGAAAAACAGGGGCTAATCTGTAAAATAAAACTAGCGAATAGGTCCCTGGCAGAAATTAAAAAGAAAAAGAAAAAGACTACCGAACGAACGTTCGCTACAGAGACCTAAGAGATGAAAGTGTTCGCTCCAGAGGCTTAACTAATGAACGCTCACTATTTAATGAGTACCATTTAAGAAAAACGAAAACACGATCTAATCCTAATCGTAGGATCAAGATCAGACGGTCGAGGGTGCTCCGGGGCGTACCGCGGTGATGGAAGTCACCAGCGATGAGGGAGACAGCGGCAACGGTGTCGGCTGCGAGCGAGGAGGCGACTCCGGGGTTGGCGACGGCGGCGGAGTAGTCGGGGAGGAGCGGCTCGGCGAGGTGGAGACGACGGAGTAGTCGGCGGCGGCGATGGAGCGCGGGGCAGGGCGGCGGAGCTACGGCGGCGGTGGCGAGATCCGGCGGCGGCGGCTTGGGAGAATAGAGAGGTCCGGGGCGGCTCTATTTATAGGAGGAGGCGACGGGTGGCGTGGAGGAGGGGACAGGCAGAGGCGGCGGCGAGAGTCCCGCACGGACACGGGCGGCGGCTGTGATTTCGTGCGGTGGCGGGTCTCTGAGCGGAGCTCGGGGATGAGCGGGTGAGGGCATGGGCCGGCTGGGCCGTGGCATGGCTAGCTGGCCGGCCCGGTCCAGTCGGTCCAAAAATTGTTTTTTTAATAGACAATTATTAAAAGAAAAACCAAATAAAATAGAAATATAGTATAGGCATATTATATATCAAAAAATTTAGAAAAAGATTTTCTACAACTTGAACATTTTTGTAGTGTCAAATAAAATCCACAAAAATATGAAGAAAGCAAAGAGTGCTACTGATTTAATTAAAACCAAATAAAATCATTTTAAAAATACCAAAATGATTTCAAATTTATTTATTTCAATTTTCTGATGTAGGGAATCATTTTACCCTAATTTCCATATATTTTATTTTTGGAGAAAAATAATTTGAATAAAACCCAAATAACTCCAAAATGAAAATAATTTCAAAGGGACTTTAAATTTGAATTCTTTAAAACTTCCAACTCATGTTTCATATGTTTTGAAGAAGTCATTTTATCCTCTCTCATGAAAATCATTGGGTTGTTTACAGTTTTTGAATTGAAAATATTTCCAAATGAAATTCAAATCTTTTCAAAACCCTTTTTCATTTAATTAAATGGAAGGAGTCATATCATCTTCTCTCTAGAGTTTTGCATTTGAAAAGAATTTGAATTCATGGAGATCATAAATGCAAAATGAAAGTTTGGGAAAGTCCTTTTATTCTCTCTCATTTAACTTTCATAAAGTTTGAAATTTCACTCAAGTTCACACAAGCAACCACACAACAATCAAACAATCAATCAAAACTATTTATTTAATATAACATTCCAAAATTTAGAATTTTGGGATGTTACAAACCTACCACCCTTAAAATGAATCTCGTCCTCGAGATTCGGAGAGGCGAGCAAGAAATAGGTTAGGTTCAGGGCCTTCTCAAAATCCATTGATCGTCACAGGGGGTCTGGGGTGCTACCACCCTTAGAAACATTATTACGGTTCCATCAAAACTCATATACTCCATCCTTATTGTTGGCATTGTCGATCTTCTTAGATCTTCAAGATAATTCCTTCTCTGGGCTCTTCCGGTGGTGGCATAACCTTTTCCTCAATTCCTGTGTCCATTTCATCTTGGTAAGGTTATTCCATGACTGGGTCTTCTTAGCTGACGGGTCCTGCGAGAAAGTAATCCCAGAGCCATACTATCCATTTCTCATCACAATCCAATTCTCATTACAAGTATCCAGTTCTAGTTGTATCAATTGGAATACAACTCCAAGTGTCCGTTACCATAGGATAGGCTATCGATAGATGTTTTCTTCCCTGCAGGGGTGCACCAACTTACCCACCACACTCGATTAACTCTGACCGGACACACTTTCCTAGGTCATGCCCGGCCTCGGCCAAACAATATGCCGCAACCCGACCTATGCTTAATAGAGAGGTCAGCACGCCGGACTACACCTATGCCCCCAGGGGTCATGTGCCATCTCCCTGGGAACTCCTGCACGTTGCAAGGGCGGCTGGTGAGCAGACCTGGCCACCTCCTTCAAAAATGTAGGTGCTTACGCAATCCAACCCGACGCACGCCGCTCAGTCGCTGACGTCTATTAAGCTTCGGCTGATGTATACGATGCAGAACGCCCATACTATGCCCACGTGATGGTTAGTGCTATCAGGCCAGAGGCCCCTCGGATCAAATATCCAAATCATAGTGGATTAGGAACGCGCGGTAACAAGCAGAGACTCACGAAAGATGTGACCCGTTGCCCGGTCTCGAGGACTTGCGGCAAGGGCTAAGAATGACCGGCCATGCCTCGTAATTATCTCGCAGGCACCTTCCAGGTCAACCCGACTCCACATGACTCGCAATTATGCTCGTGCGGGTACCCCTCAGGGTCAACCCGTCTTTAGTAACATGATTCAGTGTAAAGTCATAGTAATCATAGTAACTGTGTGTCTAAACATCAAGGGGAAAACTCGAGGAATCACCCCCGGTGAAGTCCACTCGATGTAATCATCAAGGTGAACATAAGAGGGACCACCCTCGAGGTTCACACTTGAGGGGTTGCACGACAGAGTCGTATCGGAAGTGGTTAAAGAGGAAATCACCCTCGATGACCACGATCAATAATTACACTACAGGGTTAACATCAGAAGTGCTATAGAGGTCTCACCCTCGGCACTGGATAGTAACCCAGTAGTGTCGAGCAACTAAGGGGAAAGTGATGTGCGGTGCCGGGGCCTGGTCTTCGATCCCGTTGATCGGGTCTTCAATGATGAAGCAGGGGCAACAAGGACAAGGTGGGGGTCGCTGATGGATCACTAACCAACCTATACTAAGTAGTTTAGGATAAGCAGGTAAGGTAACAATAAGTAGGTTACAAAAGCAGGCTATGCATCAGAATAGGAGCAAACAATAACTGTAGCAAAATCTAATGCAAGCATGAGAGAATGGAATGGGCGATATCAGGATGATAAAAGGGGGGGGGGCTTGCCTGGTTGCTTTGGCAAGGAGGGGTCGTTGTTGACATAGTCGATCACAGGGGCATCATCGGTCCCGGGGTCTACTGGAGAGAAAAGGGGGAAGAAACAGTAAATACATCGCAAGCAAGTGCATAACAGGACAACATGCAGAGCTAGACGTGTTCTAACGTGGTGCTATACATTACCGACGAAGGGGATAACATCCGGGAATGTTTCCCCAAAGTTTGGCATCTTCGGGCCGATGAAACGGAGGGGAAAGGTTGCATGTTCACTATGCTAGGAACGTGTGGCAGACAAATGGTCCGCGTATTCGGATTTGTCTCGTCGTTCTGAGCAACTTTCATGTAGAAAACATTTTCATCCGAGTTACAGATTATTTATTATGATTTTTCAAAGTTTTAGCAATATTCTGAAATTCATTATTAATTCGAAAATAATGCTTAAATGCTAGATGCACCCAGCTCTGCGTACACAGAGGTGTACTAGAGGGTGACAGGTGGGTCGGGTAAACTACTGACTCAACAGTTGACTGGTCAATGTGTTAACTAGTCAATGTGTTGACTGGGTCCACCTGTCATAGACTGATTTGCTAATTACCATTTAAACCTAGTTTAATTAGCAGGTTAATTAAACTCAATTAGTTAACTAAACATGATTAATTGAGTTAATTAATTATATTTTAATTATCTTTTTTTAAAACCTTTTTTATAAAACAAGGGAGGGAACCTAGCTGTCAAAGGCCCTATGGCCTTAGCGGGCGATGGGCTACGGGCGCTGGGGCGGGGCGCACCCAGGCGCCCAGCACGCGGGGAGGCGAGGCTGGCCGATGCCCCGAGCGACGCCAGCAGCCGCTGGCAGCCGGAGGTGGCCGGGAACGGGAGGCAGGGGCCACGGCGGCGCGGCTCACGGGCAGGAAGGCGAGTGGGACGGCGCGGCTGAGGCTGGCATGGTCGGCGCCCAGCGAGAAGGCAGAGCAGCAGCGGCCAAAGGGAGCGGGCGACGCGGTAGGAGAAGTAGGGGCGGCTGCGGGCGTCGCCCGGCGAGGCGTGGACGCGTCCGGACGAGGCGCAGGCGAGTACGGCCGTAGCGCGAGGCTACAGACATGCGCGGGCGGCGCGTGCAGAGCTCGGCCAGGGCACTGCCAAAGCACAGCAGGGACGCGGCGCGGTGAATCGGGGACGTCACGGTTGTGTACGATCTGTAAGGGAGAGGAGAGGAATGGCGGACGATGGCTCACCCCTATTGCAGGGGAACACCAGCGAGGCTCGGTGTAGCCGCGGTTAAGGGAGAGGTCAAGGACGTCACGATGATGAGGATGTGGCGGCGGGGTGAGGTAGCGCCGGTGATTCGGCGATGATGACGACGCACAGCGGCGGGGGCGAAGGGGTTGAGGCGACGAGCGGCTTCAGATTGGGCGGTGCCGCATGAGAGGAGAGGGGGCGCGGGGTCGAGGTGGTGGCTAGGGGCGACGGTGATGGGGCCGGGACGGTTCAGTCAATCTCGATCCAGATCGGATCGGTTGGGGAGATGAGCGAGGGGGATCGAGGGGAGGGGAATGGGGTTGGTCGTTAGGGTTTGGGTCAAGGGGGTGGCCTTGTAGGCCAGAGAGGGGGCGGTTG
Source organism: Triticum dicoccoides (assembly GCF_002162155.2). NCBI lineage: Eukaryota > Viridiplantae > Streptophyta > Magnoliopsida > Poales > Poaceae > Triticum > Triticum dicoccoides. The sequence goes on from NC_041387.1 coordinate 32,810,358, forward strand.
GGCCGTCGGTTGGCTAGCTGGGTCGCGCGGGAGGGGGTTTTCTTTGTTTTAATTTTTATAACTTGCCTTTAATTTTTATAAGGAGATGTCTAACCATTTATAGAAATTGAAAAGACCAATTTTAAATGTTGCTGGTTCACTAAATAATTTCTAGGGGCACTCTGGGAATCCAAAAGAGGTTGTTTCCAACATGACAAATATCCAGGGGTTATTTGCCACACCTTGAACATTTTTATTTTGAAGTTTGACAAATTTGAATTTTGACTTTAGATTGGATTTGAATTTGAACGGTGATTTGGATCAAGTGAAGGTTAGCAATAGTAACATGATGACACGACACCATTAACAGGGGATTACCGTAGCATGACACTGGGGGTGTTACAAATCTCCTCCACTACAAGGAATCTCGTCCCGAGATTTAAGTGCGGAAGTAAAGAGTAACGTCGGGAGAACTGACCCTTATAGGGTTAATTACCCGGTGAACAATGGAAGGAGTGTGACAGAAGTATCTCTCAAGTTGAAACTTCAGAAAACATCGAGAGCAAAGTATGAAGGTTCAATAGGAAGTTTCAAGCAAATGGAGAAACGATCGATACCTGAATATAGTGTGAGAAGGGGTTTCAGAGCATCGGGAATATATCATCTCCCGGAAAGTGGCTCGCGAATTACATACAAAGTCAAATGCGAGGAATAGCTTGGAAACAGGGAGGTATGAGAGTCAAGTTTCGATCCTGTGGAACTGTGGGTTATGGGCCCACCATGTGCATTAAAAAGTAGGAAGGGTGCTGACATCTTGCACGGTCATGATAGCAAGGCATGTCAGAGGATAGCCTGTCAGTTATGTTGGCAATAACGTTGGTACCAAGGGCGAGGGACAAAGAGAACCATTTTCCTGCTCGTTGAAACGAGGCGGACCAATAGGCAAAGTTCTCGTCCATCGGTGGTTACTGGAATGTTAACAGCAATAATAACAGGGTCTTACTGCCAAATTGTGCACCGAGGTTTTTACATAAGTAGGGAACTATTACTGCTTAGATCTCATAATTCACAAGAAAGGTTAAACAAAATAGTGGAAAGGAAAAGGTGATCATTATATTAACCAGAACATTGGAAAGGGAAATGTGTTTAAACCCAAATATTAGGGGTATATCTTTTCCCAAGGATAAGAAGAGTATGGTATACATGACATGATAGTAAGTATAACCATTTAGGTAAGGGGAGAGGAAATTCATGACGTTACTCATACAACAGTGTTTGGATAATTGATCAAGAAACATTTAGCATTGCGCTCCCAATGTTCTTGTTAATGAACGGGGTACCATAGACATGTTTCAGGATAGCATTGACATGGTCATCAGGTAAAGGTTAGACTTTGGGTACATGAAGGATTCATTGGAAACAACTTATAAAATAAGTTATATAATTTCAGCAAGGAAAAGATGAGGATGTGGCCGATGGGTGCAGCAGCAATCCATCGACATGTCAAAAAGGATGTATTTCCAAAATTATGTGAACAAGTCTGTGTTCAAAGGAAGGTAAGGATGTTGTCAATGATAACACTATCATCGAGGGGCGAGGATGGTATTTCTCATCATGAATTTGATTGATATCCTGAAACAGGTCAGTATATTGATGGGGATCATGACAGATTTTGTCGAGGTATTATGAAGAGGCCATCGAACAGCGACAACATCAAGCAAATGGAATGATGAAGCGAAAGGCTATTGGAACCACGGATGCGACACAAGATCGAAATCAAGCTTGTTGTTTGAGGTGAAGTGATAAGATGAGGAAGATTGACGTAAGCTTAGCTCGTCGTCGAAAGTTGTTCTCTGGGAAGAAGGATCGGGCAACATAGTTAAAATTATCTCGATAATGATATAGCCGACCAGGCTAGGAATGATGTGATGGAGTATCATTCCAATGAGAATTCACAAGAGGTAGTGCAATGACACGATATCCTCGAGATAACAGGGAGCAATACTCAAGGTAGATCAAAATAGAGGTTGGACAGATGAAATGATGTGCAGAAGACAAGTATTTTAACTTGTTCGGGAAATGGAATCAAGGAGAGAATATGGTCGGAACCACGATTGCAAAGAATCAATTTACAGATGCAAGATGAGCTTATACCAAGGGAACATTTGATTATAAGAGAAGCTTCCATGATAAGATCTACATCGTGTCTATGGGCATGAACACAAAGTTCAAGGTCGACTCCCACTTCTCCAATGCATAAACTTTCATTCACTTCTTGCGTTCAATGAAGTTATATTGTCAAAATGTTATCTGGCAAAACACTAGAATAGTATGACTCGTGAAAACTCTCGGGTTCACATGGATTAAGGAAGGCATAGGTTCAACCCATAGGGGCATCTTGGGAACATATACCATGAACTCCACGAGTAAAATAACACAAGCTCGAAGGCAGAGCATGGTTGAGAAGGCAGAGGATACAATTTGCCAAAGGCATCATGTATCAGGGGAAGAACTCTCGAGGTTTTTGAATGCGATGGACACTGTCGGATACAATCCATCAATGGATCTGGCGATTCATAAAGGATCTGATGTGAGTATCAATACTCAACAAGAAGAAGAAATAATGCAAAGGCATCGGATTATAGATATATCTGGATAACTTCAAAGCTTGATTACAAAGGAGTTACTATTTTCATATGAGAAGATCAGAAGCAGAGGTTCTGATACAAATACAATTGAGTTGAATCAATATAGATCGACAATCAATCAAGGTTTCATTTGCCAAGAACAAGCCCATGTTCGGAGTGACGTCTGAGCCGGAAGGATGGATGCTAGGGTCTGATTGAGGATTTCGATCATTCGCAACAAATTGGATGAAGGGACTCGAAGCGATAGAGACATAGGATGTCAACGGAGAATACTAGAAATAAGGAATTAACCATAATGCCGGCACGCAAGACTTTCGAAAGCATTAAGTTGCAAAAGATTCTCGGAAAGTCGGATAGCATTTCAAGATATTTTGTGAAACACATGAATAACTAGGAATGAACAAATCCTCGATAGGTGTGCGGAATTATTTGAGCATGTATTCATGCGGAAAAGGAGCTGCATGGCAGCAGGCGCAACTGATTTTTGGAATATCGAAAAGTATTTCAGGGTATCTTGTAATAACAAGATCAATTGGAAAAGAAGGTTTGGACGGCAAGTGTATGTATCAGTGGTAGGGAATTGCAAAGGCGGTGGGCACAAGGGTCTCGGGAAAACATCAAAGAGTATCTTCGGAATCTTCTGATGAAGCAGGCGATCATCTGGAATGAAGGGGCTCTCCGGTAGGAAATGGTTACGAGAACCTAAAGTTAGAGTTAGTAAAATCTTTAACCCGAATAGAAGAGAGATCAGAATCCCAGAGTATAGACGAGTAATAAAAGATCCTAATACCACCCAATGGTGACGTGGGCCCGTAAGACACACAGCCAATGTTAGTAAAAGTTTTTCAGTGACTAGACTCAACTTCGGCCAAGGTGTTGGAAAGGGGGCTACCTACAGGCAGTCGGCTCTGATACCAACTTGTGACGCCGTCGATTCAATCGTACACTAATCATACATGCAAATGTGTATGGTCAAGATCAAGGACTCACGGGAAGATATCACAACACAACTCTAGACACAAATTAAAATAATACAAGCTTTATATTACGAGCCAGGGGCCTCGAGGGCTCGAATACATAGCTCAAAAACACAAGAGTCAGCGGAAGCAACAATATCTGAGTACAGACATAAGTTAGACAAGTTTGCCTTAAGTATGCTAGCACAAAAGCATCTACGATCGAAAAGGGAAGGCCTCCTGCCTGGGAGCCTCCTAACTACTCCTGGTCGTCAGCGGTCTCCATGTAGTAGTAGGCACCAGCGGTGGCATCTGGCTCCTGGGCTCCGACATCTGGTTGCATCAACTGGAAAGAACAAAGAAAGGGGAAAAAAGGGGGAGCAAGGCAACCGTGAGTACTCATCCAAAGTACTCGCAAGCAAGGACCTAGACTACATATGCAACATTATCAAAGGAAGGCTATATATGTGGACTGGGCTGCAGAAATGCCAGAATAGAGAGAAGGCCTAGTCCTATCGAAGACTAGCATCTTCTGGAAACCACCATCTTGCAGCAAATAGGAGGGAGTAGAGTAGCATAAAGTAAAGTAGTAGTAGTGTTATCAACCTCGACTAGAGATCCTTTCTCGACTCCCTGCGAGAAAGCAATCCCACTATCCATTTCTCATCACAATCCAATTCTCATTACAAGTATCCAGTTCTAGTTGTATCGATCGGGATACAACTCCAAGTGTCCATTACCGTAGGACATGCTATCGATAGATGCTTTCTTCCCTGCAGGGGTGCACCAACTTACCCACCATGCTTAATTAACTCCGGCCGGACACACTTTCCTGGGTCATGCCCGGCCTCGGCCAAACAATACGCCGCAACCCGACCTAGGCTTAATAGAGAGGTCAGCACGCCGGACTAAATCTATGCCCCCAGGGGTCATGGGACATCTCCCCGGGAACTCCTGCACGTTGCAAGGGCGGCCGGTGAGCAGACCTAGCTACCTCCTTCAAAAAGGCAGGTGCTTACGCAGTCCAACCTGGCGCGCGCCTCTCAGTCGCCGACGTCTATTAAGCTTCGGCTGATGTATACGACGCAGAACGCCCATACTATGCCCACGTGATGGTTAGTGCTATCAGGACAGAGGCCCCTCGGATCAAATATCCAAATCGTAGTGGATTAGGAACGCACAGTAACAAGCAGAGACTCACGAAAGATGTGACCCCGGTGCCCCGTCTCGAGGACTTGCGGCAAGGGCTAAGAATGCTCGGCCATGCCTCATAATTATCTCGCGGGCACCTTTCAGGTCAACCCGACTCCACATCACTTGCAATTATGCTCGCGCAGGTACCCCTCAAGGTCAACCCCTCTTTAGTAACATGGTTCATTGTAAAGTCATAGTAATCATAGTAACTGTGTGTCTAAACATCAAGGGGAAAACCCGAGGAATCACCCCCAGTGAACTCCACTCGATTCAATCATCAAGGTGAACGTAAGAGGGACCACCCTCGAGGTTCACACTTGAGGGGTTGCACGACAGAGTCGTATCGGAAGAGGTTAAAGAGGAAATCACCCTCGATGACCACGACCGAATAACTACACTACAGGGTTAACATCAGAAGTGCTGTAGAGGTCTCACCCTCGGCACTGGATAGTAACCCAGTAGTGTCGAGCAACTAAGGGGAAAGTGATGTGCGGTGCCAGTGCCTGGTCTTCGATCCCGTTGATCGGGTCTTCAATGATGAAGAAGGGGCAACAAGGATAAGGTGGGGGTCACTGATGGGTCACTAACCAACCTATACTAAGTAGTTTAGGATAAGCAGGTAAGGTAATAATAAGCAGGTTACAAAAGCAGGCTATGCATCAGAATAGGAGCAAACAATAACAGTAGCAAAATCTAATGCAAGCATGAGAGAATGGAATGGGCGATATCGGGATGATCAAATGGGGGGCTTGCCTGGTTGCTGTGGCAAGGAGGGGTCGTCGTTGACGTAGTCAATCATAGGGGCATCATCGGTCCCGGGGTCTACCATTGAGAAGAGGGGGAAGAAACAATAAATACATAGCAAGCAAGTGCATAACAGGACAACAGGCAGAGCTAGACGTGTTCTAATGCGGTGCTATACGTTACCGACGAAGGGGATAACATCCTGGAATGTTTCCCCGAAGTTTAGCATCTTCGGACCGATGAAAGGGAGGGCAAAGGTTGCATGTTCACTATGCTAGGAACATGTGGTAGACAAACGGACCGCGTATTCGGATTCGTCTCGTTGTTCTGAGCAACTTTCATGTAAAAACATTTTCATCCGAGTTACAGATTATTTATTATATGTTTTCAAAGTTTTAGCAATATTCTGAAATTTATTTTTAATTCGAAAATAATGCTTAAATGCTAGATGCACCCACCTCTGCATACACAGAGGTGTACTAGAGGCTGACATGTGGGTCTGGTCAACTGCTGACTCAACAGTTGACTGGTGAATGTGTTCACTAGTCAAGGTGTTGACTGGGTCCACCTGTCATAGACTGATTTGCTAATTACCATTTAAACCTAGTCTAATTAGCAGGTTAATTAAACCTAATTAGTTAACTGAACATGATTAATTAAGTTAATTAATTATATTCTTAATTATCTTTTTTTAAACCTTTTTTTATAAAACAAGGGAGGGGCCCTAGCTATCAAATGCCCTATGGCCTTAGCGGGCGACGGGCTACGGGCGCTGGGGCGGGGCGCACCCAGGCACCCAGCACGCGGGGGAGGCGAGGCCGGCCGATGCCCCGAGCGGCACCAGCAGCCGCTGGCAGCCGGAGGTGGCCGGGAACGGGAGGCAGGGGCCGCGGCGGCGCGACTCACGGGCAGGGAGGCGAGTGGGATGGCGCGGCTGAGGCTGGCATGGTCGGCGGCCAGCGAGAAGGCGAAGCAGCAACGATCAGAGGGAGCGGGCGTTGCGGGAGGAGAAGCAGGGGGCAGCCGCGGGTGTCGCCGGGTGCGGCGTGGGCGCGTCCGGACGAGGCGCGGGCGAGTAGGGCCGTAGCGTGGGGCTGCAGACATGCGCGGGCGGCGCGTGCAGGGCTCGCCCAGGGCACGGCCAAAGCGCAGCAGGGACACGGTGAGGTCGCGGTGAATCGGGGACGTTGCGGGTGCGTTCGATCTGTAAGGGAGAGGAGAGGAATGGCGGATGATGTCTCGCCCCCGTTGCAGGGGAACACCGGCGAGGCTCGGTGTAGCTGCGGTTGAGGGAGAGGTCGAGGACGTCACGATGATGAGGACGTGGCGGCGGGGCGAGGTAGCACCGGCTATCCGGCGATGATGACGGCGCACAGCGGCGGGGGCGAAGGGGTCGAGGCGACAAGCGGCTTTGGATCAGGCGGCGCCGCGCGGGAGGAGAGGGGGCGCGGGGTCGAGGTGGTGGCGAGGGGCGACGATGATGGGGTCGGGACCGTTCGGTCAATCCCGATCCAGAGCGAGGGGGGTCGAGGGGGGCATTTCCTAAACGGCGCCCTCAGCGCCCGTTATAGGCTGATTCCCAAACGGGCGCACACCCCCCTCCCGTCATGGGCCAGGCCCGTTTTACCTTTTTATTCATTCCTTTAATGATCCAAAAAATACGTGCCTGCCGCAGGAGTCGAACTCTATACCCATGGCCTTTGTTCGAGTGCAGCTAGCCATCCAGGACAACTTATGGCTATAATTAGATTTCTGCTTTTATGATTTTGTATAGTAAATATAACGGTAATAAAAGCACCCACGTTTCCAGTCTGGTTTCTTTTTTGTTTTGGTCATATTAAGAAAATGTTCATCATATATTATGAAATAGTTCACCTTTTTAAATTTATAAAAATGTTCATCATGTATTACAATTCATCGTATATTATGAAATTGTTCAACATATATTAAAAAATGTTCATTATGTACTTAAAATTTGTTCATCGTACATTAAACAATTATTCAACGCATACAACAAAATGTTTTCATTTGTGTATTTGAATTTGTTCAATGTTTGCTTACAAAAAAATTTCACTGTATTTTAAAATTTGTTCAACGTATATTATAAAAAATTTATTTTTTTAGAAAAAATGATTTAGCGCTATCTACTTTTAGGCTAGCGTTGCGCTAAAACAGCTGTAGGATGCTAGCTCGGCTGGCTAGGCACGCTAGAATCCATCGGGAGGTCTGGAGTTCGATCCACACGCTTGCTTCTTTTTTGCTGCTCGGCGTATATGACCTCCCGAGCGCCCAAGCGAAGGAAGCGGGAGCGAGGGAGAGAATCTAAAGTGGGCCAGGCCATGAAGGGGGCGCGCGTGGGCGCCGGTTGCTCCGTGTGGCGCTTAAGGCGCCACTTAGGAGCTCCCGTCGAGGGGAGGGGAATGGGTTGGTCGTTAGGGTTTGGGTCAAGGGGGTGGCCTTGTAGGCCGAAGAGGGGGCGGTTTGGCCGTCCGGTTGGCTAGCTGGGCCGCGGGGGAGGGTTTTTTTCTTTGTTCTAATTTTTATAACTTGCCTTTAACTTTTCTGTATATTAAATTTAGCCTCAGCTTTGTATTTTCTTTTAGTAACAAATGAGTTTTGTTTTGAACAAAACTTGGCACATAACTCTAACACAATATAACGAGATGGAAACAAATGTATGGAGTGAAAAGGAGATGTCTAACCATTTATAAAAATTGAAAAGACCAATTTTAAATGCTGCTGGTTCACTAAATAATTTCCAAGGGCACTCTGGGAATCCAAAAGAGGTTGTTTCCGACATGACAAATATCCAGGGATTATTTGCCACACCTTGAACATTTTTATTTTGAAGTTTGACAAATTTGAACTTTGACTTTAGATTGGATTTGAATTTGAACGGTGATTTGGATCAAGTGAAGGTTAGCAATAGTAACATGATGACATGGCACCATTAACAGGGGATTACCGTAGCATGACACTCGGGGTGTTACAAAATTGCTCCTTATTACCAACATTCTACCTCCTTTACAACCAATAGTACTTCACCTCTCCATACTCTTGGGGTATCCCACATATCGAGATAAAACTCGTACTTATTTTGTCCAAGGTCCACTCCGTGGAATATCATACTCCTTTCCAGAGGTCAAGTGTCATCACAGGGTACTACCACCCTTGAGATGCACAAATTCATCCATAGACCATTTTTATCATATCCTCGAAAATGGTCAAAATCTTTCTTCATAGAGTAACAACTCATAAAATCCAAATCACTTCTAACTTCATTGATACTTAAATTATTACAATCTCCTGCATTTCCATTACATGCCTCAACTCAACATCTCAAAATAGACGAAATGCTCTTACTACTACTACTATATTTCTTTTGTCGCAAATTCAACTATTTCGCACAAGCCTCCTTCTCTTTGGGACAATCCCTGGCAAAGTGCCCTGCTTCATTACAGTAGAAACACATTACTTCTGACAAGTCTCGAGGTTTCCTCATGATTACATAGCCTCCTTGGGTCCTCGGCTTCCTTTTTGGGTAATTTCGGAAGTAGTGCCCTGACTCCTTGCACCCGAAACAGGTGATTTGACTCAGGTCCTTCTTGGTATCCATCTACTTCTCTTCCTAGACTTTTTTGTTCCAATCATGGCTTCTATTTCCTGTGGGTCATACTCTACTTCCTCTGTCGGAATTCTACTAGATCCCCATTCAGACAATTTTGGGAGATGTGTCCTTCTTCCCCACATGAATAGCATGACTTGGTGCAGGGTTTAATTGGGTCTTCTTCGGGTGTGTCCTCCACCTCTTCCTTCATCACAGGTTCATCTAAATTTTCCATGAGGGCTCCCTTCATTGCTTCTTTCTTCTGCTGGATGGTTCTTTGTACCATGGGGTAAATGTGACACTAAGCAGGGTAGTGGGTAGTTCCTTCACACAAGAAACAAATAATCTGCTTAGTTGGGCATTCTTCAGCTAGGTGACTTTCTTCACAATGAGCGCATTCATCCTTGTGTTCTTTATGGTTGTGTCTTATTGCTCCACAAAGCTTGTATGCACAAGGTTTCTTCATATCCTTTCCATAAGGCTTCAATTTCTGAGACACAAGACGAGACTTTAGCAGAGTCAACTTAAATTCCTTCCAAGTGGTTACTCCTTGCCATCCATTGATGTTTTGGTACATCCTCCACCTAGTAGCAGCACCTCTTTCAAAGCACTGAAGAGCATGTTGGGCCATATCCTTTCCGGCTATAGTGTCATTCACTAGAAAAAATACACTTCCGTGATGATACGTGTTTGCCACAGCAGGTCGCGTTTTTTGTCATGCATGTACATCCATGACGATTTTATGACAGAATCAAGATAGTCATACCCGTGCTGTCGTAGAAGTGTTCCATGACATTACCAAAATTATCATCTCGGAAGTGTCCACTTCCATGACGATAAATCGCGCGTCACAGAAGTGCTTTCGTCAAGGGTGACCGACACGTGGCATCCACCGTAAGGAACGCCGTTAAGCTATCGGGTCGGGTTTTGGATCCGAAGTTAACAGCCTCGACCAATGGGGATTTTCCACGTGTAAAATCATCATTGGCTGGAGGAAACACGTGTTGGCTCATCATTGGGACAGATGTCATCCACTCACTGGAGAGAAGGCACCTATGATACGTCGACATGTGGCACGGCCCAACAGTGGCCCATTCCTATGAAAAGTCCGGCCCGTTTGACTTGGTCAAAAGCTGGTGGGCCGGCCCATGGAAAGCCTGTTAACGGCCTGTTAGCATATAGCCCATTTACAGCCCGCTAACCCAAGGCCCGTTACACCCTATACGAATTAGGCCCAGTAGCATCATCTGGGCCATCCAATATGATTCCAGCCCGTTTTCACTTCTGGCCCATGTATGGCCCATGATGTCTTTCGGCCCATATGAGGCCCTTTGTAACTCTTGGCCCATTAGCGGCCCGTGCTAAAACTGGCCCGTAATGAACAATGTATTACTTTACACCCATTAACGGCCCGTAGTGAAACTGGCCCGTAATGAACAGTGTAACACTTTATACCCATTAACGGGCGGTTATTCCGTTGGGCCGTTTCCAACCCAAGTTAACTTTCGGCCTTCTAAGGGGCCATTTATTCTTGGGCTCATTTGCAGCATTCGGTTACTTACGGCCCGTTACTGTCATTTTCTGCTTGTGGGCCAAATTCAGCCCGTCGTTACAGTCGGCCCGTTTGTGGTCCGTTAGTCTGTTGGGCCATTTTCATAGCATCACCAAATACGGCCTATTAACGGCCCGTTATGGTCAGCCCATAAAACGTACGATTTCCATTATAGGCCCGTCTACGGCCCATTAAAAGCCCGTACAAGACCCATAAATGAGTCGGCGGCCCATGGATCCTACGTGACGTAGAAGGCCCATGGATCTTGCGAGACGTAGAAGGCCCATGGATCCTGCGAGACGTAGAAGGCCCATGGATCCTGCAAGACATAGAAGGCCCATGGATCTGACGGCCCGTGAAGGGCCATGGTCGGGCGAGTTGGCCCCCGTTTGAACGATATAGCATATTCAAAGAATTATCCTACTCAATACTATCACCTCTAAAAAGCATACACTATATAACAAAGAGATCAAGGCATAGAAAGGTAGAATAATCCTACACTATACAATAAAGAAATTACAGCCGATTATACCCACTGGGCATTATGGTTCGGCACAAGTGATAATAAAGCATACCGAAACAACAAATTACATACACTGGGCAAATACAACTCATACATCATGGATGCGCATCAACTTAACTCCATTTGAACTATAATCTCTTCAGAAAATAGGATTGGCCGGATTCAGATAGCACAAATTTCAGTCTACAAAATCTCCAATTCCTTCATGGTTACCTCGGTGTCTTGTTTCATTTTTTTGACTCCTGCATTTAATACCTGCATGTCCAGTCTCAACTTGTTGATTATACGTTGACAATCATGTACACGTTGTCTTGCCACCTCTAGTTGATGCTCGAGAACATCAGCACATTCCAATTCCAATCCATAATCATTCGGTAACGGCCATGCCGCACTGCTCACAGATTTTTGTGTTGATGTCACTTCATCCTGAAATGTTTCTGTAAGTACACATGACTAGGGCAAAAATATAGTTACAACAGTGAAGCGAACAAGACACTATTTTGTACTACATGGCAAAACAGGACTAACAATAATGTTACACGTCACTTTCACAAAAAAAATGTTACACGTCATGAAACATAAGCAGGTGATATTTTAAAAATTATAAAAAAGATAGTATGTGCAGCCTGCATACAGAAATCCCTCTTAGCTCACCAGAGGAGCATGATGTTGGGGCCCAATCGAAAACACAGACAAGTTACAAATTTAGACAACACGTTGCGTATAAGTAAGCAAGCAGTTGGCCATTCTGTACCTCAATTAAAGTCTTAGGGAGCATAATGAACAGCAGAGGGTTTCATACAAACATACTACAGCAGGCAAAACTATGCAATCATTAGCGTAGTACAAACTAGATTGTGAGCCTCATGCAATAATAGTCGGTTAATAGACTTCAAAGCTTCAGGCACACTTAGGCAGAGTAATTAAATGGTAACACCTTTAATTATGTCAAATAATAGTGATACAAGTAACGAACATTAGGCATAATTATTTGGGCATCTCATTAAGTGAGGACAAATAAAGCAATTGAAAAGAGAAAATTAACTATGCCTGAAATAATCAAGGAATTGAACTGTTGAGTTGCATACAGTGACTTACCTTAGCAGGTTGAAGAGGCTCAGCGTAGCTCCTACTTCTCTTGCAAGGCTCCTTCCTAACATCTTGTACTTGGAAATCCTCAATCTTATCTTCATTGCACCCCCTCTGCAAGGTGACACAAACTAGTTACTCATTTCCTTGGAAGATAAATATGCATACTTTCCGGTCTGTGAACACAAAAGGATGAGATTATAACAAAACACCACCATATAATGAAACATGCCGCATCTCTTGCACTTGCACACAATGAAGTGAGCCTTTACTATGTCTGCACTATGTAAAAACTAGGCATACCTTCAAACTGGATCTCCAGGTACTCTTGGAGAGCCTACTGTAGTGTACGGCCAAACCTTTATGTCACCTATGAGTTAGACAAGGCCCCACTACAACAGCCCTTAGTGTTTAAATCGTTGACAAGCTCTGTTAGAGTGGTAGGTCAAGAACATCAAGTAATCAAAGCAAACAGTCCTAATATGGCTGGCTGATGCAAACAAGCAATTGAACATATGTGTGAGCAAATCTTACATATCAAGAAAAGAAGCAAAGAAGGAGGCTTAAAGACCATCACTTGACTGACCAGATTTAAGGGGCATTTAAACATCATGTGCAACGTATGAACTAACATAAACATTGATATTCCAGATTCTACAATGGAATGCACATGTATTAGGTTATGCCATGTATGATTATGCCTAAATGTACAGATAGCAGGCAGGAGTGATTCATCATTGCACGCACAATTGAATTGCAGGTTAAGGGCCAGTTTGATTCTGCCTTTTCAGGGCATATCGTCAAAATAAGCCATAAAAGATGTAAAGAAGTCATTTTTGAGTTATGGGCTTGGGCTTAACTAATTTCGCTTTGGAGGGGGGTGTTTCGGGTAGAACCTCACTAAAAATTGAAGGGAAGGGGTGAAATGACTCTGTTGTCTGCCTATATTACACTCAAAATGCAACTGCTGACGCCCGTGTCACACCTGACCCTCAAGTAAAAACAAACACGCAAGCATTCATTGCCCTGCCTGCTTGCATCTCCTCACCCCTTCTCCTCTACCTCGATCCCCTGCCTGCAGCACTAGGGTTCCTCTAGCGAACCGTCGCCACTGGTCCCATCTGGCCTGGTCCTTGACGATGCTATGTCCAGCTAGGCTACATGGCTGGCGGATAGGGGCAAATCTCCCAGGCTGCTCCTCCCTCTAGCGCCGTCCCTCATTCTCATGGTCTCCAGCAGCTGCTCCACTGTGGTTCGTCCAACGCAGTACTCCGGCAGGCGCTGCACAACTACGGCTGATGCCACACTGCGGCAGAAGGCACCTTGTTCCCCCTGCCCTCCTCCCAGGCCATGGCCTTGAGGTGCTGTTGAAGGATGAGCTCATCCAACAAGGTGAGGATCTCCTCTGATTTTTTGCCAAATTTTCATTCTGATCCACTATACGATGAATTGCTATGAGCTGCTTCTTCTGCTGCTATATGATGCATTGCTATGAGCTGCTCCTGCTGCCGCTATATGATGAATTGTTATGAGCTGCTGCTGCTGTATGATGAGTTGCTATGAGCTGTTGCTGCTGCTGCTATATGATGAATTGCTATGAGCTGCTGCTGCTGCTATATGATGAGTTGCTACAAGCTGCTCCTGCTGCTGTTATATGATGAATTGCTATGAGCTGCTCCTGCTGCTGCTATATGGTGAACTAGCTGGGTCTCCCGCGCAATTGAGCGGCTAGATTTACTATGTAATATATTTCATATTATGTTCTTATTTTGCCATGTTATCAACTATAATTTGGTTTAATTCACAGATATATTAATGTGATATAAATATAATAGACATAAAATGATATAGTACCGGAAATGTATGTGTTGAAAAAAATATGATTGTGTACTTTTTTACAAAGACCTTTCCATTCTGATGCATTGGATTGTATTCGAGGATAGTTTTATGCCACAACAAAACATAAATGGTAGTCATATATGTGCCTGCAATGCAAAACTACAGATATGTTCAGGACATTATCTCTTCCACTCTACATCCATGGTGTACCTTTCCATCCATTAATTTTAAGGCACTTTACAAAAGCGGTGTACTTACTCATTTGTCATCTTATATGCTCATAATTGGTATTGTTTGCATTTGTTATTTCTTCTGTGTAACATGGATTTTATATACTTACACACATGTCCATCTTAATCTAATGTCCTATGTTCCTTGCCATTCTAAGAGAACATAATTTCACTACATATTTATTAGAAACAAATAATATTTTTATCTCTTACTCAACCTCCTCACAACTTGCCTTGTACGTCATGATTTTCATAGTGTTGTAGCCAAAACACGGTCATGCTTCCATAATTCATACATCATAGCATGCTTGCCTTGTACATTGTTTCTGTACATGTATATACTTTTCTACTCTTTTAAAATGCACCGCTACTTTGTTGTTGACTGGCAATAAAGCTAATGAAACCGCTACTTTGTTGCTAGCCAAATAATAGTCTTATCCAAAGCAAATATTAAGAATGAATTTTGGGAAAATTTTAAGGAAATTATCCTTGTATAAATCTGAAGTAAGTTCTACTTCATGAAGACTTTTAATCCATGTGTTGTGATTTTACTTCACAAACTGGGTTACCCTCCTGTAATTAGAGATGTCTGCTCTTGATCCATAAACATATTATACATATTTTCTTCCAGTCCAGCAAGAGAATACTATTGTTTAAGTGGCATGTAATACGCGAGAACTTGAATCGATAATTAATATGCTAGAACATCTCCAAAAAGCATGTCATTTATTTGGCGAACAATATATAAGATTTACAATGTGTGTTGTACTGAGAAAAACTAATATGCTACAAAATGACACACAAAGCGAAGCATTAGGAAATTTATTTTGTAGATAATTTAATATATAAAATTATATCCAAACACTATATCACCATTGATTCTTAATCAAATTGATTTTATAAAAAAGATTGGACGTCTATGTATGAAATATGTATAGTTACTTCACAGAAAAGTGATTTCACACGCATGCATCATATATCTCATCTAGAAAATTTAAACAAATGCATATACCTCCACAAACGCATGCATAGATTAGCCTAGCTTGTACAATCCCATGTAATAGCTGGTACCGTGAAGAATCTTTTTTCTTGAATAATAAAGAAGCTATTAGTGTACATGCATATGCAACGGAGAGATCAATCAATGCACCTGTTCATGTTCAGATGCATGTGTACATACATGCTTGTGTTATGCTCAGCTGAAGCCCCAGATCATGATCACACGCGTACTCGACTCGATCGTGCCGCCACAACCATAAGTCACCAACCACACGGCCACGTTGTTGCCGTCCTGTCCCACGACACGGCTCAGCCGCTGTTGCAGGCTCGTAGGTCACACTGCCCGTGCTATGACCATATTCATATATATCTTGCAGATAGCTAAATAGGTGATGCTTTGGTGAAACCCATATATGTCTAATTGTTCTTCCCTGTTCTAAGTAGTAGACTGCTGCCTGCGTGTCAGCAGCATCAGCGACGATGCACCGGCGGGATCGCGTGAAGCATGACCTATTGAAGTAGTCACGGCTCTTCCCGTGTTGCTTTCAGAAGTTGGAAGCCTGGGTCCAGTAAAAAAAAGTTAGAAGCCTAGGTGTCCATGCATGTTCTATCCATCCATCGTGTCCAAGTCATAATAGATTTCAGTATTCTATGCATGTACGCTGAACCGCTTCAGCCGTTTAATTGCCGACTTGCTCCTTCCAAGTTACCTTTTTTATTCTATCAAATCTGTACCGCTCCAATTAGTGCCCATGTCCATCATGTTTGGCTTTGGTCCGAAAGTATGGCTAGTTGTACGTGACATGTTCAATTATTCTTACGTAACAATATTTGTATGTAACGTATGCATCTTTAAATCTGAGCCTTTAATATATAAAATTAATGGTCAAGATAATTTAGTCTGTGTGGATCAACGTGATGGCTTGTTTGACTCTTGTCTTAATTATATAATAGATTGCTATGAGCTACTCCTGCTGCTGCTATATGATGAATTGCTATGAGCTGCTGCTGGTATATGATGAATTGCAGACTTTTGTTGTTGTATGATGAGTTGCTATGAGCTGCTGCTGCGTCTATATGATGCTTTCAGGTGGTGCTGCTATATGATAATAACCAGCCACTTGGACCATCGAATTTCAATAAATAATTGTTCTTCATTTAAATGTGGGTCATGCATTCTTCGTTTAAATTAGACAATGGGATCTCTATGGAAAACATTGACCAAAGTAGATTGTGCCAAGTAGATGGTATCTTTGTATTTGCATTTTGAGCAAATAGTGATGGTCTGTTTTCCTATCATATTAATTACTGCACTGGGTTCAATTTGTGATGTTTGGAAGTCAAATTAATTTCCATATGGCAGCAAAATGAGAAATATATAATGCAATCTAGACTTTCCACTGATCATACCAAAGATAAGCTGAAAACACAATGAAAAGAACTGGTTGGCGTATTACATGGAGCTTATATTCACATGTGCTTATTTTTTTTAGGATAACTCGTAATAACTGTCCCTAAGAAACTTGGCTAATAGAACTGGCATACAAATAACATGTCACGATGATTGCAGTGGAGGAGTGACTTACCATAGCACAATGTATAGGCTCACCGCTGCCTCTCCTTTTTTTGCGATGTTCCATAAATTGCCACATACATCTTGTACTTTTTCATTGTGTAACCCTATCTGCAAGTTGACACGGCTAATTTCAGACATCTCTACATGATACTAGATTGCATATCCCTTGCGCATATTTAAACCACCAATTAACGATTGTGTGCGTACCATAAACTAGCCATGACTCTGTATGCTGGACTAGCAGGCACTCTAAGGGAGCTTAATGTAGTGCACTAGAATTCCTACATGCCACCTACGATTTTGTGTAATGTACTGCCCTTGTTCCTAAATATATGTCTTTGTAGAGATTCTAGTATGGACCACATACAGATGTATATAGATGCATTTTCGAGTGTAGATTCACTCATTTTGCTCTGTATGTAGCCTATAGTGGAATCTCTAAAAGACTTATATTTAGGAATAGAGGTACGAGGTAGTATCATGTATGACATCTACATATCTAATTTAGCAGCCAGTAGTAGAAATCATTGTGTGCACAAAGGGATTACTGGTCGAAAATCCTAGCAAAGCACGCTGGCAGGCACAGAACAATACAAGAGAGAGAGGGAGAGACGCGCTTACAAGATCATAGCAATGCCTCAGTCCAGGATCTTGGTTGGCCAAGCTATTAGATCCAGAAGAAACATCGTCCTTGTAGTTTTTGCCAGCTGCATAACAGGTACCAACGACCGGTTAGTATATTTGAAGTGCATCGGGCAGGTGATGCTGGACGGGTTTAAAGGTGACAAGTACCTAGGCTGTGGCGGGTGCTTGGCATCTCTCCAGACGGTGGGAATCAGGTTAGAAACGTCGAGGGTGATGACGCTGCGCTGACTGTCGGGGTCCGGTAAGGAGATCTAGAAACGTTGAGTAGGGTGTTTGTGGAGCGGCTCTGGTAGGGTGGACTACGGTGTGGGCGAAGCGGATCTGTGGCTGTGGACGAGGGCGTAGGTGAAGTT
>NC_041387.1:32829051-32885441 GCF_002162155.2 Triticum dicoccoides
GGTGGGAGGGGTAGATGTGGCCGCAGAAGCAGATCCGGCGAGGTGGATGCCGCTGGCAGTGAATGGGCAATGGTATGCCGGTGGATGAGCAGTCTAGGGTTTCGAGAGGGGAGGGGAGAAAGGGCGATGAAGTACGGACGACGTGATGTAAGATGCTCTGGTGCTGTGGAGTTAGTCGTTTTTACGGGAGGGGGAGAGGAAATGGGGGTGCCGTGTAGTCGGGGGAACCGGAAGTTACCAAAGCAGCCCCGACCTATCATGTAGATGAGGGCGATATTGTAACTATTAGTCTCCGTGCACCAAGGACAAAAGGGGGATTTCGCATGCTAAAGACTAAGGTGGTGGAAATTTTAGAAGGAGGCGGGAGATTTTGCCGCCCGCGGGATCGTTCGTATCTAGTTTCAACTAATTTTGGACCGTGCTAGCGGGAAGGTCATGCTAGACTATGTACACGGGGCACGCGTCAGCAGTTAATAACTGGTGTGAAGTCCACCCTAGAAAAAAAGACAATAACTCGGGATGATGCGCCAATAACTTGGACGTTCACACGGGCGCGGCCAATCGTACGGGTGTAGTGGCGCGTTCTCAAAAAAGGGATCAAACGCTTAGCCTATGTATTTCTCGTGTAAATAGATAATTTAGTGCCATTGGTTATTTACTTTAAACATAATGCATTGACGTGTTAGTGTAGAGGCGCACAAAAAGAAATGGATATTGTAGTTAGCTACTTAAAAGTGTTACCTCATATGATTACATAGCCTCCATTTCATAAATTGCGTACCCGTTGAATTCATATATGAATATTACATATATTACTTCAAAATAGAAACTTAAATCATCCAAGACTAATGAATTTGAATGCAAGAGTAACAATGGTGCATGTGCATGATAGCTACATTGGTTGTTTGAAGAAACATCACTGTAACTTTGGCATGCACAACTGAAAAGGTTTATTTAAATAGAAAAAAATGTGATATGTGAGTGTCCAATCTTTACAGTGTTGAATCGATATTGTACCTTTGGCCACCATACGAAGTAGATATTGACTTATGTTCAAGCGATGCACGTCCATGATCGCTAGATAGTGATACGTGAATGAATTGTGCAATCTCTCTCACACGCATACATATCTCATTTCCCTATGGGCATAGGAATCACACACACATGATGACCCACAAGTATAGGGTATCTATAGTATTCCTTTCAATAAGTAAGAGTGTCGAACCCAACGAGGAGCAGCAGGAAATGATAAGTGGTTTTCAGTAAGGTTTTCTCTACAAGCATTGAAATAGTAGGTGACCGATAGTTTTGTGATAAGATAAATAGTAACGAGCAAAAAGTAAATAAAGTAAATAAAGTGCAGCAAGGTGGCCCAATCCTTTATGTAGGAAAGGATAAGCCTGGACAAATTCTAATAATGAAGAAGGAGCTTCCGAGGACACATTGGGAATTATCGTCAAGCTAGTTTTCATCACGTTCATAAGATTCACGTTCGGTACTTTGATAATTTGATATGTGGGTGGACCGGCACTCAGGTACTGCCCTAACATGGACAAGAATCCCACTTATGATTAACCCCTATTGCAAGCATCCGCAACTACAAAAAGGAGTATTAAGGTAAACCTAACCACAACATTAAACATATGGGCCCATATCGACCCCTAACAAAGCAACGCATAAACTAGGCTTTAAGCTTCTATCACTCTAGCAACCCATCATCTACTTATTACTTACATATGCCTTCCTCTAGGCCCAAATAATGGTGAAGTGTCATGTAGTCGACATTCACATAACACCACTAGAGGAGAGACAACATACATCTCATCAAAATATCGAACGAATACCAAATTCACATGACTACTAATAGCAAGACTTCACCCATGTCCTCAGGAACAAATGTAACTACTCACAAAGCATATTCATGTTCATAATCAGAGGGGTGATAATATGCATGAAGGATCTGAACATATGATCTTCCACCAAGTAAACCAAATAGCATCAACTACAAGGAGTAATCAACATTACTAGCAACCCAAAGGTACCAATTTGTGGTTTTGATACAAGATTGGATACAAGAGATGAACTAGGGTTTTGAGATGAGATGGTGCTGGTGAAGATGTTGATGGAGATTGCCCCCTCCCGATGGGAGGATCGTTGGTGATGATTTCCCCCTCCCGGAGGGAAGTGTCCCCGGCAGAACAGCTCCGCCAAAGCCCTAGATTGATTCCGCCAAGGTTCCGCCTCATGGCGGCGGAGTTTCGTCCCGTAAGCTTGCCCACGTTTTTTTCCAGGGGAAAACCCTTCATATAGCAGAAGATGGATGCCAGAAGCCCACCAGGGGGCCTAGGAGATAGGGGGCCGCGCCCAGGGGGGGGGGGGCGCCCCCCTGTCTCCTGGACAGGGTGTGGGCCCCCTGGCCTATTTCTTTTGTCCAAAAATTCTTATTAAATCTAAAAAGTTGTTTCGTGGAGTCTCAGGTGTTTTGGAGTTGTGTAGAATAGGTTTCCAACGTTTGCTCCTTTTCCAGCCAGAATTCCAGCTTCCGGCATCCCCCCTCTTCATGGTAGACCTTGTAAAATAAGAGAGAATAGCCATAAGTATTGAGATATAATGTGTAATAACAGCCCATAATGCAATAAATATTGATATAAAAGCATGATGCAAAATGGACGTATCAACTCCCCCAAGCTTAGACCTCGCTTGTCCTCAAGCGGAAGCCAAAATCGAAAAATATGTCCACATGTTTAGAGATAGAGGTGTCGATAAAAATAAAATACGGACATGAGGGCATCATGATCATTCTAATAACAATAACATATATGGATTTTGTCATATGATTTCCTATGTTCAAGTAATAAGCAATTCACAATGTCAAGTATGGTTCAAAAACTTCATTGGGAACTAACAAACTATAATGTTAGCCATTGAAGCAATTGCAATTTATCGTAACATCAGAAAGAGTCAATAATAGAGCATTTTAGCAAGCTTACATACTCAACCATCTTGTAGTCCCCTATAATTGTTAACACTCACGCAATACTTGTGGTTATAAAGTTTCAGCCGGACACTGAGAAAGATAGGGGCTTATTGTGTTGCCGCCCAACATATTCACCTTTAGGTGATGTCAACAATAATAGCCCATGCCAACTTACATCCAATTGGATATATGTATCATGATCTTTCAAGCACGAGGAGCTTGCCAAAGGATAAAAAATAAAAAGGGAAAGGTGAGTATCACCTTGACTTCAGCAATAAAGTAAAACAAAAAGTAAAAGATAGGCCCTTCGCAGAGGGAAGCAGAGGTTGTCATATGCGTTTAGGGTTGATGCATGAAATCTTAATGCAAAAGGACGTCACTTTATATTGCCCCTTGTATGTGGACCTTTATTATGTAGTTCGTCGCTTTTATTACTTCCATAACAAGTTCATACAAAGTTTATTTTCTCTGCACTAATAAGTCATACATATTTAGAGAGCAATTTTTATTGCTTGCACCGATGACAACTTACTTGAAGGATCTTACTCAATCCATAGGCAGGTATGGTGGACTCTCATGGCAAAACTGGGTTTAAGGATATTTGGAAGCACAAGTAGTATCTCTACTTAGTGCTAGGAATTTTGGCTAGCATGAGGGGGAAAGGCAAGCTCAACATGTTTGGAAGGTCAATGACAATATACTTTAACTGAGATGTCGGAAAACATAAACCATTACATTGTCTTCCTTGTCCAACATCAACTCTTTTAGCATGTCATACTTAATGAGTGCTTCACAATCATAAAAGATGTCCAAGATAATATATTTATATGTGAACCCCTCTTTCCTTATCACTTCCTATTAATTGCAACGATGACCAAGGCTACGTTCATCAACTCTCAACAATTTGTATGCCTCATACTTTCTATGTGTGAAGTTATCACTATCCATAAGATCAATATGAACTCTTTTGTTCTTTCTACTTTCTCAAGATCATAGCAACATAGCAAAGCCCTTGACTCAACACTAATCTTTATTATAGATAGCACACAGAATCGACTACATAAAGAGATCACAACGAAAAACTCAAAACTACTTGATATCAAAACTTCGAACTAATAGATCAAGATACTACTAAAAGGATCGAACTAAATAAAGCGGTAAAGATAGGAGTGTGATGGTGATACGATACCAGGGCACCTCCCCCAAGCTTGGCAGTTGCCAAGGGGAGTGCCCATACCCATGTGATTACTTCTTTGGAGGTGGTGAAGTAGGAGTTATTGATGAAGTAGGCTTGTCGTCCATCTTCCAAGGCATATTCTCTCCATCATAAAAGGATGATCGAGTCTCCGGGATCCTTAAATCTGCAGCCAAACTCATTCGCTTGAATCTATATTCATACTCACAGTTCTGGTTTTGCAGGTCATAAATTTGGGTTTGGAGGTGCTCGATTTTCTCTTGAAGCTTGAAGATGGTCTCCCTAATGACTTTGGCATCCAGCTTGTGGTTGTTGGTGAACTCCGTGATCATCATCTGGTTGGCGTTGATTCCACGCTCCACCATCCCTTGACACTTGAAAACTTCTTGTTCCATGGCTTCGAGCTTTGTCTCCACGCTCCCGGTACGCCTTGGTCCTTCCACATCGCGGATGTGCAACACCCCCTCACGCATCTCAATGGTTTGAGGGTGATGCAGCACCTCCGCAAGATAGGGGTTGATAACCCTCTCGAAAAACTTGTCCTTGGGAGCGCTTGAAGACGACATGATGCTCTAGATCTGAAACAGAAACAGCTCGAAACAAAAACAGAGGATATTTGTGTGATACGGTGGTCAAAACCTTCGGGAGTATATATAATGAATTTTTACAGACCAAAATACGTAACATACAAGAAAACGAAGTCCGGGGGGCACATGAGGTGCCCACGAGACATGGGGCGCGCCCTACAGGGGGGCGCCCTCCTCTCTCGTGGGAGCCTCATGTCCCTTTCGGACTACTTCTTTCTTCCTAAAATCCTTAAATAATCCAAAACTGATGAAAATTGCCATTAGAGTTGTTTTGGAGTTGGTTTACTTACCGTACCACATACATATGCCTTTTCGGAGTCTGGAACGTTCTGGAAAGTGTCTCTTATGTATTCCTCAGGGGTTATGGTTTCAATAATATCAGTTTCAACATTGATAGGATTACCTGAAATATAATGTTTAATTCTTTGACCGTTTACCACCCTAGGATTTGTGCCTTCAAAGTTGTTGATTTTTATAGCACCAGAACGATAGAACTCCTCGATAACGTAGGGACCTTCCCATTTTAAGAGAAGTTTTCCTGCAAAAAATATTAAACGAGAGTTGAACAATAACACATAATCTCCGACGTTAAACTCACGCTTTTGTATTCTCTTGTCATGCCAGCGTTTGACTTTTTCTTTGAAAAGCTTAGCATTCTCATATGCTTGGGTTCTCCATTCATCAAGTGAGCTAATATCAAATAACCTTTTCTCACCGGCAAGTTTGAAGTCATAATTAAGCTCTTTAATAGCCCAATATGCTTTATGTTCAAGTTCAAGAGGTAAATGACATGCTTTTCCATAAACCATATTATATGGAGACATACCCATAGGATTTTTGTATGCAGTTCTATAGGCCCATAATGCATCATCAAGTTTTTTGGACCAATTCTTTCTAGATCTATTCACAGTCTTTTGCAAAATTAATTTGAGCTCTCTATTGCTAAACTCTACTTGACCACTAGACTGCGGGTGATAAGGAGATGCAATTCTATGATTGACATCATACTTAGCAAGCATCTTACGGAAAGCACCATGAATAAAGTGTGAACCACCATCAGTCATAAGATATCTAGGGACTCCAAACCTCGGAAAAATAACTTCTTTAAGCATTTTAATAAAAGTTTTATGATCAACACTACTAGTTGGAATAGCTTCTACCCACTTAGTAACGTAATCAACAACAACTAAAATATGTGTATAACCATTGGAGGCAGGAAAAGGTCCCATATAATCAAAGCCCCAAACATCAAATGGTTCAATCACAAGAGAATAATTCATAGGCATTTCTTGACGTCTACTGATGTTACCTATTCTTTGACATTCATCACAAGATACGACAAACTTACGAGCATCTTTGAAAAGAGTAGGCCAATAAAAACCAGATTGTAGTACCTTGTGTGCAGTTCTATCTCCAGCGTGGTGTCCTCCATAGGATTCAGAGTGACACTTGCGTAGGATTTGTTCCTGTTCATGCTCAGGCACACAACATCTAATAATACCATCTACTCCTTCTTTATAAAGGTGTGGATCATCCCAGAAGTAATGTCTTAAATCATAAAAGAACTTTTTCTTTTGCTGGTATGTGAAACTAGGCGGTATATATTTAGCAACAATGTAATTAGCATAGTTAGCATACCAAGGAGCAGTACGAGAAGCATTGACGACCGCTAATTGTTCATCAGGAAAGCTATCATTAATAGGCAGTGGGTCATCAAGAACATTTTCTATCCTAGATAAGTTTTCTGCAACGGGGTTCTCAGCTTCTTTTCTATCAACAATATGCAAGTCAAATTCTTGGAGCAAGAGAACCCATCTAATGAGTCTAGGCCTAGCATCTTTCTTCTCCATAAGGTATTTAATAGCAGCATGATCAGTGTGAATAGTAACTTTGGAATCAACAATATAAGGTCTAAACTTATCACATGCAAACACAACTACTAAGAATTCTTTTTCAGTGGTAGCATAATTTCTCTGGGCAGTATCAAGAGTCTTGCTAGCATAATGGATAACATTCAATTTCTTATCGACTCTTTGCCCTAAAACAGCCCCTATAGCATAATCACTAGCATCGCACATAATTTCAAAAGGTAAATTCCAATCAGGTGGCTGAACAATAGGTGCAGTGATCAAAGCTTTCTTAAGTGTTTCAAATGCTTCTACACAATCATCATCAAAGACAAAAGGAATATCTTTTTGCAATAAGTTAGTCAGAGGCCTAGAGATTTAGAAAAGTCCTTAATGAACCTCCTATAAAAACTGACATGACCAAGGAAACTTCTTATACCTTTTATATCCTTGGGACATGGCATCTTTTCAATAGCATCAACTTTGGCTTTATCAACTTCAATACCTCTCTCAGAGATCTTGTGCCCAAGACAATGCCTTCATTAACCATAAAGTGACACTTTTACCAATTCAGGACGAGACTAGTGTCTTCGCATCTCTGCAAAACTCGACCAAGGTTGCTCAAACAATCATCAAAAGAGGATCCATAGACGGAGAAGTCATCCATGTATACCTCACAAATCTTTTCACAAAAATCAGAAAATATAGCCATCATGCATCTTTGAAAGGTAGCAGGTGCATTACATAAACCAAAAGGCATACGTCTATAAGCAAAAGTACCAAAAGGGAAAGTAAAAGTAGTTTTAGATTGATCCCCCGCTGATACAGGTATCTGAGAGAAGCCAGAATAACCATCTAGAAAGCAAAAATGTGTGTGTTTGGATAGCCTTTCTAGCATTTGATCAATAAAAGGTAAAGGGTAATGATCTTTCTTAGTAGCTTTATTTCACTTACGGAAATCAATTACCATCCTATAGTCTGTAATAATTCTTTGCGGGATCAATTCATCTTTATCATTAGGAACAACGGTAATACCTCCCTTTTTAGGGACACAATGGACAAGGCTTACCCATTCACTATCAGAAACAGGATAAATAATACCTGCCTCAAGGAGTTTCAGTATCTCCTTTCTTACCACTTCCTTTATTTTGGGATTTAATCGTCTTTGAGGATCTCTAACTGGTTTGGCATCTTTCTCCACTGAAATTTTGTGTTGACATAATGTGGGACTAATGCACTTAAGATCATCCAGGGTATATCCAATAGCAGCTCGGTGCTTCTTCAGAGTTTTCAATAATCTTTCTTCTTCTTTCTCTAAAAGGTTAACACTAATAATAACAGGATATATTTCTTTCTCATCAAGATAAGCATACTCAAGATTATTAGGTAATGGTTTGAGTTCAAACACGGGATCACCCTTGGGTGGAGGGGGATCCCCAAGAATTTCAATGGGAATATTATGTTTTAGCATAGGTTCTTGTTTGAGGAACACTTCATCTATTTCTTCCCTTTCCTTCATAAACATATCATTTTCATGGTCTAGCAAATATTGTTCTAACGGATCAGTTGGAGGAACAACAATGGAAGCAAGACCAATAATTTCATCCTTACTAGATGGTTCCTTTTCACGATGTTGTCTGCTAAACTTGGCAAAATTAAACTCATGAGATGTACCGTCTATGCCAACAGTGACAACCTTCCTCTTACAATCAATCTTAGCACTAGCAGTATTCAAGAAGGGTCTACCAAAAATAATGGGGCAAAAATCATCTTGTGAGGAACCAAGAACAAGAAAATCACCAGGGTATTTAATCTTCCCACACAAGACTTCAACATCTCTAACAATCCCAATAGGTTTAATGGTGTCCCTATTGGCAAGCTTAATAGTAACATCAATGTCTTCTAATTCAACAGGTGCAATATCGTGCATAATTTCTTTATAAAGATCATAAGGTATCGCATTAGCACTAGTACCCATATCACATAAACCATGATAACAATGATCTCCTATTTTAACAGAAATAACAGGCGTGCCTACAACATGTCTACCTGTCTCAGTGTCGGGTCTAGCAATATTAGCAGTTTCACCCAAGAAAGAGATAACATGCCCATCTAAATCCTCATCCAAAAGATCTTTAATCATGGCAATGCCAGGTTCAACATTAATTTGCTCAGAAGGTGTATATGTCCTGGTATTACTCTTACGAACAACAGTCGAAGGTTTAACATGATCTTTTATCCTAACAGGAAAAGGAGGTTTTTCAACATAAGCACTAGGAATAATAGGATCACTATATGTAATAGTCTTCTCTTCGACTGTAATAGGTGCAACTACTTTCACTTCAACAGGAGGATTATATTTAAACCACTTCTCTTTAGGGAGATCAACGTGAGTAGCAAAAGTTTCACAAAAAGTAGCTACTATCTCAGAGTCAAGTCGATACTTAGAGCTAAATCCACAGAAAGCATCGGTATCCATAAAAGATTTAACACAATCAAACTTAGGTGTCATACCTGACTCCTTACCATCGTCGGAACCCCAATCTTCAGAGTTTCATTTAATTCTTTCCAATAAGACCCATTTGAAATCAATAGTCTTCAGCATATAGGAACCCGCACAGGAAGTATCGAGCAAGTTGCGATTATCAAGAGAAAGCCGAGCATAAAAATTCTGAATAATCATTTCCCGAGAGAGCTCATGATTGGGGCATGAATACAACATTGACTTAAGCTAAGCCTCCCCCAAGCTTGAGCGATGCTTTCTCCTCCGCGAGGCTAGAAATTATATATGTAATTACGATCACGATGAACAAGATGCATAGGATAGAACTTCTGGTGAAATTCCAACTTTAATCGCTTATAATTCCAAGATCTCGTATCATCACATAGCCTATACCATGTTATTGCATCTCCCTTCAAAGATAAAGGGAAGACCTTCCTTTTGACAACATCATCAGGAATACCTACAAGCTTAAATAATCCACAAACTTCATCCACAAAGATAAGGTGTAAGTCGAGATGCAATGTTCCGTCTCCTGCAAAAGGATTAGCTAGCAGTTTTTCTATCATACCCGAAGGAATCTCAAAGTGAATATTTTCATAAGGTTCAGTAGGTTGAGGAGCATCTCTTTGATCTTATGGTTGGGTTGAAGATACCCCAAACAAGCCCCTCAAAGGATTAGTTTCCATAGTGAGATGTAACAGAAAATTTCAGCATACTATATAAATGTTTCCTTACCAAGTTCCACTCACCAAGAGCGCTACGCTCCCCAACAACGGCACCAGAAAAGAGTCTTGATGACCCACAAGTATAGGGGATCTATCATAGTCCTTTCGACAAGTAAGAGTGTCGAACCCAACGAGGAGCAGAAGGAAATGATAAGCGGTTTTCAGTAAGGTTTTCTCTGCAAGCACTGAAATAGTAGGTGATCGATAGTTTTGTGATAAGATAAATAGTAACGAGCAAAAAGTAAATAAAGTAAATAAAGTGCAGCAAGGTGGCCCAATCCTTTATGTAGCAAAGGATAAGCCTGGACAAATTCTAATAATGAAGAAGGAGCTCCTGAGGACACATTGGGAATTATCGTCAAGCTAGTTTTCATCACGTTCATAAGATTCGCGTTCGGTACTTTGATAATTTGATATGTGGGTGGACCGGCACTCGGGTACTGCTCTAACATGGAAAAGGATCCCACTTATGATTAACCCCTATTGCAAGCATCCTCAACTACAAAAAGGAGTATTAAGGTAAACCTAACCATAACATTAAACATATGGGTCCATATCAACCCCTAATGAAGCAACACATAAACTAGGGTTTAAGCTTCTGTCACTCTAGCAACCCATCATCTACTTATTAATTCCCTATGCCTTCCTCTAGGCCCAAATAATGGTGAAGTGTCATGTAGTCGACGTTCACATAACACCACTAGAGGAGAGACAACATACATCTCATCAAAATATCGAACGAATACCGAATTCACATGACTACTAATAGCAAGACTTCACCCATGTCCTCAGGAACAAACGTAACCACTCACAAAGCATATTCATGTTCATAATCAGAGGGGTAATAATATGCATGAAGGATCTGAACATATGATCTTCCACCAAGTAAACCAAATAGCATCAACTACAAGGAGTAATCAACACTAGTAGCAACCCACAGGTACCTATTTGTGGTTTTGATACAAGATTGGATACAAGAGATGAACTAGGGTTTTGAGATGAGATGGTGCTGGTGAAGATGTTGATGGAGATTGACCCCCTCCCAATGAGAGGATCGTTGGTAATGACGTTGGTGATGATTTCCCCCTCCCGGAGGGAAGTGTCCCCGACAGAACAGCTCCGCCAGAGCCCTAGATTGATTCCGCCAAGGTTCCGCCTCGTGGCGGCAGAGTTTCGTCCCATAAGCTTGCCCACATTTTTTTCCAGGGGAAAACCCTTCATATAGTAGAAGATGGACGACAGAAGCCCACTAGGGGGCCCAGGAGATAGGGGGCCGCGCCCTGGGGGAGGCCCTTGTCTCCTAGACAGGGTGTGGGCCCCCTGGCCTATTTCTTTTGTCCGAAAATTCTTATTAAATCTAAAAAGTTGTTTCGTGGAGTCTCAGGTCTTTTGGAGTTGTGCAGAATAGGTTTCCAACGTTTGCTCCTTTTCCAACCAGAATTCCACCTGCCGGCATCCCCCCTCTTCATGGTAGACCTTGTAAAATAAGAGAGAATAGCCATAAGTATTGAGATATAATGTGTAACAACAACCCATAATGCAATAAATATTGATATAAAAGCATGATGCAAAATGGACGTATCAACGCGCACTTCGTGTATTTCTCTCCCTCCGTCAGGGTTGAAAGGACATGTGGTGCCCCCGTGTGTGGTTTTGGTAATTGATGACAATCTCTATGGACTAATGGTTGCCTTGAGTTATACTTGAAGGGTTTGCCCATAGGCTTTTCTTGGAGTCCATTTGTTGGTTTCAATGAGAGTTTGTAATGACCAAGGTGCTATTAAGGAATTATCCAAAGATTGGTCATATGAGTGTTGAGCTTATTGCAAGCATGTCTTGAAGAAGAAGCTTGTGTGATCATTCATGTTTACCTTCAAGACATCATCCAAATGAAGAGAGTTGCAAAGATTCAAGGTTGATCAAGACTAAGTCAAGAGTGAATCAAGTTGATCAACTCACAAAGCATAGAAGATGTACCGAGAGGGATCAAGTGATCCCATGGTATGGTAAGCATTCTCCATTGCACTTTTTGTACTAACCCATGGTCTATGTGAGAGTTGTATGTGGGGTTAGGTACATATCCATGGGCTTGCGTCAAGAGGAAGATATCATACAACCCATGGAAAGGATGACATCAAGTGGTGATCGTCATCAAGATTACCGTGTGCAAGTTCAAGTGGAGCATCATGAAGAGATCAAGTGCTTGAATCTTTCCATCTATTGTGGTGTCAATGGACTTGTGAAGATGTCCCTAAGAGTGGCTCACCCATAGTGGACTATGGGGGAGCAATCATCTAGTCTTCATCGAGCCAACGCAATCAAGAAAGGTGGTCCAACTTGAGGGAGTCAAGATCGTGTTCATCTAGCTCAAGTGGACCATGTGCAAGGCAAAGGTTTGCCCTTGATAGGTTTTCTATTTTACCGGTCTCGTGGTGGTAGTTGGGAGACCGAGTTATAGGATCGTTTGCCGTACTATCAAGGGGGGCTCTCAAGTTGGTAGCTTGATCGGATCGTTAGTAGAGAGCTCAAACCATTGCATCCTTGCATCATGTTTCTTGGTTCTTGTTTGGTTATATTTGTGAGTCTTAGAGCTTATGGTCATCTTGATGACAAGCTTGAGTTCAGCGAAAACGGAGTTCGCATGCGTCTTCTATGATGTTTTCGGTGTTGGAGGTTTTACCGGTCTTATCCGGTGAAGGGTTCTCACCATTTTCTTATGGGACTTTTCTCATTTGCTTATTCTTGATATTTCTATCAATATTGTGTTAGCCCATGTCGTTAGCTTTCCAACAAACTTGGTTTCGTTGAATTCAGAGTCCGTTTGCAAAAGTTGTGGCTGTTTTGGTAAAGGCTGCAGCAGTACTACCGCGACTAGAGCGGAAGTAATTTTTTACTACCGCTCCAGAGCGGTACTACCGCGGCTCCTGAGCGGTAGTACCGCTCCAGAGCAGTACTACCATGGCTCCTAAGCGGTAGTACCGCTTCGGACCAAAATCTTGTGTTTTGCTCAGCGGAAGTAGGCACAGAAGTATTTTTTTTAGTACCGCTCGTGAGCAGTAGTACCGCTACCATTTGCGGTAGTACCGTGAGGTCGAGCGGTAGTACCGTGAGGACGAGTGGTACTACCGCTCCGACGGTTCTTTTGGCCTTTTTGCCTCCTCGCTGTTGTGTTTCGAAGGGGTACTATCGCCTAGCGGTAGTACCGCTCCTTGGAGCGGTAGTACCGCTCTGTGCGGGATGTGAGCATAACGGTTGGATTCGGGAGCTCCTATAAAAGGGGGTCTTCTTCCCCATTCAACCTTATCCTTTGAGCTCGTGTTCTTCCCCCATTGTTGACCTTCTTCGAGCTTGCTAACTCTCAATCCCTCCATGGATTCTTGCTAGTTTTTGAGGGAAAAGAGAGAGGAGATCTAGATCCACATTTCCACCAATCACTTTCTCCTCTATGTGAGGGGAACCCCTTGGATCTAGTTCTTGGAGTTCTTGGTGTTCTCCTTCTTGTTCTTCCTCTCATTTTCCTCCCTAGCATTAGTTGCTTCGGTGGGATTTGAGAGAGAAGGACTTGGGCACTTCGTGTGCCCTTGCCATTGCATTTGGTGCATCGGTTTGAGTTCTCCACGGTGATATGTGGAAGTTACAAGTTGAGAAGCTTATTACTCTTGGGTGGTTGGTACCCTTGAGCTTGTTCCTCTTGGGTGCTTGGGCGCCCTAGACGGTTGGTGGTGTTCGGAGCTTAATCATTGTGGTGTAAAGCTCCGGGCAAGCGTCGGGGTCTCCAATTAGGTTGTGGAGATCGCCCCGAGCAATTTGACGGGTACCGGTGACCGCCCCCAAGGGTTGCCAAAGTGTACGGGTTCGGTGACCGCCCCCAAGGGTTGCCATTTGTATGGGTTCGGTGACCGCCCTCAAGGGTCCCTTAGTGGAATCACGGCATCTTGCATTGTGCGAGGGCGTGAGGAGATTACGGTGGCCCTAGTGGCTTCTTGGGGAGCATTGTGCCTCCACACCGCTCCAAACGGAGATTAGCATCCGCAAGGGTGTGAACTTCGGGATACATCATCGTCTCCGCGTGCCTCGGTTATCTCTTACCCGAGCCCTTTACTTATGCACTTTACTTTGTGATAGCCATATTGTTTCTTGTCATATATCTTGCTATCACCTAAGTAGTTTTTCTTGCTTAGCATAAGTTGTTGGTGCACATAGGTGAGCCTAGTTGTTGTAGGTTTTGTGCTTGACAAATTAACTGCTAGGTTTATTCCGCATTTGTTCAAGCCTCAACCGTAATTATTTTAAAGCGCCTATTCACCCCCCCTCTAGGCGACATCCTCGATCTTTCAATTGGTATCAGAGCCTTGTCTCTCTTTGTTGGGCTTAACCGCCTAGAGAGTAAAGATGTCGACTAGAGGATTAGGATTCTCTGACACTCTTAGTTTCGGTGGCACAAATTTTGATGTTTGGGTAATTGGCATGCTTAATCTCTTTAGGGTCATGGACCCAAATTTAGAGCGAATTGTAGATATGGGTTTTTCTCCTCCAAAGGATCCCCAAAGATTATATTTAGAGAAAAACTCTTATCTCAATGCTCAAGCCTCTAATGTGCTTTTTGATGCTTTGAGCAATGTAGTTATATTTCAACTCATGCCGTTCCGGGATGCTCATGAGTTATGGACAAAGCTTCAAGATAAATATGGTGTGTCCAAGATTTGTGGGGATGGTTGTTCTCCCTCCACCTCCGGTCATATAGTCTTCTCAACTTCTTCTACTTCACCTACATGTGGTTTGCCACAAGGTAATGATATGGTGAGTAGTGTTGGTCATTGCAATGATGATAGTATGCTTATTGTGGATGATCCTTCATCACTATATTATTGCAATGCTCCTTCTTTGGGCTTTAACACTTCGAGCACTCCAAATGTTTCACATGTTTGTGTTGATAGTCCTTGCATATCATGTAGAAATTGCTTGACTAAATATCATGATGATATGCTTGCTATGTTTTGTTGCCATGATAAAAATGCATCTATTTCCTCGAATTGTTGTGCTAACAGTGTAGAGGAAACCGAACACTCTATGGAACAAGATGTGGTGTTTAATGGTGCCTCAAGGGATCCTACATCATCATCTATTGCGTTTTGCCTTATGGCTAAGGCGTCAAAGGTATCTCCTACTTTGTACCCCAATATGTCTCTTGATGATGATGTTGATGCTAATGATGATGAGGATAATGATGAAGAGAATGATAATGTTGCCTCCTTAAAAATTAAGGGGGAAATGGTTTTTAAAGCTCTTCATAAAAATAAAATTGCTTGTTCCAACTTCATGGAAATTATGTCCATTGCTATTGAGAGCAAGAAATATATTGATGAGTTGGAATCTCGTCTTGAGGAGCATGAGGTCACCATTGATAAAATGGAAGGTCATGGGCGTGATTACGCTAATGAGATTGCGGACCTCTCTCAAGCTCTTGAACTTGAACAAACCACCAAGGAATCTCTTGAGGAGACTTTTGCTCTAGAATTGTCTAGAGTGAAGGAATCTACTGATAGAGCTCTTGAGGTGGCCAATGTTTTTGAAACTAAAAATGCTAAGCTTGAAGTTGCTCATGCTATACTCCTTGAGGATTTTGAGCACCTCGAAAATGGCTCAAGGGTCATCAAGGGTGAGCTCATCAAACTCACCGAGTCTCATGCTCAACTTGAAGCTTCTTATTTAAAAGAGCTTGCCAAGTTGCCTTCTCCTCTTGTTGTTAATGATGATGCTTGTGCTACTAATTCTATTACTTGTGAAGCATC
This sequence comes from Triticum dicoccoides, assembly GCF_002162155.2. NCBI lineage: Eukaryota > Viridiplantae > Streptophyta > Magnoliopsida > Poales > Poaceae > Triticum > Triticum dicoccoides. The sequence goes on from NC_041387.1 coordinate 32,844,678, forward strand.
CATTTTGAAGGATAATGTTGAGCTACAGGCTCAACTTGAGTTGCTATCTAGCAATTATGGGAAATTGGAAGAAATCCATGAAAAGCTCTCAAGCTCTCATGACGATCTTCTAGTATCCCATAATGTGCTAAAGATAGCTCATGAGGCCATGATTGCTAAGGTAACATCTAGTGAGCCTCATGTTGATACTAGCACCACTTCTAGTCAAAATACTATATTGCCATGTGCTAGTCCTTGTAATTCATCTACTCACAATGTTGGTACATCTTGTGATGAATTGCTTTCCGTGCCTTGTTGCTCTAACGATGAAGCTTATACTTCCTCTAGTACTTGTGTTGAGACTAACCATGTAGAGGAAATCAAAGAGCTCAAGGCCCAAGTCACTTCTTTGAAGAAAGACTTGGAAAAGAGTCATGAAGGGAAATCCACACTCAACAATATTTTGAGTGTGCAAAAATCCCCCAATGACAAAGGTGGACTTGGATTCAACTCCAATAAGAAGAAGAAGAAGTCCAAGAGCAACAAGAAGAAGGGCCAAAAACAAGTCAAGAATTCGGCCAAGATTATTTGCTTCAAGTGCAAAATTGAAGGGCATCATGTTAGATATTTCCCATTGAAGAAGAATGCCATTGGTAACAAGCAACAAGGGAAGAGGCCACAAGTTCAATCTCATGCTCAACCTCAAGTTGAAGAAAGGCCACTTCCCAAAAAGACTCAAGTTAATGCCTCTCTTGTTGAGAAATCAAGTGAGAAGAAAATGAAGAGTAGACGTTGCTACTTATGTCGTGAGAAAGGTCACCTCGCTTCTTCATGCACTAGTGGTAACTTATCCAACCCAATTATTATTGATGATATCTATGCTCTTGGGAAGGATAAGGTTGGAAATGTGTTTGCCAAGTTTGTTGGTACTCAAAGTGGTGTCAAGAAAAGAACCATTTGGGTTGCCAAGCCTATTGTGACTAACCTCTTAGGACCCAACTTGGTTGGGGACCAACAAGCTCAAACTTGATCAATAGGTGTTGTTGGAGGGCATTGGAGACCTGGCTACATTATGAAGAATTAAGGGGACTTCATCACTCTTATTGTCTCAAGCCAAGTCAATTGAATCATCAAGTTTATATCTTATATCCAATGTGCCTCCTTGCGGTAACTTGTACTTAAAATTGCTTACATTGAAAGTTACTTGCCCCCTTGCATGTTTTGGTTTTGTTCCTTGCATGTGTTTGTATATGTTGTGATTCCAACTTGCTTATCTTGAGCAATCAAGTATGTGTGTGTTGGTTTGCACACCATGTACGTGTGTGTTGTGCGTTGAGCCTTTATGCTTCTTGTTTGTATCCTAGTTGGCTCGTGTGAGAGATTAATGGAACATCCCATTTTGGGGGAGTGATGTGCTTTGTGCACCTCACAATCCTATAAATGTGTGTACATGAGGAATACCATCTAGTATTGATATTACAAGATTATCTAGTCGCTAGGTGGTATATCTCTCATGAGAAATTCAAATTCTAAATAGTCCATTAATTATCTCTTATTTGTTTCTCTTATTGCCTCTTGTTAAGTTCTTATTGGTATCACATTATGGGGGAGTAATATGCTAAGTGCATATTACAAGCCTAGAAAATGTGTACATTTGAGATATTGTCACCTAGAATTGATATTGTAGATTATCTTGTTCCTAGGTGGCATGTTAGCTCTACAAGTTGCAATTTGCTTGTGTTTGTTGTGAAGATGATGTTGGATGTCCTTGTTATCTACCACCGGGAATTATTTCCAAATACTTCTTGTCTTTTGACAATTGGTAGTCACTTATGTGTGGTAGAATTTGTTGATCATCTTTACTTTGGCTTTTGTTTTTATTTGCCTTTTCTCTTGCCAAGGTTTGTGTCAACTCCCAGTGTCTTCCCTACCACTTGTGGATCTTGTTTATTTCTTGTTCTTGTCTAGTGTTTTCTAGATATAGTGAAAGTAGTGATCCCACCTTGTGCATTTTGTATTCAAATGCAAATCCTATATAATGCACAACTCGTGGGGGAGCTATCCTATTTTCTTTAGAACACTCTTCTTGTGATCCTTATCAAGTGTGTTTTGGTGGAAGGCAAGCCATTTCTTTTTGGTACTTTGTGCCATCATGAAACTTTGTTGAGATCTTGGTTTGTTTGGAACCATCCTCTCTTTGGGAGTTTGACATCTTTAGTTTAGTGTGTATCAATGGATATCTCATTCCTTGATGTATCTTTAATGATATCTTCCAAGTGATGATTTCTCCGTTTGGTATCCTTTTAACTTGGCATTTCTTTCTCTTTAGGTTTCGGGTTTTGAAAGTCTTGAGCATGCATGTTTACTTCATGTATTTTATTTGGCATGCTTTCTTTCTTTGACTCAATATATAGGGGGATCTTCACCAAGTCTCAAATCGGATGAGATGTGTATGAAATTCATTTTCATATCTATATGCACATATTTATGTGGAGTTTGTCCTATGTATTGGTTTTTCTAACTATTTGGTCCCAATGAGTTTGGGTACCATTTAGTTTGTGTTGTTCTTCTAGGAACATTTGGAGATGCATTGGATGCTCGGCTCACTCACAAGGAAGGTGTTGTGACCATGTGCATATTGGAGTCAAGCTAGGATGATAAATGAACTACTACCTACCTTCAATTGGTATCTACTACATCCTTCCAATGATATCTCGGTAACAAGTATCTATTCATGCTTTCTCCTCTTGCATTCAACCTTGTGTAGGTTGCATCTTGGCATGATATTCATTTCATATCTTGTGATACTTGTTTCCTTTCTCAAAGCATCCCAACGATGATCTCTTGTTGCTAGTTGTGATGCCTTTGATGGATGTGTGTTTGGACTTCATTTATATACAATAAGACCATATCTAGCCAAGTGCTATGCTTTCAAGCAAATATCTTATTGGTATATTTATGACTTCCTTGTGGATATCTTGTTCCTTCGTGTTGTAACTATTTCGGGTGTACATCCTTCTTTGTAGATATATCGTCTACATAGAACCTTATACACTTGAGAGAAATTACATCTCTAGTTGATATCTTTTCTTTCACGTCCACCTTGTCTTTCTTATGTTATTTCTTTGGTGGCTCCGTGAAAGCTTTTGCCTTGAGTGTGTGTCCTCTATCGTTGCATCTTGTTGCACTCTTGTGTGGTGAAGATTATTTTCCTCTTGCTTATCTTTACGAGGTTTTTGCCATCTTAATTGGTATCCCTCGTCTTGATGAGCCTCCCCTCGTCTATCTTCACCAGGGTTGTCACAAGCATAGGTTCTCTTTTGCTTATTAGTAAGCTTGTGAACCCATTTGCCAGTTGTGTGTGGGAATGATAGGCCTTGCACCGTTTGCCTCATTCTTTCAAGACTATGTTGATGCTTAATGCTCATCCTAATCTTAGTCTTCTCAAGTGCTTCATCATGACTCACACACATCATTTTGGTTGAGCCTATTCTTAAGTTGCCTCTTTTACATGTTGCTCAACCATGTGCTTGTTGCAAGCGCTAGGCTTTGTTTCCTATATGCGCACTTGCACTGGATGTGAGTTTCTATTGATTTTGGGGGAGCTATGATCCTATTTTGTGCAATTTGTATTCAAATACAAAAATTCTTATGTGTGCACAAATCATGGGGAGCTTCTCTAGTTTCTTTAGAACACTCCTTTGCGCTTTTCATAATATCTTTATTCTTGTGGCATGTAGGATCATTGGTCTAGTTGGTTCAATTGATATCCGTTGATTGCTTGCCTCAATTGGTATCTTCTGATTGCTTGTGTCTCTCTTTGTTATGTCTTTGTGGCATATCTTTCTATTGCAATCTTTGGGCATCAATATAGTTTGTCTTCCTCCAAGTATTGGCAGTTGGATATGTGTATTGCATTCCACTCTCTTGTTGAGAAATACACAATTTATGGAGGACCACAATTTATATTGGCCTTCTAAGAGTTTCGCCCATTTTGGCAATCGATGCCAATGGGGGAGAAGTTTCAGAGAGTTTTGTGGAGTAGCTTTGGTTTTTATTTCCTTAGCATTTGCATCTCATACGCATGCATTATTGGTTGGTGCATTGAATGGTGATGCATAATTCCTTGTATAAACTCTCTTGAAAGTGATTGTCATCAATTACCAAAATGGGGGAGATTGAAAGGACATGTGGTGCCCCTGTGTGTGGTTTTGGTAATTGATGACAATCTCTATGGACTAATGGTTGCCTTGAGTTATACTTGAAGGGTTTGCCCATAGGCTTTTCTTGGAGTCCATTTGTTGGTTTCAATGAGAGTTTGTAATGACCAAGGTGCTATTAAGGAATTATCCAAAGATTGGTCATATGAGTGTTGAGCTTATTGCAAGCATGTCTTGAAGAAGAAGCTTGTGTGATCATTCATGTTTACCTTCAAGACATCATCCAAATGAAGAGAGTTGCAAAGATTCAAGGTTGATCAAGACTAAGTCAAGAGTGAATCAAGTTGATCAACTCACAAAGCGTAGAAGATGTACCGAGAGAGATCAAGTGATCCCATGGTATGGTAAGCATTGTTCGTTGCACTTTTTGTACTAACCCATGGTCTATGTGAGAGTTGTATGTGGGGTTAGGTACATATCCATGGGCTTGCGTCAAGAGGAAGATATCATACAACCCATGGAAAGGATGACATCAAGTGGTGATCGTCATCAAGATTACCGTGTGCAAGTTCAAGTGGAGCATCACGAAGAGATCAAGTGCTTGAATCTTGCCATCTATTGTGGTGTCAATGGACTTGTGAAGATGTCCCTAAGAGTGGCTCACCCATAGTGGACTATGGGGGAGCAATCATCTAGTCTTCATCGAGCCAACGCAATCAAGAAAGGTGGTCCAACTTGAGGGAGTCAAGATCGTGTTCATCTAGCTCAAGTGGACCATGTGCAAGGCAAAGGTTTGCCCTTGATAGGTTTTCTATTTTACCGGTCTCGTGGTGGTAGTTGGGAGACCGAGTTATAGGATCGTTTGCCGTACTATCAAGGGGGGCTCTCAAGTTGGTAGCTTGATCGGATCGTTAGTAGAGAGCTCAAACCATTGCATCCTTGCATCATGTTTCTTGGTTCTTGTTTGGTTATATTTGTGAGTCTTAGAGCTTATGGTCATCTTGATGACAAGCTTGATTTCAGCGAAAACGGAGTTCGCATGCGTCTTCTATGATGTTTTCGGTGTTGGAGGTTTTACCGGTCTTATCCGGTGAAGGGTTCTCACCATTTTCTTATGGGACTTTTCTCATTTGCTTATTCTTGATATTTCTATCAATATTGTGTTAGCCCATGTCATTAGCTTTCCAACAAACTTGGTTTCGTTGAATTCGGAGTCCGTTTGCAAAAGTTGTGGCTGTTTTGGTAAAGGCTGCAGCGGTACTACCGCGACTAGAGCGGAAGTAATTTTTTACTACCGCTCCAGAGCGGTACTACCGCGGATCCTGAGCGGTAGTACCGCTCCAGAGCAGTACTACCGTGGCTCCTAAGCGGTAGTACCGCTCCGGACCAAAATCTTGTGTTTTGCTCAGCGGAAGTAGGCACAGAAGTATTTTTTTTAGTACCGCTCGCAAGCAGTAGTACCGCTATCATTTGCGGTAGTACCGTGAGGTCGAGCGGTAGTATCGTGAGGACGAGCGGTACTACCGCTCCGACGGTTCTTTTGGCCTTTTTGCCTCCTCGCTGTTGTGTTTCGAAGGGGTACTATCGCCCTAGCGGTAGTACCGCTCCTTGGAGCGGTAGTACCGCTCTGTGCGGGCTGTGAGCATAACGGTTGGATTCGGGAGCTCCTATAAAAGGGGGTCTTCTTCCCCATTCAACCTTATCCTTTGAGCTCGTGTTCTTCCCCCATTGTTGACCTTCTTCGAGCTTGCTAACTCTCAATCCCTCCATGGATTCTTGCTAGTTTTTGAGGGAAAAGAGAGAGGAGATCTAGATCCACATTTCCACCAATCACTTTCTCCTCTATGTGAGGGGAACCCCTTGGATCTAGTTCTTGGAGTTCTTGGTGTTCTCCTTCTTGTTCTTCCTCTCATTTTCCTCCCTAGCATTAGTTGCTTCGGTGGGATTTGAGAGAGAAGGACTTGGGCACTTCGTGTGCCCTTGCCATTGCATTTGGTGCATCGGTTTGAGTTCTCCACGGTGATATGTGGAAGTTACAAGTTGAGAAGCTTATTACTCTTGGGTGGTTGGTACCCTTGAGCTTGTTCCTCTTGGGTGCTTGGGCGCCCTAGACGGTTGGTGGTGTTCGGAGCTCAATCATTGTGGTGTAAAGCTCCGGACAAGCATCGGGGTCTCCAATTAGGTTGTGGAGATCGCCCCGAGCAATTTGACGGGTACCGGTGACCGCCCCCAAGGGTTTCCAAAGTGTACGGGTTCGGTGACCGCCCCCAAGGGTTGCCATTTGTACGGGTTCGGTGACCGCCCTCAAGGGTCCCTTAGTGGAATCACGGCATCTTGCATTGTGCGAGGGCGTGAGGAGATTACGGTGGCCCTAGTGGCTTCTTGGGGAGCATTGTGCCTCCACACTGCTCCAAACGGAGATTAGCATCCGCAAGGGTGTGAACTTCGGGATACATCATCGTCTCCGCGTGCCTCGGTTATCTCTTACCCGAGCCCTTTACTTATGCACTTTACTTTGTGATAGCCATATTGTTTCCTGTCATATATCTTTCTATCACCTAAGTAGTTTTTCTTGCTTAGCATAAGTTGTTGGTGCACATAGGTGAGCCTAGTTGTTGTAGGTTTTGTGCTTGACAAATTAACCGCTAGGTTTATTCCGCATTTGTTCAAGCCTCAACTGTAATTATTTTAAAGCGCCTATTCACCCCCCCTCTAGGCGACATCCTCGATCTTTCAAGGGTTAAATTCGTCTTTTTACCCCGTCCTACAAGTCTCTCACACAGAAACACACACGCTCTCTATGTCTGACACGCCCACCCCTTTAGTTCCGCCCACCCGCAGCCACTAATGTCTCAAAGTATAATAATGTCTCTCACACATATCCTATCTACTTATCCCTTAATATAGCTAGATATGTGTCACACAAACTCCTTCTCCCTACTAGCAAGATGCTCATGTGTTGCACGGAACATCAAGATGCATTTGTATGAGAAGTTTATCTTGTGGGAGAAAAGGATGAACGAGGGAATATATTATTTGCAAATGCGGAGAGGGGTGTGGGTATCTCTTTGCAAAATTGCCATATTTTCCTTCCTGTCCGTCGGATATAAATCGGATGGTCTATATTGCAGGATGGCAGGAACACCATCATCACCAACTCTGTTTTTATAAGAGTAGATATATGTGAACTGCCCCCCCCCCACACCCACACTTCCCAACACCGAAGGAGTAGGGTGACACCTCGATCTTGATACTAATCTATCGACTAGCTTCTCTCTCAAACATACACACACACACACTACCCAGCACCGAAGGAGTAGGGTGACACCTCGATCTTGATACTAATCTATCGGTTGGATTCTCTCTCAAACATACACACACACACTACCCGGCACCGAAGGAGTAGGGTGGCACATCGATCTTGATAATAATCTATCTACTCCTCTTTCAAACACACACACACACACACACACTCGCTAGTTGTGCCTCTGTGCCTACCACGCACACTCTTGATACGTCTTTCTCTCCCTCCCCCCAACAATGACAGTAGAAGGGTGACAACTCGATCTGATCATAATCTGTCAATTGGTTTCTCTCTCAAACATTGTGTCTTGGTGCCTTGCTCGGTAGCCCCCTCGATATGTAGACTTCTCAGACGCGCACAGCTGTAGTGACGATGACGCTGAACCCAGTGTGCCTTGTTTTTACCGGCCTCATGTGATAGTTTTCACCTTGTTTTCTGTTAATTAACAAGGCAACCTTTTGTTTGTTACTACTAGTGAATCTAAAATCATTCGGGGCAGACATAAAATATATCACTTCAACCCAATTATCACAGCAACTATTTTAAAAGAAATTAGCTAGCTGCCCGTGCGTTGCATGGAACATCAAGATGCATTTGTATGAGTAGTTTATCTTGTGAGAGAAAAGGCTGAACGAGGGAAGGCCTTATTTGCGAATGCGAGAGACGTGTGGGTATATTTTTGCAAAATTTCCATAGTTTCTTTCCTATCCGTTAGATATAAATTCGACGGCCTATATTGCAGGATGGCACGCACACCATCATCACCAACTCTGTTTTCTACTCCCTTCGTCCGAAAATACTTGTCATCAAAATGGATAAACATAGATGTAACTAAAATTAAAATATGTCTAGATACATTTCCTTTTATCCATTTTGATGACAAGTATTTCCGGACGGAGGGAGTATTTGTCTTTTTAGAGATTTCAACAAGTGACTATGACCAGACCTTACCAACATACTCAAAAAAGTAGTCCATAATTTTTATGTTACCCTCTTTTCTTGGCGGTGCAGTGCCATCTGGATACCTCATAAATAAATCAAGGACAAATCTAACCCCTTCCTAAAAAGACATACGTAGCAAAATGAGTGAATCTACACTCTAAAATATGTCTACATACACATCCGTATGTGGTAGTCCATTTGAAATCGGAAAAAGACAAATATTTAGGAACGAATGGAGTATATATAAGAGTAGACATGGAGATATATCTCCAGCAGGGTCTACAACAAAAATGTGCTGGGCTGGTTAGCACCGGATGCTCGCAACACGATGACATGAGTTTGAATTCTGTCTTTTAACTTTAGATTTTTATATTATATATTACTCTACTTATTTAATATATACTTCTTTCGCTACTGTACTGACAGTGGAACCCACAGAGTACTTAGAATATTAAGGATGGGCTTGTTTCTTTTTAACTTTCTGTACGAAGTGGTAGCCACCCTGCAAGTCACGTGTACACTGTACATGCAATTAACTTTTTATAGAGGGACAATCATACAGGCAATTAACTCAAATGGATTGGATGTCACTCTATTATTTCCAGCATAAAGAGCATCTCCAACGGCAGCCGGCAAATTTCCTCCCGCTTCCTTCCGCGGAGGACGACATCAAACGCCAGCAGCATACTTTTTTACAACTCTAACCAACCAGATGAAATTCGTCCAAACACGGACTGATTTCATATAAGCATGAAGGATTTCGTATTAAAAAGCCGGATCTTCATATAAACATGATGGATTTCATGACATTTACATGAACTAAGAGGTGCCAATCCGGCTCTCTTGTATAATTAATACTCCCTCCGTCCGGAAATACTTGTCCTAGAAATGGATATATCTAGACTTATTTTAGTTCTAAATGGCCACCCGCGGATCCCTTTGTCTTCCTCATGTCCGTCAGACACTTGCGGGGTCGACGAAGGTCCTTGGAAGAGACGAAGCAGCAAAGAAACCACCTGAATCTGCGGTCGTCGCCTCGGCGATGGCCTTCATGGGTCCCAAGTGGCGGCAACCTCCCGTGTTCTACTTCTCCTCGATGATGGCGGCGGACATGGAGAAGTTGGCCACCGACTCGTCGCTCTCCACGCCCCCGACTTCTGTCTCTGCCTGCATGGCGCTACCACAGGCACGAGAGGTGCGCCCATAGACACGGGAGGTGCGACCACCGTAGACACTGGTGGTGCAGTACGACGCGGCAGTGACGGCGCCCGTACCGGCGTGCTCGCCGCCGTGCCGGCATGGAGCAACTCGCCACTCCTCATCGAGCTGAACTGGAGCAGTGAGTCGCTGAACCACGCGCCTGCTTGGGGCGGCAACTGTCTCCGTCGGGCCAAGCGAGGTTGGTGAAGCACCGAGCGGCCTCTCCCGTATCCAGAGGGCTCGGCGGTTCACCCAGCCGGGTAATATGCCGGAGAACGGCTCATCGGAAGCCATCGGAAGGGTGGAGAAAATGGTGAAGGAGGAGATGGGGGAGCGGCGGAGGGGTGCGATTCTTGCCCGCTGTCTGTCTGGCCTCGTGTAAATAGAGGGCGGACGATAGGAGCTTGGCCGACGTCTAGCCTCGTTTAAACTGAGGGCGGACGAGAGGAGCTCGGCCGGTGTTGCATTTAATTTCGGCCCGCTCATGAATGGACGTGTGGCCGGAGTAGGATTCTCGGTTTGCATGCAGGTTTAATGGAGGGATTTAATGGAGGCGGCGGGCGTGCAACGGGCGGCGTAGTACTATTCGATTTGACAACATTAATGAGCCATCAAATCACAAAGGCCCTCGCCTCTCGTGAAACCGACCGAGCTAGACTGCCCCGCCCTCTAGCCTTTTAAAAAATGTATACACTCCACTTTTGTACAGTAGTAGTATTGATGGATTGCGCCATGGAGCAAAACTTGAAATTAAGAAAAAGGTGGTACATATAGATAGCGCTCGTGAACTATGTGTCATACTCCCTCCGTTTCTTTTTAGTCTGCATATAAGATTTAGTCAAAGTCAAACTTACTAAAGTTTGACCAACTTTATAGAAAAAATATCAACATTTATGATACTGAAGCTATATGGTATGAAAATTAATTTCATGATGCATCTAACATTATTGATTTCATATTATGAACCTTGATATTCTTTTTCTACAAACTTAGTCAAAGTTAACAAAGTTTGACTTTGACCAAATCTTATATGCAGACTAAAAAGAAACGGAGGGAGTACATGGCAATAAATAAAGTACTACATGATATTAAGGCTGGCCGTAATGGGAGTATCATAGGTAGTATCATGCATGCCAACTAAGCAATTTTGATGAGGTGTCATTGAATTAAATGAGGAAAGAGGAGATTGAGTATCATATACTACTTTGTGTCATGCATGACAATAAATGTATTCCTATATGATACCAACATATGATACCATGCATTAGGGATGTAGTATCATACACTAGTATCATATGCATGATACTAGTATATGATACTCCCCATTACAACCAGCCTAATATATGATACATGGCGCATGAGTACTAAGTATTATTGATACAGTTTTGCTAGAACTCATCTAGATGAGATATAATTTGGTCTCATTCATCTTTTATAGCCATTGGATGTGATGCTATAAGATGCGTGTGTGCTGATGTGGGTTGTATTTGTTCTTGTGCAACGAACTGACCACTGCATGTCATGTTTGATAGTCTCAAGTCATTAAAAGCATACAAGCCCCACATCTCTTCTTGGTTGATTCCTCTATTTATGTCAAAAAATAAGAAACAACGTGAGAGTTAATGCACCACGCCTATGTGTTTACTAGTATTTGGTTTTCGTAAAATGACTTAATACTCACCTAGACGGAGGGAGTATTCGATTTGACAGCGGGCGGCGCAGTTCCCGATACGGCTTTAATGCAGACGAGGGAGGGAGTAGTGGTTCCCGATATGTTGAACGGCCAATGCATCCTCCTTCAATTAATGCATGAGGGAAGTAATGGGAGGAGGTCCGGGAAAAGAGGCTACACGATGTGAATGCAACGTAGTTTGCCCTCATTGCCCTCATATAAAGGCGCCCCTCCATTCCAATGCATCTACCACATTGTACGCACCTAAGCATTTGCCTAAGCGCAAAAGAGCTCGCTCCAGACCCATGGCGGCGATGCGCGTGAGCGGTCAGCGGCCGCGCCAGATGGTCCACGATGCCGGCCTGCGGCATGGTGCCGAGGATCGTCTCCAGACGGTGTTGGAGACCGGCTGGTGGATGGCCGCCGTCGACGCCAACTACGACTCTCAGTTGGACTAGATGATCGTTGCCACCAGCAACAAGTTCACCGTCCTCAAGAAGCTCGTGGACGACATTGTCGTACTCCTCTAGCCCGTGCGCCCGGGCTCATTGCCTGCCACCCTAATCGGCCTCCATGGCCGGAACCTCTTTCAAGCACTGGTGGCCCTGCGACTGCCCGCCGATGCCACGAAGAATGTCTACCTGGAGGTCGCGCTCTCCGTGAGGCGCCTCGCCCTGCAAGAATTCGTCGACCTACACATCCACGCGTACGAGCAAATCATGTACATAGGTATCTACAAGGCCAGTGAGGACGCTATGACATTGGCCTTCCTCAACCGGCTAGAAGCCTTGGATGCCTTTGTTGAGAAGCACCTCGACCTCACCACAAAAGCCGCCGCTCCTTAGCCGCCAGTCGGTGGCCCGTCGCACTAAGTTGAGGAGGAGGAGGTCGTACGTTCGTGGATCCATCTTTCTTCTTGCCTTCTGTAACCACCACTGCGATGTGGCCTTAATTCTTATTGTGCTATTGCATTCTCGTTCCAGTCAATACCGACATGTGCGATCCCTTTGCTTAATTATATGCATCATTGTAACTAGTACTCCATCCGTCAATTTATAAGTTGTGCTTACCTTTTCGATCAACTTTGTGCAACGCGCGGGCATCTTGTTAGAAACACTAGAATATGTCTATATAATCCGTATGTGATAGTCCATTTGAAATCTAAAAAAAGACAAATATTTAGGTACGGAGGGAGTAATATATTAGGAGTATATCAAAACAATAGTGATTTCTTCCAAGTTTGTGAACAAATACTACTATTCTACTACTTTGGATCCGTCGCAACGCACGGGCACATTGCTAGTAAAAGGAAAAGGCCTGCCGCGTTCGCGTCGCACCCCCACACGCCTGGGAATCGGGAGTACAACACGGCCCGTCCGACACGACACATAGCTTAGGGAAGGCGTGTTGCCTGCCTAGCATTTTCACTTTCATGTGGGTCCGTCGTTGAGCAAACCGACACCCCGCCCGCCGCCGGGTTGGAAAACAGAAACAAGGGGAAGATCTAGTTGTAGCACAGAAGCCAAGAAATTTTGTGTCAGATGAGGCTCGTTGATAGAGTAGGAGCATTCCGTACTAGTACTACTACTAGTACTACCAAGTTTGTACTCCTAATACTATATTACTAGTACTACCACTATACAACTACTAGTAGATACGTGCACGGCACAACATCGTAGGAACAAAAAACGGGAAGATCTTGTTTTGGGTGATTTATCTTTTTTTCAATCAACGTAGTATGAATAATATGATGTGGGGGGCACCCATGAAGCTTATGTGGCTTGGTTGCATGGCTACGGAAGGTTAGAGAAAAATAAATAGATAATGTGTTTAGAGTGCACTCCACTAAATAGATATACTTTGGATCCATTGCAATGGACCGACACATCTATATCTATACCCCCTATATAGTGTGTGAAAAACTTTGAAAGTTGTCGTTGGATGAAGCCAATCCGACGGTACAAACATGGCAAATCCGATCACTACTGGCCATTGGATATCATCCATGAGATTCTGCCACATGTATAATCTAGAAGACTCCATTGTTGAACTTAATTCATGACTAACTTTGCCACAACTAAGCTTAGGCAAAGTTATTAGTTCTTCAAAATGAGAGCCACAAGTTGGCACCACATTTTTTGTGTGTATGTCATGTGGGGCCTTAGTGTGGCTTGCCTAAGGTGTGGCTTGAACCAAACACTCACCTAAGTTAATCAAACTTGCCTAACCTTACATTCCACCAGATTTTGCCACATGTTAGAATCCAGAAAACTCCACATGTAGAAGCATAATGCACAAACCACCAGAATCTCATGCATGCAATGCACGTGTACCTTACTAGTACTAGTTGGTAGTAGTAAGAAACAAATTCCAGTTTTGGCATGAGCTCGTACTGCGGGAGCACCACAAGGCCTGCCACAGGAGTTACATTTCCCTCTCAGGGCCCACGGGACCGAACTTCAGTTGCTTAGTGCCCGGCCTATGAGTCAATGACATGCGGACCTTAAATGCGGCTGGCCCACATGTCATTCCCATGGTGGTGGCATGGTTCGCGACTCACTCGTTCGAGATGAACCGGCCGGTGGTGGCGTGGCCATGGCGAGGTTACCACAGGTGGGCGGCGGGGCATTACGAGGCGTAGATGGCCACACCGGTAGGTACTACCTGTAGTACATAAGTACTCCAGCTGAGGATTGATGCCCGGGACGAAATGTGTCACAGCCGCTGGATGAAAATTCGATGGTGCGGGAGTACGGATCGAAGCACAGCAGCGGAGCAGGCAAACCGCGTCCAATCGGGTGTGTTTGTGGTAGAAAGTTGATGGTCGCCGCAGTTCAGCTGGCCCGCATGTCATGCACACAAAGGCAGAGGAGCGGTGGGGCCGAGAGGGATGAGGGGCACGAACAATCCAACCATTCTGTCACTTACATGTGGGACCCATAAGCGTGGATCCCATGTGTCAGCGAAGGAAAGGCAGGGCAAGGCAGTGCTAGCCATGTCAGAGGATCCATGTCCACGTCAGGGGATGTCGTGCCGTGGGTTGGAGCGGCATCGTGGGAATCGCGTGTGTGTGTGGCAGTGGTAGAAACAAGAAACGTGATGGTCGCCGTGGTTCAACTTCCATGGACAAGCTGTCGTGTCTGCTGACACATGTATATCAAAACTAGAGTGTTTATATTTCAAGCACGTGAACAAGTATTATTCTACTAGTTTGGATCCATTGCAACGCACGGGCCAGCACATTGGTAGTAGTAGTGTCCATCTCTATCTCTAGAGGCCTTCCCTCATTCATCCTTTTCGCTCACAAGATAAACTACTCATACAAATGCATCTTGATGTTCCGCGGAACGCACGAGGATGTTTCCTTGGGGGTCTCTCCAGCGCGGCGTGGCCGTAGTTGCAAGTTGACGCCCCTTGAGATGCCGATGTTGAGGGGCACTCGGATTTCCTCCGATGAGCAGGTAAGATGAGTTTGATCACGTAGTAAATGCATTCTAAAGACTACTTCCATGTCCATTTCCTAATTCTCCCCCTGCCCACTGTTTCACAGGCTAGGCTCGGTGCGAGTGGAGATTGGCTTGCATATGTACGGTAGGGTACCAACATCAATTTGCACAACATTTACAACGGTGACACCGTTCCCATAGAACCTTTGTCCAACATTGGGATCAGCCATGCAACGGGCCACTGCATGAATTGGCACGATGGAACCATAGTGAGATTGAATAAAAGATAGCACGAACCTTGCACATGGCGGTCAAAGGCGGACCATGCTGTCTGCGGCCGATTTGTTGCCGTACGAGTAGGAAGACGCTGTGCTCCTTTCTAACCGCATCTTCGCAGTGACAAACGAGGGGACTTATTTTGTATGGGACACATCCTACGATATACTCCCTCTCTCCCAGTTTATTTGTTTTGAATCTTTTCGTTTTATAAGTTTCAAATTCAAATTTAGAGCTCCCCATCACATGTTGAGATTACAATCTCCATTAAATCGTTGCGTGCATGTATAGTAAAGAAACAAATCTCGAGTTTGGCACGAGTTCGTGCTGCGGGAGCACCACAAGCCCTAGCGCGGGAGTTACATTTCCCTCTCAGGGTCGTCGGGACTGAGCTTCAGCGCCTTACTACACCTACCTTTGAGTCAATAACATGTGGACCCGATAGGTGGCTGGTCCACATGTAATGCTCCCTAAGGCAGAGTGGCAGTGGGGCCAAGAGGGGTGAGACGCAGGTCGGGGGACGTGTGGTTTCATGGGTTCGAGCGGCGTCATGGGAATCGCGGGTGGCTGTGGTAGAAACTTGATGCTCGCCGCATTTTAGGTGGCCCACATGTCATGCACACAAAGGCAGAGGGGCGGTGTGGCCGAGAGGGGTGAGGCACACATCGGGGGGCGTGGTGCCGTGGGTTGGAGAGGCGTCGTGGGAATCACGAGATGAAACGTGATTGTCGCCGTAGTTGAACTTCCATGGACAAGTTGTCATGTCTACGGACACATGCACTGCATACCGATCACTGGAAAGAGTAGCAGAGAAAGCTATATATACGGATAAATAGTTCCTTATAGTCAAGCGGACCCATGCTACTACTCTATTCCAAAGACATGCACACCATCGAAATAGTCCATCTATATCAATATACACAGAGAGGGAATAATTTTGTTTACAAGAGAGGAAATAGTTCATCCATCCATAATGCCCTCCTGCTGGTGCAGCGTTTTCTTCTTCTTCTTCTTCTTCTTCTTCTTCTTCTTCTTCTTCTTCTTCTTCTTCTTCTTCTTCTTCTTCTTCTTCTTCTTCTTCTTCTTCTTCTTCTTCTTCTTCTTCTCATTCTCTGTGGGAGACGGCTTCGCAACAAGCTCTTTGGACCTTGCAGCTATCTCGAAACTCACACGGGCATCGAGGGCAGCATATTTTATCCGCTCATACGTCAAGGGATAATTCTCCCATCCAGACAACCTTAATGCCACCGTCTCGTCACCCTTCTGTAGATTTGTACCGAGCACAAAATTTGCTACGTCGAATAGGGATGGTGTCTGTTTAGCACAATCTTCTATAGGAATTTTGATTCTGGTTTGTAGGTCAGCGATGCTTTTCAAATCAAGGTTGTACGACTCCAGCTTCTGTTTGTCCCCTTCGATGGCTGCCCCACAGAAGTATACGTCCTCCCGAGACAAGAAATCATGAAGCTCACCTGGTATGGAGGGCGAGTGTATGATGTGGTACACCAAAACATCATCTTTGAGGCACAACTGAAGGACGGCGGCGCGCTGGATCTTCCTAGGGGCACGCTCCATGTACTCTGCGTCGAGACCGATGACACTCGTCTCTACCTTTTCGAGGGAGTTGGATACATTGTTGATCCACTGCCGAACAACCCTTGGGTTGACGGTGACGGTGGCAACTATGCACATCGAGCCTTCGACGAGGACATGTTGGATGCTAAAAACCTGCATCTCGATCTCTTTCGCCATTTGGAACCGCTGGAACGGAGGCTATGGTTTGGAGAATTAGGATTAGATGGCTAGTCTAACTGAAGTAGTAGATGATTATTGAAAGAGGTTAAAACAATGTGAACACAGTGGGGTTTGGATGCAAATGAAGACAAAGGGGAGGTGAAGAAGCCGAGGCGAATCGGTTCCCAATGGAGAAGTAAATGGGAGAAGTGGCGTGCAGGCAGTTGATTAGACGGCTAGGTAGACTAAACGAAAAGGCTATGCGGGTAGACTGAGGAGTCGTACCTGTTCGTGTATGTGCCCAGCCTTCCTGATAGGTGGGACCTATGCAAATAGATAAAAAATGTGTCGTAGCTTTTTTTTGAGCGCGTGAGTGGGAGACACAACATTCTCTGGTTAAGGAATACTCCCTCCGTTTAGGTGAGTATAAGTCACCTTATGAAAATCAGGTTTTCCCAAAACCTTTAGGCGTGGAGCATTAACTTCCTGCTCGATCCCCTCCCAGCCTCGTTAGCCAACGTCCTCTTCCTCTGCTGCCGCATTGTACCTTTCCATTTTTCCTCTTCTCAAGTGTGGAACGATCTGCATGCCGTCCTTGATGCACCAGAACGACCACTACATGCATCGCGGCAGGGCGTTGATTGGGCATGCACGAGAATTTGGTTCTACTCGCAATATGTATGATACCTGAACGATGAAGTGAATAGGCATGCTAGAACGGGAGACCTATTTCCGCTATACAATACTGGAGTACTCATGTTCCTACTACTAGTAGTAGTAGTAGTACAACTATGGTACACTTGATGGTCAAAATACTATTCATCCAGTCCTCACAGTGAAGTGATAACACCCTGCGCCTGGCATTAGTCCAGGCGAGGCGGCGTGTTTGGGTTACCAAAGTCAGCCTTACCCTGTGCACTGTGTAGTCTGTCACTGCCGTTGTACAGCACATTGGCGCCTCGCGTCGTCTCCCTCTCCGCTCCCATAGCACCACTCCATCTCCATCTCCTTCTCCGTCTCCGTCTCCGTCTCCATCTCACTGTGCCCCTGTGTACCGTCACCTCACTCGCCTCCCCCAGTACCACTATTCCCTCGCTAGCCGCTCCAGCACCGACATCCTTCTCCCCCGTAAATCAAGCCCCCTTCCAAACTCCACCATGGCCGAACGCGAACCGCGCAACATTCATATGAGCCGCGATTGGAGCAATCTCCCCAGTGACATCCTCGACCTTTGTTGTTCGTGTATGGATATGTTGACCGCCCTGCGGCTGGCTGCATGCTCGAGGGACATGCACACGGCCATCGTCGAAGCGAGGCCTAAGCTTTTCAAGACACCCTCCTTGCTGCTATCTGGTCTTGCGAGATTGGCTCACCATGATACGGAGGCGTGCATGATGCCCCTCAACTTCAATCCGATCTCCATTAGCCGAAACTTCTTTGCAGGTATGTAGTGTGTCGCCATACATCATTTCCCTCGACATCGATCCGATCACCATCGCTCGAAACTTCTTGGCAGGTATGTACTGGGTCGGCATGAACTCCCACTGGATGGCGGCCTTCAGAGAAGACGGTAAAAAGTTGGTGCTCGTGAACTTCTAGACCTCCCATGAGATTATCCTTCCTCCGTTGGATTATATAGAGTATTACCATCGCGGTCCAAGTCATCTAGATTACTACGTCAGTTGGACAGACCTTGTTTTGTAGAAGATTGTAATCTGCCAAGTACCCACACGACATGCGGATTATGCAGACTTCAAGCTAATTGCCTTGTTCGACCGCGGACTTGCCTATCTTTACGCCGGTGCCTTTTTTAGCTGGAGACAACTCGGCTCGCAGTAGATCATCGTCAAAGCTGATACGCACTTCTGTGATGCTATTGAACACAATGGCATCATCTACGCGATCGACAAAGCAGATGGAACCACGAATTGCTGGTACGGCGCGTGTAAGTTGTTTCCCTCTCATGTTAATGATGACGCCATGACACTGTTTGAACTTTTTGTGATGATTGGCATATCCCTGTTTGAGCAGAATTTGAGTAGAACTATGGCAATATATTAGAGACGCCGTAAATCAGCTATATTTGGAATGAGTTAATTCATGCGATTGTGACCATGTCATTACAACCAATTTGTACCCTGAATAATCAAACGGTTAGGAATATATGGATATTATCCTTATTTTACAGTAATCTATATACTACTACTAAATATGAGTGTGTATCAATGGCCATGTTAGTTTCCTCATTTTCATGATGTAGAAACATGCACCACACTATTGGTTTCATCAAACCATACATTAGGGAAGTAAATGTGCATATGGAGAACTCTATATTTGGACGTAGTGAAATCCTGCAATGCTTACCATGTGTACATACCTATATTCGCCCTTCAGCAATCAATGGCTAGAATAATATCCTCACAAAATTTTTGCCCACAGAACACGAGTATATAACAATGCATGTTCTGTTAGTTACCTTGAAGAATTTGTTTGTGAGGATAGAACATGATTACATAACATGCATGACATGGTAGTTTCCTGTGAAGAATCGATTGCGAGATAACATGAGTATAACCATGCATGGCACTTATATATTTTCGAACCCAGTATACATTTCCCTGTATTTTCCTCCCAGTTCCAACAGGGACATATCAATGCTGTTTCTTGCATTATCCTACTCATACTCTAAACAATGTTGATCTTACATTAACAACGCCTGTCCTTTTTGATATGATGCAGTGTCCCTACAGTTACTTCCCTTTGTAATTACACCACCTTTGCCAAAAACAGGGAAGCACAACTGGTTCCTCGCTCGATCAGACAACGACAAAAGACTGATGATCATTCGGACACATGAGCCGGAAAAGTTATATTGCAGAAACCCCACTGTATACAAGCACTGTGTAATATGTGAGTATCCGGACAATGGCTGTTATGTCTATGAGCAGGATACCAGCTTGTTGGGGCCTTTAGGATTTTTTAGTTGGAGGCGGGTAAACAGCCTTGGTTCACACTCTCTGTTTCTCGGACTCAAATATCCAATTAACCAGGAGATCACCATTGGCAAGGAGCTTGATGGCAGATAGGCTCTGTTTTCTATGGAAAACTGTGTCTACACGGCGAGCCCTAGGAGTTCGGGAATAAACTCCCCTGATTGTCAATGATACAACCTGCAGCCAAAAGAAGGTGAGAATGACAAAGGCATCCGGATTAACATTGATCCTTGGATGTCTCAATTACGACAGGCAGTAATGTGGTTCAAGCCTTCAGGTTGATAGGTAACTGAGCTATTGCATCGAAAGGGTGGAGTACTGGTGTCTCCGGATCACTGGTCGCTGAAGCGGGGCTACAAATTATGACGGTGTTGGATCATCTCTTTGAATGACTTTGTTGTCTTTGCTGCTGGTTCTGGATGGGTAGTTCTTTCTTTTGTTATGCATATTCCTTGTCATTTGGTCATCCTCGTCTATGTCACTCTTTCTATGTAATAGTTGCTTCTGTTTAGAATGTCATTCTCGTCTGGATCACGAGAGTCTGAGCGCTGCAGATGGGTACATTTTGGTGGTGTAGCATGACTTATTATGAACTATCATGTCTTGCTGTTTATGTCAGTAGTAGTCACTAGTCAGTGTTTGAATGTTGTATATATCATTGTTTCGAACTGTTTATTGTCTCGAACTACTGGTGGGCTAAATGAGGGCATCACCATTCTCCAGTGTTCAGAGTATATCTCCTTTTTTCAAGTTATATAATTTGAGCTCACTACCTTTTCGATGATGTACTTGTTTGGGCTAGTGAGGTGTCGTTGAATATGGGTCGAGTAGTAACGCAATGCCAAACAGGTCAATTATGACTCTCGGGCCGGGCTCTCAAAAGATCCTGAAAAAAGGCCGGGCTCTCCAAAAAAGAAAGAATAAGGGCTCTTAGGCCGACATGTGGGCGCCACCGGTGTTTTCGTGCGCTTGCGCGCCGAGAGCATATTGGCGCGTGCTCGAAATTCATGCTACCTTTTCATCCCCTGTCTCCCGCCGCTCCCCCACCTCTGGAATCTCGATTCCTACTCCAGTTCCCCCAAATCCCCCTCCTGTACTCCTTGTACTCAAGCGCACTATCATGTTGCCGGTCAACGCAGATCTCTGAGCCGGAGATCCTGAGGTCCGTCCTGCCTTCGGTCGTTGTGTGCTGTCGCTCAACAGTGGCATGGCGGCGCTTGATGACCAGTTTGCCGGCAAAGTGCTGATGGTAACCATCAACGGCGGCCGGCCTCCCGTCTCGCCGGACGACCTT
This sequence comes from Triticum dicoccoides, assembly GCF_002162155.2. Taxonomy (NCBI): domain Eukaryota; kingdom Viridiplantae; phylum Streptophyta; class Magnoliopsida; order Poales; family Poaceae; genus Triticum; species Triticum dicoccoides. The sequence goes on from NC_041387.1 coordinate 32,865,678, forward strand.
GTCAAAGCTCTTGCCATTGCGCACGACATCCAAATAAGTGACTTGCTCGTCGAAGTATGTCTGCCACCGGCTGATTTCTTCATCAGGTTACGGACAACTTTCGACTGCAGTCGTGTGTTAGAATCTTCCCAGCGTTTGTTCTGCGATGGCGCGCTGGTGAGCTTTGATCGGTGGCACCCAGGATGGGGCTCGGTGACCTCTGAGCTTGAGTTTTTAACAAAGCTTACCTTCCACGGCATGCCTCGACGTGCTTGGAACAACGAGTCCATGAACGAGCTTATCAACGACCTTGGAGGTGAGCTCGTAAGTATGTTTGTTCCTCCAGACAGCTGAGCTCTGACTGTTATGACATGGATGAAGAAGCCGTCCACCATACCGAAGGTGATTGGTGTTGAGATACCGGTGCAGGAACCAGGGTTGTACTATTCGTCGCCACCAAGGCCGCCGCAGACCACGTTAGGGATGTACCTGTATCGAGTGTTCGTGCATGTCGAAGAAGTGGTCAATCCATCAATCGAAGTCCTGCCGACGCCGCTGGTGCCAAGGTCCGTCGACGATGTCCATTATCGGAGTCAATGTCAGACTTTCCCTGTGTTGCTCGGAACGATGGATGGCATAGGGCCTACTCCATTGCGCGACAGAGGCCACTGCTTCTTTGGGAGAAGAGGCAGGGCTGCCTGCCTGGATGTGCTCTAATTTGAGGTAACAACTGAATCTTGTCAGATAGTATTAGTTAAATCCGAGCTATGGGTCTGAAGCACTGATATGCCAATACATTTGATTGTGACCTGTTCTAATTTTGTACCTGAACTTTTTTAGAAAGGGTTGTACGTCAACTTAATGTGCTAGCAGAACTTATTGTGTTGTCCGTCTGGTTTCTTTGCACAACATTCAAGATATTTCCTCATCATTTATAAAGACGATGGACCATTATGTACGACTTCGTTGGTTTCAACATAGCCCTTCCTGTAGCGATCCACTGCTTCCATCCTGATTGTGCCGCCTGCGTGAATTTTTTGTATGCAAGTTCAGTGTGCTATGATGTTCTATATGATTGTGTCAACTATATAAGTCTTTACTGAGCATCAACAATGCATATGGCTGAAAGATGTATTTACGAGCATCGACCGATGGGTCTCTCTCTCTCTCTCACACACACACACACACACACACACACACACACACACAAGTGGGATCCGTTGAATTATTTATTTGCTCGTGACAGCTTTTAATTAGGTTCCACTGTAATCTAACTTTTTTCTTAAGTTATTAATTGAGCTTAGTGACTTCAAAAAGTTGTACAGAAGCCTTGTTTGGGCCTTTCCGGCATCGCTGAATGTGGGCTGAGTAACCATATTAGGTTGTACTGTAGTACACATGCCTTTTTTTCAACATCAGCAATGCAACTGGGCCGACAGTTGTACACAATATCCGGGTCAACTTGTTATCCTCCCCACTGGGCTGCAAAGTTTCCTACGAGGTATGCATTAGGCTTAACAAGAAAATGGACTTTAAGAAATAATAAATGGGATGTAATTATAATAACTGGGCAATTACTATGCACCAAACACGTAATTAGTTTGAAAAATATATTATTTTTGGAATTTGGAAATTTTAATTTCATTACTTGTTGCACGCGCAATATTTCGTTGGATTTTAACGTGATACAACTTTATTTTGAAATTATATTTAACCTGACTAGAAATTTCGGATAAAAATATTTCGGATCCCATCAAAATGTGGGGATTTTTTTTGAATTCTGTTTTGAGCGGTTGTTTGAAATTATTAATCGTTGTCCTAGCTAGAAGTCGGGCTCTACTTTTAACAAACTGTAAATGGGCTGTAGTAAATTCCATTAGAATTGAAAAATGGGCTCTACATTCTTACAAATCGCAAATGGGCTATATGTTCTCTACCAAATCCGAGCTGTGGGCCTACTAAGTTGACGCGTACCAAGGGCTTTGTCAACTTAGTCAATATAAACGATTCTAGCTGCAGTGATCGTACGATGTCCATCCAACGGCCGTAGTGCTTCTTCAACCTCTGGTCTTCTTGCTCCAGCCACCCAAAGCAGCGCCGGCCGCGTCGCGTGCTCCTGCCTCCCGTGGCCGGCTGTGATGCCGCGGAGGCCTCACCGGCCCCTACTACTCCCACCGCTGGCCATGCCATCCCTCTACTCACCCACACCCCCTGTTATTCTGCGACGACGGCAGCTGATACGTCTCCGTCGTATCTATAATTTTTGATTGTTCCATGCCAATATTCTCCAACTTTTATATACTTTTGGCAACTTTTTATACTATTTTTGGGAATAACATATTGATCCAGTGCCCAGTGCCAGTTCCTATCTGTTGCATGTTTTTTGTTTCGCAGAAACCCAATATCAAACGGATTCCAAACGGGATAAAAACGGACGGAGATTTTTTTGAATATTTATGATTTTTGGGAAGTGAAATCAATGCGAAACGGTGTCCAGGGTGGTCATGAGGTAGGGGGGGTGCGCCCTACCCCCCCAGGCGCGCCCCTGACCCTCGTGGTCCACCCGTAAGGTGGTTGACGCTCTTCTTTTGGCGCAAGAAAGCTAATTTTATGAGAAAGATCTGGGCAAAAGATTCACCCCAATCGGAGTTACGGATCTCCAGATATAAAGGAAACAGTGAAGGGGTAGAATCAGACAACGCAGAAACAGAGAGATAGATCCAATCTCGGAGGGGCTCTCGCCCCTACCAAGCCATGGGAGCCAAGGACCAGAGGGGAAACCCTTCTCCCATTTAGGGAGAATGCCAAGGAAGAAGAAGAAGAAGGGGGGCTCTCTCCCTCTTGCTTCCGGTGGCGCCGGAACGCCGCCGGGGGCCATCATCATCACCGCGATCTTCACCAACACCGCCGTCATCTTCACCAACATCTCCATCACCTTCCCCCTTCTATATCCAGCAGTCCACTCTCCCGCATCCGGCTGTACCCTCTACTTGAACATGGTGCTTTATGCTTCATATTATTTTCCAATGATGTGTTGCCATCCTATGATGTCGGAGTAGATTTTCGTTGTCCTATTGGTGGTTGATGAATTGCTATGATTGATTCAATTTTCTTGGGGTTATGTTGCTGTCCTATGGTGCCCATCATATGAGCACGCGCGTGGATCACACCATAGGGTTAGTTGTATGTTGATAGGACTATGTATTGGAGGGCAAGAGTGACAGAAGCTTCAACCTAGCATAGAAATTGATGCATACGGGATTGAAGGGGGACCAATATATCTTAATGCTATGGTTGGGTTTTACCTTAATGAACATTAGTAGTTGCGGATGCTTGCAAATAGTTCCAATCATAAGTGCATAGAATTCCAAGTCAGGGATGACATGCTAGCAGTGGCCTCTCCCACATAATACTTGCTATCGGTCTAGTAAAGTAGTCAATTGCTTAAGGGACAATTCCACATCTCCTACCACCACTTTTCCACACTCGCTATATTTACTTTAGTTGTGTCTTTACCTTAGCAGCCCCTAGTTTTATTTTCATGCTCTTTATTTTCTTGCTAGCTTACCCAAAAACACCTACAAAGTCCTTCTAGTTTTATACTTGTTCTAGGTAAAGAGAACGTCAAGCATGCGTAGAGTCGTATCAGTGGCCGATAGGACTTGAGAGAGTATTTGTTCTACCTTTAGCTCCTCGTTGGATTCGACACTCTTACTTATCGAAAGAGGCTACAACTATCCCTTATACTTGCGGGTTATCAAGACCTTTTTCTGGCGCCGTTGCCGGGGAGTCATAGCGTGGGGTGAATATTCTCGTGTGTGCTTGTTTGCTTTATCACTAAGTAATTTTTATTTGCTGTTCTTAGTTGTTCTCTATCTTTAGTTATGGATATGGAACGCAAAATACCAAAAAAATTAGTTGTACTTGCTACTCATGAGGATGGGGTAACTCCTAAAACCCTCGATTCTCATTATGCGAAAGATATAGTGTACTACTTCGATAATCCTGAGAAAACCCCATTCAACTTTATAATGGGAGACACGTTGGATCAACGTGAATACTTTAGGGATTATCGCTCGACACAAAAAGGGAAACTATTATGGGATCAACTTATTATGTTGCATTGGTATGCCTGGAATCTATGCTTGAGATATGATATTACTTTTTGCTCTAGGATGGAGGCTCCACACCTTCCCTTTTCATGCAAATTTAATGATAATGAAACCTTAGCTTCTTATGCTAATGGTATATATGATTACTATGATGTGGAACAAATAGAAGAATTTGTTGCTTTTAAGGCTGCTTATGAAATTGAAGCTTTGTTTGAAAAGTATGAAGCTTTTGATGATGATGGTTGTAGGCCTGAAAATCTTGCTATACTTAGATATTGCTATGCAAATTATGAATACAATTACTATATTAATGCATTTATTGAGAAAGTCTCCGCTGTCCAAGAAGAGACTAATATTTTGCAGGAAGCTATGGAAGAAGAAATTGATGAAACTGTGAGCTCATTGGATGAAAAAGATGATGAGGAGAGCAAAGAACAAAAGGAGGAAGAGCGGATTAGCTACCCGTGCCCACATTCTAATGAGAGTAACCCTCCAACTCATACATTATTTAATTCCCCTTCGTGCTTACTGAAGGATGATTGCTATGATGATTGCTATGATCCCGTTGATTTCTTGAAATATCCCTTTTTGATGATGCTTGCTATGCTTGTGGCCAAGATGCCAATATGAATTATGCTTATGGAGATGAACTTGCTATAGTTCCTTATGTTAAACATGAAATTGTTGCTATTGCACCCATGCATGATAGTCCTATTATCTATTTGAATTCTCCCTACTACACTATATCGGAGAAGTTTGTGCTTATTAAGGATTATATTGATGGGTTGCCTTTTACCATTGCACATGATGATTTTGATAGATATAATATGCATGTGCTTGCTGCTCCTACTTGCAATTATTATGAGAGAGGAACTATGTCTCCACCTCTCTATGTTTCCAACACGATAGAATTGCAAGAAACTGTTTATACTATGCATTGGCCTTTACTAGAATTGTTCTTTTATGACATGCCGATGCATAGGAAGAGAGTTAGACTTCGTCATTGATTGATATATGTTACTTTGTGCTCACTACTAAATTACAAATCATTGTTAATTAAAATTGGCTTTGATATACCTTGGGATCCGGGTGGATTCATTACTTGAGCACTATATGCCCAGCTTAATGGCTTTAAAGAAAGCGCTGCCAGGGAGACAACCCGGAAGTTTTAGAGAGTCATTTATTTCTGTTGAGTGCTTTCATATAGTTTAAAAACAACAAAAATAAAGAGGGGAACCCAAAACTTTTCAAAAAGAGAAGTGAAAGTGAGAAAGACGAGCATTGTGAAAGTGGGGGACGTCCTTGAACTTTGTTCATGCCCATGGGAACTTTGTGAATCTTAATTACAGAAACTTTTCAATAAAAATAATTATCCCCTTGTACAATGTCGGATTTAGGGTTCCGGCAGACCCTTGAGGTTCGAACACTGGGGTGCGCGCGAAGGTTTCGCCTTCTACCTACCTGTTCCTCGCCGAATCGCTAGGATCTAAACTACGAGAAGAACAACACAAGAGACATAGGATTTATACTGGTTCAGGCCACCATTGCGGTGTAATACCCTACTCCAGTGTGTGGCGTGGTGGATTGCCTCTTGGGCTAATGATGAACAATACAAGGAAGAACAGCCTCGCGAGGGTCTGTTCTTGTGGTCTCTCTCTTTTTGCCGGCCGGATGGATAGATCTATATCCCTACCCTGTGGGTGGCTAGTCCAATTTATAGGCGAAGGCCCTGGGCCTCTTCCCAAATACTGAGTGGGAAGGGCGCCAACAATTGGCCAATTTGAAGGGGAACATCTAGTACACTTATCCTGACTAAAGTTGGTCCTCGCCTGTCAAAGGCTCTGGTGGTGACGCCGACTTGGGCTCCACGGTGACCTCCATCCTGCCGTTGGACTGGTCTTGGTCTTGTTGCACCAAAATGGATGCCTTTGCTTGATGCTCTCGCTCTGCGCTTGCTCCCCTTGCACCAAAGAGGAAAGAAGGACACTGCGCGGGCTGGCGCCCTTGGTTGTCATGGCTTGCGTCACGGGAACCTCGCGAGGTACCCCGCCTTGAACTCTCCGCCTCCTCGTGAGCCAGCCTGACGAGGCCGTGCCTGAGGAAGCTCCTTGTCGTCCGCCCCGCGAGGCTTGGCCCCTCGCGAGGGTCTTGAGCTTGTGCTGATGAAGATGGGCCGTGCTGGGCCCCCTTTGAGCCACGCCGCAGGCCGCAGGCAGGCAAGTCTGGGGACCCCCATTCCTAGAACGCCGACAGTAGCCCCCGGGCCCAAGGCGCGCCCGGACTTGGCCGAGCAGAGAGGCGAAAGGGAAAGTGCGAAGCGTCGCGGGCCCTAACAGCCTGCGGCCTTGGGCGCCGCGTGGCAGTTGATTGGACGTGGGCGTCTCCGCTCCCCCATGACGCCTCGACAACTGCACAAACTGACAAGTCCCTGCATGCAAAAACGGGTCATGATTACCTGCGATCTTGGAAGCCGACGGTTGGCCTCCTCCGGCTATAAGTATGGAATGGCGCGAGCCATTCTAGTTCATCTTCCTCTGCTACTCCCCCTCTTCTTCATCTTCACCATTGCTCCGTCTCACGCTGATGGCACCCATCCGCCGGTTCTCCGTAGAAGAGAAGGGAAGCCCCCCCGAGAGGGCCCTGACCTGCTTCCGCCAAAGAAGTGGTTGGTCCTCTGCCGCCGAGATGAGGGCACGCGGCAGGAGGTGTCGAGGCCTTGGTGCGAGCGACCGCCGCCGGGGTTCCTGCTTCCTCTGTACGCCCACCTTGAAGGCCCTGCAGGAGCTGACGCCGAGCGTTATGGATGACGCCGCCGTCGGCGCCGGCGTGTCACAGCGGTGCATGTTGTTCCTACTGGAATCCACGCCGAGGGCTCCTCCCGAGAGTTTGTGCTCCACGCCGCCATGCCTCCTCGATCTTGGATTCGCCTCCCTCCTTCCTTCGCCTTTGACATCCCGTCGAGGGGGCCTTTCCGGCTCCGGCTGCAGCACGCCGACTGCCAGGCCCCCGCGGCCGATGCGGATGTCGAGGTTGTCGCTCCAGGTAACGTCTTCATGACCCATGGCTGGGGCGAGATCACCCGGGTTTGTGGGACGAGGGGTGCCCTCGTGATCCACCTGGAGTTCGATGGCGCTTCCGTGATGCTCTTCAAGGTCTTCGACGAAGAAGGGCACCGGCTGGAGTGCTGCCCCAGAGGCAGTGGCCGGAGCTCCGGAGCGGCGAGGGCTAGGCCTGCCGCTCGCCCTTCCAGCAGCTCCTCCGGTGGAAGCGGACGCCTCGAAGGATCCAGCGGCTCCGCCGAGCCCTTCGCGACTCCGGAGACGAGCGACGACAGCTACGAGCCCCCAAGCCTGCGCCGCTCTCGGAGCAGGACGGGCTCATTAGGCCGCCGCCGTCTCTGATCTGGATGAGGTTGGCGCTGGTGCCTGACGGCCCACTATTGATGATGGCGTCTGCCGTGGCGGTTCCTGTAGTTAGGACTCCTTAGGACATGCATCTTTTGTCCCTGCGAGGAGCCAAGAACACACCTCGTGGGGGGGGGGGGCTTGTAAGGTGTTTCTAGCTCCTTTTGTTAATATGATCCTCATTATGAAGCAGTGCGAAATGGTTATTCCGTCTTAGCTTAGTTTCTTCCTGTCAGACCTCATGAGGGCTTGGTGCTCTGCGCCGACAGGTCCCAGTCCCAAGGTGGCTTCAGCCGTCGCTGGTATGCCAGGTCGCGATGCCGTGGTCAAGGCCAGGAGGTGAGAGGCCCGGGGCCCGATAAGAGCCCCTGAGTCACGATGCTCAGGAGGTCCCCCTTGGCGCTCAAGCGGCCATCATTCGGTGAGAAAGGAGAGCGACGTTGCTAAGACGGAATGGTATTAGGTGCGGGGACGGTGCTGCGATAGCTAGTGTTCCCGGAGAGTGACTTATCTCGAGGGTCAGGAACACTTCCTGGTGCGGTGCTAAGTCCGTGTCTTGGCCGTCGGAGGGATGTTTGGTGAGGTCACCACATGCTTCTCCCCTCTCTCCCTCGCTCCCCTTTTTGCTCTACGTCCTCGGGTCCCGGCCCTCGAGCGAGTCTCAGCCGTCGTTGGCATGCCAGGTCGTGATGCCATGGACATGGCCAAAGGGTGAGGGCTGGAGAACCAGCAGGAGCCCTGAGTTGTGATGCTCAGGCACCCCCCTTTTAACGTGCAAGCGGTTTGCATGGACGAGGGTGAAGAAGACACTGTGGGGGCCTCGCATGACGATGCTCCTGGGGGAACCCTGCAGGCTCATCACAGAAGAAACGAGAGTTCGTTGCGACAAATGATGGTCAACTGTTAGTTGCCTTGGAGAGGCGGGGAGGCGCGAAAGGCCTGGCAAGGTGTGCTGGTTCACCCGTGATCCAGCTCGGGACTCATGGGGGCCCACCCCAAGGCGGGTTGCGCCCGACGCTGAGCCTTATCTGGGAGTGTGTTCCTGCAAATTTGGCTAGATGCTGATGCTCTACGTCCTCGGGTCCCGACTCTCGGGCTGGTCTCAGCCATCGCTGGTGTGCCGGGGCATGATGCCGTGGGCAGACCAGAGGGTGAGGGCCGGAGAGCCAGTAGGAGCCCTGAGTCGCGATGCTCAGGCATCCCCCTTTAACACGCAAACTGGGTTAGATATCGAAACTCTACGTCCTCGGGTCCCGGCTCTCGGGCTGGTCTCAGCCGTGGCTGGTGTGCCGGGGCGCGATGCCGTGGGCAGACCATAGGGTGAGGGCCGGAGAGGCGGTAGGAGCCCTGAGTCGCGATGCTCAGGCACCCCCCCTTTAACGCGCAAGCTGGGTTAGATGTCAAAACTCTACATCCTCGGGTCCCGGCTCTCGGGCTGGTCTCAGCCGTCGCTGGTGTGCCGGGGCGCGATGCCATGGGCAGACCAGAGGGTGAGGGCCGGAGAGCCGGTAGGAGCCCTGAGTCGCGATGCTCAGGCACCCCCCCTTTAACGCACAAGCTTGGTTAGATGTCAAAACTCTACGTCCTCGGGTCCCGGCTCTCGGGCTGGTCTCAGCCGTCGCTGGTGTGCCGGGGCGCGATGCCGTGGGCAGACCAGAGGGTGAGGGCCGGAGAGCCGGTAGGAGCCCTAAGTCGCGATGCTCAGGAACCCCCCTTTAACGTGCAAGCTTGCGACATCCAGGAATAAAAAAGGTTCCATGAACCGGCACCAAATAACAAGCATGACGGGTCAAAAACACGGCCCTAAGATAAATGCAAGAGGGGTACATGCCACTGGGTCTGACCCGAGCGGCTTGGGGATAATGCAGCCCAAGGGGCGCCCCCAGCAGAGTGAGCTAAGAACATGAAATAAAAGAGATACATGCCACAGGGACGGACCCACGCAGCCTGGGAATAATGCAGCCCTGGGGGCGCTCCCAGCTGGAAATGAAACTAGAAAGATGTCACCTGATGACGCTAAAGACGAAGGGGTGTTGATGTAGCAGACTCGGTGGGCTGCGGGAGCAGATCCTCACTAGCCCCGAGGCCCTGGGGCATCGGGAGGCTCCGGAGGCGCTGGTGGCTCCTTGGGGACCGTCTCCATCTCCACCAGGGTTGCGGAACGCCTGACCTCTTGAGCCTCCAGGATGGCCCTCATGATGCGCTGGTACGTAGCAGCCGCGTTCGGCGAGCCGTAAGGCATGCGAACGTAACTGTGGGGCGGCCCCTCGCAGCGTCCCACTCGCGAAGGCCAGAGGCGCTCCTGAGACGCGGCTTGGTTGAGCCCTGGTATGTCGATGCAGACGCGCAGCCCACCATCCTCGCCTGGATGAGGGGCCACAGCGGGTAAGCGGCGGCTACCTCTCATGACCCTTGACTCCTGCAGCTCCTGAATGGCCTTGCTGACGAACTCCTGAGGGTTTGGCCCTCCTTGCCTTGCTCCTTCTTGATGGAAACGTGCTTTGCAGCACGCCTCCACGTGGTGCCCAAGCGCCTCCCTCGTGACCTTGGCGAGGTCGATGGCCCTCCAGGGGAGAGCCCTCGAGCCCTGCCTGAGGAGGGCACCGGGCGCTCTTCCATATGCGATGGAAGGAGGTTCCCCCTGAGCAGGCGCGGGCCCAGAGGGACCTGCCTCCTGATGGGCCGGTCCAGTCGATGTCTTCTTCTTCTTGGGGGCGGCCTCGGGAAGCCTCCTGCTTCCGCGATCCGGGTCTTCCAGTGATGCGGCCTGAAAGGCTCTCTCCAGGGAGCAGACTGCGTCTCTCTCTTCACAAGGCACCGTGATGACCCCGTCACTTCCTGGCATTTTGAGGACGTTGTAGCCGTGGTGGGTTACGGCCATGAACTTGGCCAGCGCTGGGTACCCGAGGATGGCGTTGTACGGCAGGCGAATGTGGGCGACGTCGAAGTCGATGAGATCGGTGCGGTAGTTGTCGTGTGCCCCGAAGGTGACAGGGAGGCGGACTTGCCCAATCGGGACCGTGGAGCCGTCGGTGACTCCGAAGAAAGGCTTGGTGGGCTGAAGCTGACTGTAGGGTACTTGGAGATTGTTGAATGTTTCCACGGACAGGACGTTGAGCCTTACCCCGCCATCGATGAGGGTCTTGGTGACTAGCACGTTGCTGATGATTGGGGAACAAAGCATCGGGAGGACTCCGGCTGTGGGCGCGCACTTGAGCTGATCCGCTGAGCTGAACATGATGGCGCACGCCAACCACCTGAGAGGGCGCGTGGCCTCGAGCTTGGGGAGGACTGCATTCACTTCACGGGCGAACTGCTTGAAGATGCGCTGAGAGGCTGGGGCTTGAGCTCCGCCTAGGATGCATGCGATCGCGCGTGGTTCCTGGAAGCCCCCAGCCCCTTCGTCCTGATGACGGTCCTCATTTCTCCTTGGCCGCGGCGGTAGCGGAGGGAGGCCTGCGTTACCTTGCGGGCGATCCTTGCGAGGCTGATCCCTCTAGCCTCCCTCGCAAGGCGGGTCCTGCCAGCGATCCTCGCGAGGTTGGTCTCACCACCCTTGACGTGGGCCGCGGTCTTCCCAGCGTCCTGCGTTCCTTCCTCCTCCTCGTCCGTAGCCGCTGTCGATGCGGTCGGGACACCGGCCAGTCCGTCCTTCACGCACGGCCCTGAGCTCTTGACATTCATTGGTGTTGTGGGTGTGGAGGTCGTGGTACATGCAGTATCGACTGCCCTGGGAGGATTCAGGCTGATCTCTGCCCCGCTTGGTGTCTGGTTCTGCCGCGAGCACGGCAGCCCCCTTGCGCTTCACGTCCTTGGCCTTGGGCTTCTTCTCTTCAGGGTCCGCGGCAGGAAATTCGAGGAGGGAGAGACGCCCTTCCTCAGCCCTGGCGCACTTGGTCGCCAGGTTGAACAGCTCCAAGGAAGTGCACAGATCTTCATGCATTGCAAGCTCCTCCTTCATTTTGACGTCACGCACGCCGTCAGAGAAGGCTGAGATGATGGCTTCCTCGGTCACCTTGGGAATCTTGAGGCGTGCATCGTTGAAGCGCTGGATGTATTTCTGCAGGGTTTCTCCCGGTTGTTGCTTGAGGCGGCGCATGTCGCTCACGGCGGGTGGCCGGTCACGAGTACCCTGGAAGTTGGCGATGAAGCGGGTGCGCATCTCGTCCCAGGAGGAGATCGTGCCTGGGGCCAGGTTCAGAAACCAGGTGCGGGCCCCGTCCTTCAGAGCCATGGGAAACCAATTCGCCATGACCTTCTCGTCTCCGTTGGCAGCCTCGATGCCCAGCTCGTAGAGCTGGAGGAACTCTGCAGGGTCTGCCGTGCCGTCGTAGCGAGGAGGCAGGTCTGGCTTGAACTTGCCAGGCCACGCGACGGTGCGTAGCTCAGTGGTGAAGGCGCGGCAGCCCGCTGTGGCCACAGGAGGCCTTGGAGGACGAAGGGCTCGTCTTGCGGGTCCCCGTGCGCCGCAGCTAGGTGCAGCGTGGGGTCTTGACATGCTGGAGCAGGAGTGTGGTCAGGACGAGCCGGAGCAGGGAGTGCTCGGGCAGCTTCTCGAGGGCGTGGGACCTCTTGGCAGCTCTGCTCCTACCGTGCTGGTTCCTGACGGGGCGGGTTCCGCCCAGGGGCCGCGCGCCTTGGAGCCAGGGCGCCTTCTTGAGGGGGAGGCGGCTGAGGCGCCCCAGGAGCTTCATTGCCTGCGCATGGCAGGGCGCGGTGCAGCGAGAAAGATGGCGTGGGGGAGCCCCCAGCGGCGCGGACGAGTTCGACAACTCGGTCGAGCCACTCTTCGTAGACGTCATCGACTGGGCGGTAGCGCAGGAGCTCGAGCCTCCATGGCCGCGCGGGGCGCGCGGGATGAAGAACCAGCGGGGGTGAGCGAGGGCGTAGCGGTGCGACCGTCTCGCCTCATGTACGGGTGCTGGGACGATGCTTGCTGCTCGTTCCCCGCCGGGCCGATGGCGGCGTTGACGGCAGGCGACGGGGAACGACGAGGGCGCCCGCCGACGGGAGCCGTCTGGGCGATGCGGGAAGCGAGGGCGGCTCGGCGCTCGGCGCGAACCCGGCGTGCATCAGACATGGTCGTGACGGTCGGAGAAGAACAGGGCGACGGAAGACGAAGTCCGGAGCACCCCTACCTGGCGCGCCAAATGTCGGATTTAGGGTTCCGGCAGACCCTTGAGGTTCGAACACTGGGGTGCGCACGGAGGTTTCGCCTTCTACCAACCTGTTCCTCACTGAATCGCTAGGATCTAAACTACGAGAAGAACAACACAAGAGACATAGGATTTATACTGGTTCAGGCCACCATTGCGGTGTAATACCCTACTCTAGTGTGTGGCGTGGTGGATTGCCTCTTGGGCTGATGATGAACAATAGAAGGAAGAACAGCCTCGCGAGGGTCTGTTCTTGTGGTCTCTCTCTTTGTCGTCCGGATGGATCGATCTATATCCCTACCCTGTGGGTGGCTAGTCCTATTTATAGGCGAAGGCCCTGGGCCTCTTCCCAAATATTGAGCGGGAAGGGCGCCAACAATTGGCCAATTTGAAGGGGAACATCTAGTACACTTATCCTGACTAAAGTTGGTCCTCTCCTGTCAAAGGCTCTGGTGGTGACGCCGACTTGAGCTCCACGGTGACCTCCATCCTGCCGTTGGACTGGTCTTGGTCTTGTTGCACCGAAATGGATGCCTTTGCTTGATGCTCTCGCCTGCGCTTGCTCCCTTTTCACCAAAGAGGAAAGAAGGACACTGCGCGGGCTGGCGCCCGACTGGCGCCCTTGGTCGTCATGGCTTGCGTCACGGGCACCTCGCGAGGTACCCCGCCTTGAACTCTCCGCCTCCTTGTGAGCCAGCCTGACGAGGCCGTGCCTGAGGAAGCTCCTTATCGTCCGCCCCGCGAGGCTTGGCCCCTCGCGAGGGTCTTGAGCTTGTGCTGATGAAGATGGGCCGTGCTGGGCCCCCTTTGAGCCACGCTGCAGGCCGCAGGCAGGAAGTCTGGGGACCCCCGTTCCCAGAACACCGACATACAATTCCATTGTATTATAAAAATAATGTGCTAAGGTTTGCCTTTAGGATGTTTACAATGCTTGTTGGTTTGTACGGTGCTGGACAGAAACTTTGGTTGTAGTGCGTGATTTTACATTTTTATCTGGAACGTTAATTGGTTGTGATTCCTTTTGTACTGTCTTACTATATAACGTGTTTATTTTTCCTAATTTTGGTAGAATGTTTGGGGTAACAGAAGTATGGTGGATGTTCAGATTGCTACAGACTGTTCTGTTTTTGACAGATTCTGTTTTTGATGCATAGTTTGCTTGTTTTGATGAATCTATCAAATTGTATCAGTAGATTAAGCCATGGAAAAGTTATATTACAGTAGACACAATGCAAAAACAAAATATGAATTGGTTTTCAACAACACTTAGAGTGGTGATTTGCTTTATTATACTAACGGATCTTACCGAGTTTTCTGTTGAAGTTTTGTGTGGATGTAGTGTCTAATCGAGGATGTTTCGATGTGATAAGAAGGAAGAGAGGCAAGAGCTCAAGCTTGGGGATTCCCGAGGCATCCCAAGTAAATATTCAAGGAGACTCAAGCGTCTAAGCTTGGGGATGCTGGGGAGGCACCCCCTCTTTCTTCAACAAGTATCGGTATGTTTTCGAATTCGTTTCGTTCATGCATTATGTGCAAGTCTTGGAGCGTCTTTTGCATTTAGTTTTCATTTTTCTTTTATGCACCATGCTTGTATGAGATAGTCCTTGGTTGATTTATAGAATTCTCATTGCACTTCACTTAAAATCTTTTGAGTATGGCTTTATAGAATGCTTCACGTGCTTCACTTATATCATTTGAAGTTTGGATTGCCTGTTTGTCTTCATATAGAAAACCGCCATTTGTAGAATGCTCTTTTGCTTCACTTATATTTGTTAGAGCGTGGGCATATCTTTTGTAGAAAGAATTAAACTCTCTTGCTTCACTTATATCTATTTAGAGAGATGACAGGAACTGGTCATTCACATGGTTAGTCATAAAATCCTACATAAACTTGTAGATCGCTGAATATGATATGTTTGATTCCTTGCAATAGTTTTGCGATATAAAGATGGTGATATTAGAGTCATGCTACTGGGTGGTTGTGGATTGTAGGGACATTTGTGTTGAGGTTTGCAAGTCCTGTAGCATGCACGTATGGTAACCGTTGTGTGACAAATTTGAAGCATGGGGTGCTTCTTGATTGTCTTCCTTATGAGTGGCAGTAGGGGACGAACGATGGTCTTTTCCTACCAATCTATCCCCCTTGGGGCATTCATAGTAGTACTTTGCTTCGAGGGCTAATAAACTTTTGCTATAAGTATATGAGTTCTTTATGACTAATGTGAGTCCATGGATTATACGCACTTTTACCTTTCCATCATTGCTAGCCTCTTCGGTACCGTGCATTGCCCTTTCTCACCTTGAGAGTTGGTGCAAACTTCGCTGGTGCATCCAAACCCCGTGATATGATATGCTCTATCACATATAAACCTCCTTATATCTTCCTCAAAACAGCCACCATACCTACCTATCATGTCATTTCCATAGCCATTCCGAGATATATTGCCATGCAACTTCCATCATCATCATATTCATGCCATACATTACTTTTATTGCCATTGCATGATCATGTAGTTGACATCGTATTTGTGGCAAAGCCACCATGCATTATTTTTCATACATGTCACTCTTGATTCATTGCACCATCCCGGTACACCACCGGAGGCATTCATATAGAGTCATATCTTTGTTCTAGATATCGAGTTGTAAGTAAATAAAAGTGTGATGATCATCATTATTAGAGCATTTCCCCAGTGAGGAAAGGATGATGGAGACTATGATTCCCCACAAGTCGGGATGAGACTCCGGATGAAAAAAAAGAAGAAGAGAAAGGCCCAAAAAAAAGAGAAGGCCCCAAAAAAATGAGAGAAAAAGAGAGAAGGGGCAATGTTACTATCCTTTTACCACACTTGTGCTTCAAAGTAGCACCATGTTCTTCATATAGAGAGTCTCTTAAGTTATCACTTTCATATACTAGTGGGAATTTTCATTATAGAACTTGGCTTGTATATTCCAACAATGGGCTTCCTCAAATGCCCTAGGTCTTCATGAGCAAGCAAGTTGGATGCACACCCACTTAGTTTTCAGTTTGAGCTTTCATACACTTATAGCTCTAGTGCATCCGTTGCATGGCAATCCCTACTCCTCGCATTGACATCAATTGATGGGCATCTCCATAGCCCGTTGATTAGCCGCGTCGATGTGAGACTCCATTTTTGTCTTCTCCATATAACCTCCATCATTATTTTTTGTTCCACCTATAGTGCTATATCCATGGCTTGCGCTCATGTATTGCGTGAGGGTTGAAAAAGCTGAAGCGCGTTAAAAAGTATGAACCAATTGCTAGGCTCGTCATCGGGGTTGTGCATGATGAGAGCATTTTGTGTAACAAAGATGAAGCATGGCCAAACTGTATGATTTTGTAGGGATAAGCTTTCTTTTGCCTTGTTGTTTTGAAAATACATGATTGCTTTATTGGTACGCTCGAAGTATTATGGTTTTTATGTCAAATGATAGACTATTGCCTTGAATCACTCGTGTCTTAATATTCATGCCATGATTAGACATATGATCAAGATTATGCTAGGTAGCATTCCACATCCAAAATTATCTTTTTTATCATTTACCTACTCAAGGACGAGCATGAATTAAGCTTGGGGATGCTGATACGTCTCTGTCGTATCTATAATTTTTGATTGTTCCATGCCAATATTCTCCAACTTTTATATACTTTTGGCAACTTTTTATACTATTTTTGGGACTAACATATTGATCCAGTGCCCAGTGCCAGTTCCTGTCTGTTGCATGTTTTTTGTTTCGCACAAACCCAATATCAAATGGAGTCCAAACGGGATAAAAACGGACGGAGATTTTTTTGGAATATTTATGATTTTTGGGAAGTGAAATCAACGCGAAACAGTGTCCGGGGTGGTCACGAGATAGGGGGGCGTGCCCTACCCCCCTAGGCGCGCCCCTGACCCTCGTGGTCCACCCGTAAGGCGGTTGATGCTCTTCTTTTGGCGCAAGAAAGTTAATTTTATGAGAAAGATCTGGGCGAAAGATTCACCCCAATCGGAGTTACGGATCTCCAGATATAAAGGAAACAGTGAAGGGGTAGAATCAGACAACGCAGAAACAGAGAGATAGATCCAATCTCGGAGGGGCTCTCGCACCTCCCAAGCCATGGGAGCCAAGGACCAGAGGGGAAACCCTTCTCCCATTTAGGGTGAAGGCCAAGGAAGAAGAATAAGAAGTGGGGCTCTCCCCCCCTTGCTTCCGGTGGCACCGGAACGCCGCCGGGGGCCATCATCATCACCGCGATCTTCACTAACACCGTTGTCATCTTCACCAACATCTCCATCACCTTCCCCTTTCTACATCCAGCGGTCCACTCTCCCGCATCCCGCTGTACCCTCCACTTGAACATGGTGCTTTATGCTTCATATTATTTTCCAATGATGTGTTGCCATCCTATGATGTCTGAGTAGATTTTTGTTGTCCTATTGGTGGTTGATGAATTGCTATGATTGATTTAATTTGCTTGAGGTTATGTTGCTGTCCTATGGTGCCCGTCATATGAGCGCGCGCGTGGATCACACCATAGGGTTAGTTGTATGTTGATAGGACTATGTATTGGAGGGCAAGAGTGACAGAAGCATCAACCTAGCATAGAAATTGATGCATACGGGATTGAAGGGGGACCAATATATCTTAATGCTATGGTTGGGTTTTACCTTAATGAACGTTAGTAGTTGCGGATGCTTGCTAATAGTTCCAATCATAAGTGCATAGAATTCCAAGTTAGGGATGACATGCTAGTAGTGGCCTCTCCCACATAATACTTGCTATCGGTCTAGTAAAGTAGTCAATTGCTTAAGGGACAATTCCACAACTCCTACCACCACTTTTCCACACTCGCTATATTTACTTTAGTTGTGTCTTTACCTTAGCAGCCCCTAGTTTTATTTTCGTGCTCTATACTTTCTTGCTAGCTTACCCAAAACCACCTACAAAGTCCTTCTAGTTTCATACTTGTTCTAGGTAAAGCGAACGTCAAGCATGCGTAGAGTCGTATCAGTGGCCGATAGGACTTGAGAGAGTATTTGTTCTACATTTAGCTCCTCGTGGTTCGACACTCTTACTTGTCGAAAGAGGCTACAACTACCCCGTATACTTGCGGGTTATCAGCAGCCTCACACCGCAGCCGAACCAGTGAACCCTCGTACTCCTCTCCACGCGGGCTACCACTGTTGCGTCTTCCCCGGCTCCGCGTCGTCCCCTTCCTAGGCCTCGCTGTCGTCTAGACCATCGCCCTGGTGCTCTCGGTGTGGTGTGGTCAACGTGGTCAACGACCGACTTCCATCTGAAGAGTACTGTACGTGGAGAGGCTGACAGTTGGGTCCAGGCAGCCGCAAGGAAGTGCCTCCTTATCATGCGCAAAATAATTATTCCTCCACCTGAGAGCAGGGACCCATTGTACGGGCCACCTTATTTCACGAAAAAACATTTCCCCCCTGACTGCTGGGACCCACCGGACGGGCCAGCGTATTTTGCGAAAAAAATGTTCCCTGCGCTGTCAGCTCGGACCCACCGGACGTGCCTCCTTATTACGCACAAAAAAATGAATACTATCCCTGCTAGCTGGGACCCACCATGGTGGGAGGCTGACTTGTGGGCCTACTA
Source organism: Triticum dicoccoides (assembly GCF_002162155.2). NCBI lineage: Eukaryota > Viridiplantae > Streptophyta > Magnoliopsida > Poales > Poaceae > Triticum > Triticum dicoccoides. The sequence continues at coordinate 32,883,951 of NC_041387.1, forward strand.
AGTTGACTGGGACGGGGGCCTTTGTCAACTTTAGTCAATATGAACGATTCTAGCTCCAGTGACCGTACGATGTCCATCCAACGGCCATAGTGCTTCTTCAACCTCTGGTCTTCTTGCTCCAGCCGCCCAAAGCAGCGCCGGTCTTGCCGCATGCTCCTGCCTCTCGTGGCCGGCTATGCTGCCGCGGGGGCCTCACCGCCCCTACTATTCCCACCACTGGCCAGGCCCTACGGCGACGGCAGCCTCACACCGCAGCCAAACCAGTGAACCCTCGTACACCTCTCCGCGCGGGCTTCCGCTGCCGCTATTTCCCCGACTCCCCGTTGTCCCCTTCCTAGGCCTCGCCGTCGTCCACCGCCCTGGTGCTCTCGGCACGGCGTGGTCAACGTGGTCAACGTGTTCAAGGAACGACTTCCATCGGACATGGATTGTACGTGGAGAGGCTGACAGCTGGGTCCACGATCGCAGCAAGGAAGTGCCTCCTTATTACGCGGCAAATAATGATTCCTCCACCTGACAGCTGCGACGCACCGGACGGGCCACTGTATTTTGCGAAAAAACGTTCCCCCCTGACTGCTGGGACCCACCAGCTACATCTTCGCACGCAAGGAAGTGCGTCCGGGCAAAAAAACAAAACGATTCGCCCCCTGACCGCTGGGACCCACCAGCGACACCTTCGCATGCAAGGAAGTGCGTCCGGGCAAAAAAAAAAAGATTCGCCCCCTGACTGCTGGGACCCACCAGCTACATCTTCGCACGCAAGGAAGTGCGTCCGTTCAAAAAAAACGACTCGCCCCCTAACTGCTGGGACCCACCAACTACATCTTCGCAGGCAAGGAAGTGCCTGAAAGTCGGGACCCACCAGGTCGAAGCGTACGTAGCGTTGTCATTCTGGTCGCGAACGTGTACGTACATACTGGTCGATGTAGAGGCACACACGTGTCGTAGTAGAGGCGCACACCTGTCATAGTAGAGGCGCGCACGTAGCATGTACACGTACGTACAGCGGCAAGGGTGCAAGAAAGGAAATAGGGCCATATACGTACATACGGGCAGGGTCTCGAACGCCTACTCGCGCATACATACATGGCTGGATCGGAATGGAGAAACAGCGTCCTCGTCGTGTTCATGGGGAGCCAACCGGCTGGGTCGGAACGGAATGCGTGGTTGTGATCATCGGGAGGGCTTGGACGGAACATGCGATGGAAACGAGGCCTGGTGTACCGCACAACGGAGGAAACGGCCCTGTGTTCGACCGACCACATTCGAAACGGGATCCTGTTGATCAGGAGGGGCCTGGCATACCGCAAAATGGAGGAAACGGACCTCCTACGGTCGAAACGGGGGTCATGTTGATCGGGAGGGGTGTGGCGTACCGCAAAATGGGGGAAACAGACCTCCTATGGTCGAAACGGGGGTCCTGTTGATCGGGAGGGGTGTGGTGTACCGCAAAATGGATGAAACGGACCTCCTACGGTCGAAACGGGGGTC